>NC_090332.1:45206403-45540403 GCF_035084215.1 Heptranchias perlo
CAGCAGTCAAATGAAGGGGCAGTGTCCTCACAATGGTGATACATCTAATGATTTTAGGATTTCTAGTGATCTAGAAATCATTCAATGTATCATCACTGTGACTAAACTTCCTCCTCACTAGTAAGGGGGGAGAGAGATAAACTCTTGGTAATAGTGCATTTACGGAGTATGCAAGTCAAAATGGGAGTAATCCTTATTCATATGCATGTGATGTCATTGCTTTGAAGACCTACATTTTAACCTGTGGCTTTCAGATTTGGTTTCAGATGACCTAACTTTGGTGGCCCCAAAGCCCAAAGATGAATTAACCTAAATATATATTCTAGATACCAGTCGCTGGATAATGATACTAATGCAGTATTGTCATGGTGGAGTGAATGCTGGATTTGGATGCACAATCCAAACTTATACCATAAGTGGAAAATAAGTTTTTTCCAAAAATGAAGAGTGGAAATTTGATCTTTAGAATGGACCTTGGTGCAGCCAAAATTAGGATCCTCTGGATCCAAATCTGAAGGCCTCAATATGGAAGTCAAAACATCTTCCTTAGGGCAGGAAACAACATTTCAAATGGGTAAAGATTGCTGCCATTTTGATTTATTGACAGTTTGAATGTAATGAGACTGCTTCTCCTCTAAAACCAGATTTAGTAAAGTTAAAGGTGACTCATTTTAATTTTAATCCACAATGAAACTCATGCTCCCAATTATACTGCTAGATAATCAATTGAAATGCCAATTCTTAATTCTCCAGTACCATGAGAATAGAAGCATTTGCTACATTGCTGTATATCAGTTAGTCCATTCATCCATGAACACAAACTTGCCATCTTACCCAAAAAGGTTCTTGAGATTTTAAATGAACTTTCTAAGTGACTGACAGACTGCAGATAATTGTGTTGACAACCAGAAGGGAATACAGAACTTTAAATACATTCCTCCCTTGTTCCTCCGCTGTCCTATCTGTTGTTCCTCCTCCTGTATCCTCACTATGTTGAAATCAAGACATATTGCACAATCCCCTACTCTAACTCATTCTTTTCCAGGATCTTGAAATTGTGCAACTCCTACATTCTACAGGCTTTTTGAAACCCATGCTTGGCATCACCTACCTCTTGATTTATCTTGCCTCCTCTCCGACTGTGTTCAACTTTGTTGGTGCTCTGTCCTATGGGTGTTGATTCTTCACCTAGCCTTTTTCCTTAAAAAAATATATTGGAATGGACACAACGAACTCATGGGGGGGTAATTTGACTTTGAGCGATAGGTAAAATGGACGATATTGAATCTGACGCCCATTATGCACCTTCTCCGATTTTCTTTTCCATTAACCTCAATGGAAATGAAAATCGGGAGAGATGTATAATGGGTGTCTGATTCAATATCGCCCGTTTTACACTATCGCCAATATCAAAATGACCCCCATGAGCTTTGT
The DNA here is from genome assembly GCF_035084215.1 of Heptranchias perlo. Classification (NCBI taxonomy): domain Eukaryota; kingdom Metazoa; phylum Chordata; class Chondrichthyes; order Hexanchiformes; family Hexanchidae; genus Heptranchias; species Heptranchias perlo. The sequence goes on from NC_090332.1 coordinate 45,207,838, forward strand.
AGCATATCTATTTATTAATATAACATGCAAAGTGTTGCATTGATAAGGTTTTTTGAATAAATATATAGTACAACTAATTTTCAGTTGGAGTTACTTCACCAAGTTACATCATGGAAAATATAGTAAATGACAGCCCAATCAGTCCTGCCACCACAAATTATATCCATTGTAGAAGGAGTGTAAACATCCATTTCTTTACTGTGTATGTTTCATATGGACTAAAGTAATTATTCTTTCTGTTGGCCTTGGTCTAAGTCACTTAATGGTAATCTCCAGTCTGTGAGAAGTTATCTGCTCTCAGTTTGGGTGAAGATGTAGGTGCTACAAATGGCAACCGGGAGCCTGAGTAACAGAGGAGAAAATCACCCATGATTCGTGCTCCTGATCACTATCTAGCAACTCCTGCTGAAAGCGTACTTGAATTGAGCTTGCCTTAGATACCCCGAGCCCCCACCACAATCTATTAGCCTTCTAACACTCACTGTCAAGGATAACACATGAATAATGGCCACTTGAGCAAGGTACCAGAGGGTGACTATGGAACTGTATCCCAGCAAGGAGTCAATGCCCTCAGGAGAGGAAGAGGGAAAAACTGCAGAGAATTTTTAAAATATTATTAAAAAAAAGAAAATTAGTACTGTAGACAGTTTCCTCTTTTACAATCAATGGAAATGAAAATCAGATGGTTTCTATAATGGACAGCCGATCTGCAGCACCAGTATTACACCCGGGCAGCAAGCTGAAAACCTAATCCAATGTTTCAGGTGGAGATTCTTCTTCAAAACTGAAAAATAGAAAGCTGACAGGCACATTTAAACAATCAGAAAAAGGGGAGCAGATATATATATATATATATATATATATATGGACAAACCCAGAGAGGAATCATGAGTGGAATGATGTAACAGATCATCTCAAATAATTTACAGAAACGTTAAGACATTAAAGAAATTAGGGGTGTGTAAGTACCTATGGATTAAAAGAGTCTGTTTATATGGTTTCTATGTTAAAGAATGTACCTTATATCTGCTGTATATTAAAGAGCCAAATGACGCTGGTCTGCCATAGGTATTTACTAACAGTAGAATCCCACTAACTATGGGAATGACTTCTGTTTTGAGTAGAAAGCAGTGTACAATAACCATAATTCTTCTAAATAGGAACAGAGCAGGCCAGAGCTCATTAATGAGAACCGGGTGCTGACTGATTAAGTACACACAGGTAATAACAGGATTACGTGGATACAGTTTACCCGCTGTTAGTCAGGAAATACATTTTGCAGCTTTAATGCCACAGCCTAGAACATAACTTAAGTACTTCTACAGTAATTATTCATGGGAGGTGCCTCATTAGGTTTCCTGAAATGTAACCATTTGATATTGATCCATCCTCCTGCCATTTATCCCACTGGCATTATTTTCTGTATTTAGAGAAGTTGAGCCTTTCACTTTATTGTCTTTGTTGAAACAGTCAGACTGTCTCCATTAAATAAGCATTTTTCACATGCTTTGAATTAAAAGAAAGACTATTGGTCAATTATATCCAATAGATGATCCAGGGCTAGATTCATAATTGCAGAGATAGGCACTGCCTTTAGAGTCAGAGGAGAGGAGAGGGGACATGTTAAAAAATGTATGTGTAAAGTGACCGGAATGCATCTTATTTTATTTTTTAATTTGTTTTTGGAAATGGGATGTCCAACGTCTTCAGTATGCATAGAATTATTTTAGTGGGAAAACATGGCAGTAATAAATGCTTATATTTCACATGGGTTCAATAGGTACTACCCATTGCTCATAAAGATTATGGCAGAAGCATTTAGGGAGCACCCTGACAGTGAATAAAATTCCCTGTATCCAATCACTCTCATTAGACAAGTATCCTCTTTAAACAGAATTCTTCATTACAGTGACTATTAACTGATATGTGCCCTATATACAGCTGTATACAATACTAAATGTAATAATCCTACAATTAGTTTAATCTTCCTACTAAAGTTAGTAAAGTAATTCCACTCATGTATCAGCTATAGTCCTACATGGGCCACCAGCACATTAAAATTGATAATATATTAGGCTTTTCTTAACATGGAGTGTCCAAAGCCCAGAAAAATTGCTTGGTAACTTCATAATTATGAGGTTACAATTGACAAACATTATGGCTTACCAAAGCCCAGCGTCCACTTGACAGCTAACCACAAGCATTCAATGATGTGCAAACAACCACAGTCCTGGGTGAATCATACACTGTACTGATCCAGGGCTTTGGTGTAGGACTCACTTGCTGCAACAAAACTCCTGGGACAAGCAATTTTTTTTTAAAGTGTTAATTAAAATATCACAAATATCACCCCTGTAGGATCATCTTGAAAGTTTCAACATTAATTCTAATTGTTGAGACCATGACTACAATGAGCTGGTTACATCATCTCACTACCAGTATTCTGCAACTTACAAAGCACTCATTTTGAATGATTTGTTTTATGGATATTTATTGCATAATCCAACATATTCATAGATTATTTTCAGCAACTAAAGAATAAAGCACAGAATAGATCAGAATGATCCTTCATTGTTATAGTCCTATACATTCCGTGACCTTAGTTTGTACAATACATTGTTTATAGTTCCCTCCCTTGTCGAGACCATAAAAAACACCTCTTTTAGAGGGTCTTAGGTGTAGCACACTTCCAAATGGCTTCCAAAAAGAGAAATTGGTTGTATGTTATTTTTATTGCCTCCACAACCTCAAAAGAATCCCTAAATCTGTTCAGTTTACTGTATCAGAAGAAGAAAATGCTGCTTTTTCTCAGCACACTGCTGCTACAGTTTCTCTGTAATTTATTTTGCTTGAAAGATTGACTGCAATGATTAGTCAACAACTCCATTATCATTGTATCATGCGACTACCAGGATGGTTGAAGGCGAACTAGATGGACCTGGGTCTTTTATCGTCTAACAATTCCTATGTTCCTAAAATCAGCAAGTTATACTCACTTTCCTTAATTGACATAATTGCAAACTGTACATATAAGGTCATGCATCAGGTTCACTGGAATCCAGCCAACGGTCCTGAATTGGAAATACACAGAAGAGTCTATGTGACACTTCCCTGGAGAAAGTTCATCAGTTCAATCCCTTAAAGCTGAATTGCTCTAAAATAATATTGATTAAAAAGGTATTCTTTAAAAAAACTATAACGTGCAAAGCATCAGTTTGAAGTTCCATTTATTGAGATATTGCAATAAATCATTACTAAAAAAATACTTACATTGACATCTGTCAATCAATCAAGGGGTTACAGTCTGCAGATAGCTCTGGACCAATCTCCAAAACACACACCTAACTGCACCTCAATTGACAGGAACCAGCGTAAAAAAAGTGTTTCCTGTTCACTTTTGTTTAAGGTCAGTTCTGTGAAGTGAATAGTCTGTTTCCCATACAGTAGGGCGAATATATATTAGTGATAATTTTCTATTGCAGAACATCTTGCATTTTCTTAAGTTGTCTGTTAAGTAAACTGTTTCATTCTTTTATATATAAAATCATGCATGTATACAGGGTAAAATATGTAATCTGGGCAAAAAGTATCCATTGAGTTCTGCTGAAGCCTTTCTAGAGCATAAAGGTTAAAGTGCGAGGGGTACCCGAGGATCTCCCCCCAACACATTCCTTGATACGACATGGGGAGGCAAATCATCCACTCGCGTCCCCTCCCACCCCCACCCCACTGGAAAATGACTGTACCTAAAAAAGGGTCAGGATCCCGGTGAAACTGGATTCAACCCCAAATTCTGACTGCAGAGGGCAATCCATCACGTTCCCACCCTTTATCCAGGTAGGAATTTCAGGGCCTAAGTTTATTACAACAAACTTTACAGCACAAAATTACAAAGAATAACCACGGTTTCAAAATAATTTTTAGGTCAGGATTATATGGAAATTTCAAAATCATTTTTTTTTGGATGTGGTATTGGTTGAGGATGAGTGCAGCTTTAATTTTCCAGTTACTTTCCCTCACATTGTATGTTTTGAACTATTTTATCAATTCCAAGAGAAAGAATATTTAAAGCAAAATTCCAGTTCCCTAGAATTTATATTTAATGTTCCTTCAATATCTAGTACTTAGCACTATTTTTAAATTAGTTCATTCATCTTCTCAATAGAAACAGATTTCACTACCTGGCATGAGTCATTAACCCTTAGAATGCCCCAGGTGATTTGGCACGTCCATTCATTCTGTGCAGGCCGCCAACTGGTACATTGGGCTCGATTTTCGCGTCGGGTTTCCTGCGGGTTTCCAGCGGGGGGGCCCCGAAAATCCCGATATCCGGTCACGTGACCGGATCGCGCCGAAATCCCGGCCACTTCCGGGTACCGCGCTGACGTGCGGGGCTGCGCGCACAAGCCCCGCTGGTGGGAATCCCGCAGGCAATTAAAGCCAGCGGGGTTCCACTTGAGAGTACTTACCTTGCTTGTTGAGGTCATTTAATGAGCTGAAGCAGCTGTCAAAAGAGGAAGTGTGGGATTTTAGGTTCAAGGCAGTGAGTTTCACACACTGGGGGAAACAGTCTCTCTCCAACCAGGCGTGTTGCAGCCAGCAGCCTGTGGCAGGTGCCAAGGTGCACTCCACGGGGGAGAGCCCTCACCCACGCAGGAGGCCACCGCGTCACATAGGGCAACCCCTGCCCTCCACCACCCCCCGCCAAGCCAGAGGACAGACCGACACGAAACCGCAGCCCCAGTCCGAGGAACCACCCACCTACCCTGCACAACCCCTCAGACCAACACCTGCCAGATGGGTGGTGCGTGGACACCCTCGGAGGACGAACAGCATGACCAGCCCCAGCAGCCTCGCAGTCCACGCCGTCCGCCGCAGAGACGTGGAGCCCCCCAACACGGTGTTGTTGCACGCCCACCTGCACAGCAGGAGGGAGGGCTACCGCAGGGAGAGACGCATCGCAGAGGGCACTACCCTCGCCACATGGTCCACAGACCGAGGCGCAGCTCCCCGGACCTCTCCGAGCAGCAGTGCACAGGGAGGCGCAGATTCGCTCAACATGTAGTCGTGGAGATCTGCAGGCTCTTTCATGCCGAGCTGCTCCTGGCTGGCCCCAGCACCAACTGCTTACCTGTCGCTGTCAAAGTCACCACTGCCCTCCACAACTTCTCCTCCGCATCCTTCCAGGTTGCAGCCGGCTACACCGCCGATGTCTCTCAGTCGTCTGCGCGGAAGAGCCCTGCAAATACACCTGCACCTACTCTGCAGTAACACGATGGGTGGCATCAGTGGTGGGTCCTCATAGTGATACCCAGGAGCGGGCATTATTGGACACAACGGACAGGATTCACGGAGACATGGCAGTGGTGGTGTCAATATAATGTGTGCTGTTTGTTGCTCTGAAATTCAATATAGGTAACACCCAGGACAAACCCTCAGACACCCTTGTGCACCCCCTTCATGCTCACGACACGTTTGCCTTACGCTGCCTACTGCACATATGTGATGCATGCCCTGTGGCTGCAGCACAGGTGGTGGCAGGTTGAGTGAGGCTGGCCGTGAGGGAGATGCACGAGAGGGTGAGTATGGGATGGAGCAATGAGATTGTATGAGCATTGGGTTGCGTGTTAGTGGCAGGATGAGTACTGGCGAGGTGAGTAGGTGGAGGTAAGATGAGGATGGGGTTTGAGTGGGTATGAAGGGTGATGTGACAGAGTAGTGTTGGCGGTGCCGAAGGAGATGTGGGGTGGGGGCAGTGTTGTGGCAGACGGAGTGTAGGGGAAAGACTTCGTGTTCTCACTGTGGCTGAACTACTGCGGTCATTGCAGCGCCTCCTGCACTGTATGCAGGTGGGCGATATGTTGGTGGCACAGGTGACCCCCTCTGCCACCTCGAGCCAGGCCTTCTTGGTGGCAGAGGCAGGCCGCTTCCTCCCGCCCGACGGGGGGAAGATCTGTGTCCTCCCCCTCCTCCTCACCCCATCTGATGACACCTGGGTTGAGGCATCATTAAACTGGGAGCAGCCTTCCCCCTGGGCTGCTCCATGCTGCAATTTGTTCCATTGGTTGCAGCATCAGTCAGTGGAGGACTGCCCCTTTAACTAGAGAGCCTCCAGCTGACAGATCGTACTGCGCATGCGCAGCCCGCCCGACGCGCAGGCCAGCGCCGCGGACCCCGGAGGAGCAGGTAATTGATTCCTATTAGTGTGTTGCCTGCTACGATCGCGCGGGCAACCCACTAATTTCACCGAGCGTGTTGACCACGCTCCCGAAACCCAACCCGCCGGAAACCCGCAGGCCTGGCAAATTCGAGCCCATTGATTCTTTGACCATTCTTTACAGTTTTGGCAAATAAAACTACATCAGGGAGCAACCTGGTCAGATCTGTGGTGCAACCTTGTCAACCTTCCCTCGTCTAGCTTTAGTTTACTAAAAACAAATGGCTCCAATGGCCCTTTTTTAGCCAATCAAAACTCACTTTTTTAAAAGTTGCTGCCACCTCAAGAATGGACAGTGAAAGCCAGCGAGGAGCAAATAATATGTGAATAGAGAGTTTAAAAGTTAGTCTTCAGAGATAGAAGAGTGAGGATGGGAAAAAATAGCAAAAGGGGAAAGTGGCAATAAAGCGAGCAAGTTAAAGGGGGGAAATTTTAACCCCCTCAGGACGGGCGGGAGAGGGGCTGGGGGAGGGGGTTAAAATTTCAAAAATCGGAAACCCGACCCCAACCTGGTTTTAACAGAGGCAGGTTGGGGGGGCGGGCGACTAATTTGCTTTCCAGAGGACGGTCCGTAAATTAAATTTTTTAATGAGGCTGCGTGCCTCAAGTTTTAGCAGGCTTTTAAAGTTAACGGCTGCTGGCCAGTTTCCCAGGGCTCAGGTAACCCGACAGATGGAGGGTGGCAAAAACGGCCTGATCCAGCAGGTAAGTGCCTTTCCAGCACTGCTTGTGGGCCAGGAGGAGCAGGAGTGCTTCCCCCGACCCCCGAGCATACCTGCTTCCCTCCTCATGATCGGCCAACCCTCCCAAGATCGGCAAGACCCCCCCCACCACCGCAATCACCCCACCAATCCACAATTCCCCCCCCCCACAAATCTCTGATCTCCCCCTAGCCTCTGACCTCCGATCTCCACCCAGCCTCTGATCTCTGATCCCCCCCTTGACCTCCAATATCCCCAAGGCCTCCAATACACACACCCCCCAATTTACGATCACATTCCCCCGGCCTTTCTGATCTCTCCAAGGTCTTTCCGATCCCCCCCCCCCCAACCTTTCCAATTCTCGGTCCTCCTCTCCGCTCCCTGGCTGTGGCCTGGTACCACATGCCTTCCCACACATCAGCCAGTCAGCCTTTCAATCTGGCTGGTTGCCAGTCTGGAAATGGAGACAAAAAATTTAAATGAGGTCCTGCCATTAAATTTGGCAGGACCTTCGGGCTACCCGCATTTCCGAGTTTCCCGATATCTATGAGCCCCCGCACCCCCCCCGCACTCCCTCCCCATCTCCCCGTAAATATCGAGGGTAATTAGGGATGGGCAATAAATGCCGGCCTTGCCAGCGACGCCCACATCCCGTGAACGAATTAAAAAAATAAATAAATAAATTAAGAGCCTTTATTTTTGTAGATTAGGTTTAATAAATGTTATTCTTGTCATTTGAGTAGCTTTATTGGAAAGAAAAGTCTTGCATTTATATAGCACCATTCAAAAGCTTGGGATGTCCCAAAGCACTTCACAGCCAATGACGTATTTCGAAGTTCAGTCACTGTTGTAATGTAGGCAAACACAGCAGCCAATTTGCGTACTGTAAGGTCCCACAGACAACAATGAGAGAAACGACCAGATAGTTTGTTTTATTGGTGTTGATTGAAGGATAAACACCAGCCAGGATACAAGGAGAATTTTCCTGCGCTTCCTAAGATAACGTTCTGGAATCTTTTATGTCCTCCCGAGAGGGCAGACATTGCCTCGGATTAGCGTCTCATCTCAAAGACGACTCCTTAACAGTGTAGCACCCCCTCAATGCTGCACTGAATTATTAACCTAGATTATGCACTCAAGTCTCTAAAGTGTTGCTTGACCCCCTGACCTGCTGACTCAGAGCTATCACTGATATTGTAACACAAGTATTTGTTTTAGTACCACAGTGTGCGAGCTAAAAACTAAGAAAGATAACTGGCCCAGGGAAACAGTGGGGCTGATTTTCATGGGGAGGTGGGTGGTAGCGGGCCAAAAATGGCAGTAAAACACTTACTGCCCCCTTCCCGCTTCCAGTTTTTCCCCCGGTATTTTCACTGGGGCCTTCACATGGACAGCGCAGGCACCTGCCTGATTCAGGTGGGAGCCTACTTTCAATATGCTAATCGGGGTCTTATGACATACATAGGACCCTGACCCAATTTCGAGGTACCAGTGGGCAGAGCCTAACCAGCCATTGGATTACCCACCCACCCTGATCCGTGAATTGCCTGTGAGTGTTGGTTCAGCGCTCGCTATTCGCTGATCAAATATTAATGAGGTCTGGCCCACAAAATGGCTCAGGCCTCATGTCAAGGACATCGATCGCCACCCGCCTGACACCCACCTGGAGTTAAAATCGACCCTACTCATTTCCCCAGATCTGGTGGTAGTTGAAAAGTTAACTGCTTTGGAGAGATTGTGAGAATTTTATCACCAAATAAGAGAGTTACCCTGGGATCTTTTGGCTGAAACGCATGAAATGATTTATTTTTCTGTAAGGGATGTTTTTATTTCAGCAAAGCACAGGATGGCCCATAACACACAGAAGATTTGCCTTCTGGTTAATCACTCCACAAAAACATGCTTTTATGAAATCTCGTAATTTGAAAGATTCCGTTTAGTGGCCGTTTCTAGTTTCTTTGCCTGTTCTAGTCACCAGTAGCAAGCAATATCATATGATCCTCTGGTGATAAAAAGGCTTTGAAGCTTGTTTTCACTGGGTAACTGACATGATAAAAACGAATTAACAGTCAGAGTTAGGTACTGAAGGAGCTCTCTGTTTATTAAATGATAGTTAAAGAGCCCAATGTTCAATCTTTTTTTTAAGAAGTTCCATCTTTCTTTCCATTCCTCTCTTGATGGCAGTGACTTATCTTGGGGTCCAGCTCCACAGTTGCTAACAGCCCTCAGAGGTACTTCACCCAAGTGGCCATTTTTCAAGTGTGAGTCTAGACACAGTGGTCTAGATTTTCTGGGATGGATTCCCGGCCTTGCGGGACTTCCACTTGCCACAAAGATGTGCTTCTGACCCGAGACGATTTTCCGGCCTCAACGTCATTTGCATACCGTAGGCAGGTTCTACGGCCAACGCTGGGGAGTCGAGTCAGTGTGGGGACAGAGATTAGCAGCAGCAGGCCTCCCAGGCCCTGCCTGCAGTGTAACGGTGCCAACAGCGTCTGAACTCCAAGCTCAGATCTCCCTTCTCCCCTGCCTTTGGCTTGTGCCTTTGATCACTCTGTAATCGAGTGGCAAGGCTTTCCACCTAGAATCATAGAAAAGTTACAGCATGGAAGGAGGCCATTCGGCCCATCGAGTCCTCGCCGGCTCTATGCAAGAGCAATTCAGCTAGTCCCACTCCTCCTCCCTTTCCCCGTAGCCCTGCAAATTTTTTCCTTTCAAATACTTATCCAGTTCCCTTTTGTAGGCCATGATTGAATCTGCCTCCACCACCCCCTCGGGCAGTGCATTCCAGATTCTAACCACTCGCTGTGTAAAAAAGTTTTTCCTCATGTCACCTTTGTTTTTTTTGCCAATCACCTTAAATCTATGTCCTCTGGTCCTAGACCTTTCCGCCAATGGGAACAGTTTCTCTCTATTTATTCTATCTAGACCCTTTATGATTTTGAATACATCTATCAAATCTCCTCGCAACCGTCTCTGTTCCAAGGAGCACAACCCCAGATTCTCCAGTCTATCCACATAACTGAGCTCCCACATCCCTCGAATCATTCTGGTAAATCTCTTCTGCACCCTTTCTAAGGCCTGAAAAAATTTCAAACACTGGACACAGAGACCAATAGGCATCCCTGGTATCCAATATTACTGTAGTGCAAGTAACAGGAAATACATCACAGGACGCATTTCCCTCATTTGCATTCCATATTGTACCTTGCTGGGGACTGTCTGCAGGAAATCGGGGAACATAAGAATAGACAGAGATACAATGGAACACTTTCCAGAGCCATTTTCCACCCTTGCCCATTCCAGTTCATCTGAAAAGTCAGTGGAAGACGGGTTGGAAATCTTGGCCAGTTTATGTCAGTAGGCTATTTGACTGCTAGGGTATCACTTTCGAACTTGCTCTTGTTTTCACCCAACATTTTTTCTGTGATTTATTTTCTGCCCAAGTCTTACATACTGGTGCATGCAAAACAAAGAGCAACACCCAGGGGGTAATTTTAACCTACCCCACCCGGCGGGAAATGGGCAGCTTCGGATCGGCCGCCCGTTTTATACCCCACGCAATGATTCCATTGAAGTCAATGGAGAGTAAAATTAGGCGAGATGTGAAATAGGCGTCTAGCCCAAACTCATCCATTTCTTGCCCGGCAGGTTAGGTTAAAGTCACCCTCCAATGTTTGTTAATTGCATTGTTATTGTTACTTTACCCTGTAAAGAAATAGGGTAACATTCGTGCTGCCTGATCATTTCAATGATTGCTGCGTGCAGCCAGCGCTATTTGCGCTGCTGGCTGCATGCATCAGCAGGGGGCCCCGATATCGGGGGTGGCTAGCACTACTTAAAGGCAGCCAGCACCTCTTAAAGGGGAGGTGCACTGTGGCTGCAGGAAGTCCTTTGGGAAGTAACTCTGTGCTGGAAGATATTGAAGAATGGCTGTCCTGGGAGACAGCATGAACCAAGGTTCTCAGATAGTGCACTAGAGGCCTTGGTGGAAGAGGTGGACAGATGGAGGGCCATCTGATATCCGTAGGGTGGCAGGAGGCCCTCCAGACATATGCTGAAGAGGCAGTGAGAGGCTGTGGCGGACGAGCAAATGCCAGGAGCATCGCACCACGCACATGGATGCAGTGCAGGATTAAGTTCAATGATTTGACACGAATGCTCAAGGTGAGTGCGTTAAACTTTCACATGGCATGTCCTACCAACTGCACCACTAGCCTCATCCACTGCTCCATGCACTACACCCCCCATCACCCACCCACCAACAAACTCTTTCAATCAGTACACACCCCTGCAAATCAGATGCTGAATCTCACTCTCACACATTACCATTCTTGCAAGCCGCACACCCACAACTCAAAGGTCACACACACTGGCAGCTATTCAACCATTACAGCCACATCAACCAAACATCTTGCAGGACAATCTCCGACACACTTCCTTCTTTCTTGCAGGAGAAGGTGGAGCACAACAGTAGGCAGCAGGAAAGAACTGAGGGAGGACAGGCATGCCTACACATCCTCACCCCCATTGAGGAGACAGTGCTGTCCATCATTGGACGGGTCGTCGCTGCGGCCATGGCCACTGGCGGTGCTGGAGGTCCCGATGAAGGGGGTCTCTGCATACCTAATTCTCCTTCTCGCTCCCCACTTCTCCCTCAGCCCACAATCTTTTCTGACTCACGTGCTGCAGATGGTGTAAGCACACACTTCTTACTTTCACCTCTCCCCTCACACCAACTCAATCCATGTCCCTTTGTCATTTCAGATACCCAAGAACAGGAACTGGCACCATCAGAGGAGGCAGAGGAAGATGACAGTGATGATGCAGACACACCGTCACTCGATCTTACACTCACAGCTTCAGCAAAGAATTGAGAAATCCAGGCAGCCCTTGCAAGATCATTGTAAAGACGCAACACTGAATGGGCATCTCATATACTGATACTGCGCATACTTTAGAGGCTAGGTTAGAGGAGGGATCTGCATGTGGTGAGACACCAAGCACAATTGTGCAGGAGCCAGGGCAAGAAGAACGGATACCGCAGGTGCCAGCTCACCAGAGGAGTCAGATGATGACTTCGATGGGCCAGGCTATGAAGGGTTCTCAAAATTCCCACATTTTTCATATCATCAACGAGGATATGACTTTTGGAATTTTATTTGAAGATGTATCAACTGCTAGTTTTAAAACATGGATCCCTGCAAGGCATGCCTGGACTTGTTGCGACAGAGTGGATTGTTCCTGAAAACCAGACAATGAGAGTAGACAGAATACGCATTCTTCCCTTTAAAACAATCAACCCAGAGAAAGACTTCAGCTTACAGGAAACTAAAGCCCATCAAAACCTTGCATAAATTATCGCTACTAACTACTAAAAGCAGGAAGCCAACAATCACCTGAAGAACACAAAGAACTAACCTTGTTTTGGGAATCTGATAAGAAATTCGAAAGTCAGTATAACTGGGGACCAGTTATGAAGCAGGGTTTTGGTTTTGGAGCAGGTTCTAAGCAGTTCAGCTTTAAAACAGCAGTTTTGAAGCAGCAAGAAGGCAGCCACAGCCCTGCACGAAGATCGTCCACCCACAACTGCGCCTTACCGTACCAACAGACTCTATCCAACTGAAGAACCTTCGCAGATTCCACAGACCAGGGCCACGTGGGGACGGCAGGGCCCAGAGGACACAAAGAGCGTACCCCAAAACTGCAACCGGCTTACCTGGCTGGATTTCGAACTGTCAAGGAACCCTGGTTTGGTGAGCATGATTCCTGACCTCTCCTAGTTCAATTTAGTTAGGTAAGGGGATTAGTAGGGTGATTTTCCCTCGTTATGCCGTGTGTTCCCCATTCTTAACTAAGTGTACTTTGTATCTCAGTGTTATCCTAATGTTATAAGTTCATTTGTGATTTCAATAAACCCAGTTTCTTTTCTTGTACCAAAACCAGTTGTCTGCTGCATTTTTTGTCACAACCCCCAAATAAGTCCAAGGTCTAGAACCCAGGGAGTGGGAGCGATTCGGACCGCTCAGTAGTCAGAGGTGAAGCTGACACAGACCACCACCCCCTACAAAATGGCGACCACGAAGGGACCTTGGCAAAAGGGATGTGACACAGTGGACACTGATTTGGAAGAGAGAACTGTAATGGAAGAGAGGATTTCAAATTATGTGTTCAGTAAGGTGAATATGGAAAAAAAATGGGTCACTAATCTGTTAAAGGCTGGGCGCCCAGTAGATGCTGCAGCTAAATGGACAGGAGGGAAGGATCATAAGAAATCCATAGAAAAGGCAGTCTGGCTGATGTGCTTCAAGAAACAGAGCCAGCTTTTGGACAGGCTCGTTGAAGCACAGGCAGCTGAGATCCGGCAGTCAGCCGTTGAAATCCAAACAAAGGCCCTAGCAGGGGAGAAGTTACTGTTAGCATTGCAGACTCTGAACCAGGAAAGGGTGCAGTTAGTGGGGGAGCATAAGACCCAGCAGGAATATTTACAGTGTCAGGTCACTGAGGCCAAGAACAACGAGCTGAGGTTGCGGGAAAAGAATGCCCGCCTGGCAAGTCAAGTAAGAGAGCAGGAGGAGAAAGTAAAAGGCTTACAGGCAGCCTATAAGATAGTGAGCACACAGAGGTTTGAGGATGCAGACCATGGCCCCTGCCAGAAGCAGATAGAGAGTCTGAACCTTGCTCTAAGGACGGCAAAAGGCATGGTATGCCTCATAAGCCCTAGTGCAGCCCAGGTCGACTTCACAGGGAACCTGGGGAGAACGGTTCAGACACCACAGGTAGTGCCAAGGGACGACCCGGTTGAGGAGCAGGAGGGCCCACGACCACCACCCGTAGCGCCAAGCTTTAGTGAAATCTGGCAGGAGAGGGGGGTGGAATTAGGGGCAGAAGCTGAGGAGGAAAACCCCCAGCAAGAGAGGCTGGGACCGGGGCCGATGTGCCCGGCCCGGCAGCAAAGGTTCGGCCCGCCCGCTGATAACGGGGATGAGGGACCCCTCCAAAACCAGTTCGTAGTTCCCCACGGCACCCAACAGCTTAGGTCCATGGTAAGCCATTTAACAAAACTTGCTGCAAATGGGGACCCCTCGGTCCACTTCAGGGAAGTGGAACAAGCAGCAAGCATCAACGAGTGCAATGATGCTGAACAGGCCAAAATGCTGCTATTCTCCCTGGAGAGTAAGCTCTTCCAGTCCCTCTCTGACCAATGTAAGAGGGGACAGTGTAATTATGGGGAGCTCAAGGAGGAAGTTCTTGAGGCCATGGGGATGAATGAGGGAAGTCCTTTCTCCCGGGTGGAAAAAACAGTGCAGCTCGTAGGAGAAACCCCGCAGGCTTTTGCAGACAGGTTGTGGCCGGTGTATAGGAGCGCATGCAGTGGGACGCCGAACCGAGCTAACCTGGACCAGGATCAGCGGGCCCACTGGCTCCGTTGCCTGGTGGCAAACAGCTTGCCACAGTCAGGGCCGCAGCAGGAATGTGGTTTGACCCAAAGAATCCCCTGACTACCGAACTCATAGTGGTCAGACAATTGACCATAGCTTACCGTAATGGTAAAGGAACCGATGCACACCCACCTAAAGGGAAAGTGCATGAAATGAAACCCGGCCAGGGTAGGAAGGAGTGGCATCAGGAAGGGAATAACCCTTCCAGCACAAAGCACAACTGTTATGGGTGTGGGAAGGATGGACACTGGAGGAAGGAGTGTAAGAATCCTTGGAAAGATAACAAGGGAAAGAATTCCTCAACCCCAGCCCAAAAGGCAGAGACAGGAATCCCTCCCGCCACGGTCGAGTCATTTTTGGACGCCATGAGAACCCTATTGACTGGCCCAGGGAAGGTAGCAGCGACCACCGGTGCTCTGACCCCTCTGTTCCCTTACTTACGACTTATGGAAGAGACCCCTCGTTGAGATGGAGGTAGAAGAGGTAAAGGGGACCTATCTGTTGGACACGGGAGCATCATGTACCGTGATCCATTCAGCTAACCCCACCACCTCACCTCTATCTAACGGGGTCCCATACAGTCTGTCGGGATTCACAGGTAAAGAACAGGCTGGCTCATTTTCCATCCCGCTGACCATTCGTTTAGGAACACTCCGCTCTAAGTGGACCTGTGTCCTAATGAAGTGGGAAGTAGAGGGTGGAAAAGGGATCCTGGGAGCTGACTTTATTGTAGGCCACGGGATCCTAGTGGATTTGAGGAATCACTGCCTGTGGGGAGCAAATACAGGAAAGGAAGGCGGAGTAGTAGTCATCCCAGGGAAACAGGGGAAGGGGACCCTGTGTACCATGAAGCCTAAAGAGGGTTATAACCTCGAACTCATGGTCAGCAATACCCCAAGGGAGTTCCAGGCATTTGTGCGAGCCCACCGAGCCACATTTGCCACACACAAACATGACTGTGGGAGGGTCAACGGGTTCGAGGTCAGTGTAGATGGGGACCCTATGGCCCGACCACAAAAGCAATATAACTTCCCCAGGGAAGCGGAGCCAGACATGGAAGCAGCCATGTCGTCTTTAGTGCAACAGGGCGTCCTGAGACCGATAGCCACCCACGTGAACTCTCCACTGTGGCCGGTTAGAAAACCGGACAACTCCTGGACGGCCACAGTGGACTATCGGGTGCTCAACAGTAACATCCCAGCCTGTGCACCCACGGTAGCAGCAGTTGCCGACCTGATAGGAAATATCCCAGCATCCGCGACCACTTTCACGGTGCTGGATATCTCCAACGGGTTTTGGTCCATCCCTTTAAGGAGAGAGGATCAGTACAAGTTTGCCTTTACCTTTAAAGGGCGACAGTACACCTGGAACTGTCTGCCTCAGGGCTTCCACAATAGCCCCAGCATTTTCCACCAATGCATGGCAAACAGTTTGAAGGGCTTCAGCCAGCCCAGGCAGCTGGTACAATACGTGGATGACCTGCTCCTATTCACCGATGCGAGAGAGGAGCATGGCCCACTTCTGGCCGAACTGCTGGAACTGCTCGGGCAGGAAGGTTTTAAAGTGAACCCAAAGAAAGCACAGATCGGCCAGCAGGAGGTGAAATTCCTGGGCCTGACAATACGCGCTGGGGAAAGGGCCATAGATAAAGCTAGAAGGGAAGCAGTACAGGAGTTACCAGTCCCCCACACAGTCACAGGAGTGAGATCGTTTCTAGGGCTAACCGGGTACTGCAGAGACTTCATTGAGGACTATGCAGCCACAGCAGCCCCTCTGCTCCGACTCCTGCATAAGGGAGTGGAGTGGGTTTGGGATGAGGGTTGCCAGGCAGCATTTGTCAGGCTCAAGAAAGATCTGCAGACCGCACCAGCTCTAGGGGCCATAGATGGAGGGAAAGAGTTCTTCCTGGAGGTAGCAGCCAGCGGGGACAGCCTGAGTGCTGTGCTGCTCCAAGAGCGGCATGGCAAGCTGAGACCGGTGGTGTACTCCTCCAGGATACTCACAGATGTGGAGAAGAGCTACTCCAATTGTGAAAGGCAACTCTTGGCAACATATTGGGCTGTGAAAAGATCGCTGATCTTCACAGGCACCTCTCCCATCACCCTCCTCACCCATCACACGCCCACCCAGATGCTCCTGGACGGGAGAATCAAGGATGGGACAGTGAGCAGTGCCCGCATTGCTCGCTGGACCCTGCTTCTCTCACAGATAGACCTGAAAGTAAAAGGGCTCTGCGAGCCAAAGCTCGCAGCTAACCTGGTATATCCTGGAACAGCCCACCGGTGTTCCATAGAAGGGGTTTGGGAAGTAAACATAGGTTTACGGGCCGGGATACACCCCACAGGCCGTGAAATCTATGTGGATGGCTCCAGCACAGTATCTGCTGGTGAGCGACTCACGGGGTGTGGAGTTTATGACCCAGCGGCAGACCTTGCCCTGGCAATTAAGCTCCCCAGCACCATGAGCGCCCAGCAGGCTGAACTGTCCGCGGTAGTGTACGTGGTTACACACCCCGAGATCTTCCCCACCCCATACACGATTTGCTCGGACAGCATGTTCACATGCAATTCGTGTACGGAGTACCTGGCCATCTGGTCCAGCCGCGGATACACCTCCGCTGACGGGAGACCCCTCACAGTGAAACCCTTGCTGGAGAAAATCTTAGCAGCAGTGGGGGAGGAAGAGGAGGTTTTCATCCATAAGGTGAAAGCCCATTCCTCCGCAGAACCCCGGAGTGAGGGCAACCGGCAGGCCGACGTGCTAGCTAAGGAGGGTGCCCGCACAGGCACTTTCTGGGACCCATTTGGGTCCCGTCCTATAGCAGCAGTCACGGGTAGGAATGGGACACAGGGGAGTGCAGGGGTAGCTTTAACCCCGGACCTTAAGATGGTCCAAACCCAAGACCCCGTCCTCAAGGCAGTCCTCAGTGCAGTGGCAGAAGGGAAAAGGGTAGAGGGCCCTTACAGCACAGCAGCCCTCTCTGTAAAGGAGGGCATGCTGTTTAAGGGAGAGCAATGGGTAGTACCGCAGCAGCACAGGAGGGAATTCCTTCAACTGGCCCATGAGGGTCCAGGAGCAGGGCATCCCGGGCCTGAGACCACCTGGCAGCGGGTGGAACAGGCAGGATGGTGGCCAGGACTCAGGGAAGATGTCCGCGAGTTCTGTGCCAGCTGTCTGGTGTGTGCTGCTAACAACCCTGACCCCCACAAAAGGAAAGTACCTATGGGACACATCAGGAGGGTAGAGGGACCATGGCAGTCGATCCAGGTCGACTACATCGGGCCCCTACCCACCGCCCAGGGAGGCTATAAGTACTGCCTAGTCCTGGTAGATGTGTTCACAAAGTGGGTAGAAGCCTTCCCCTGTCGAACAGCCACGGCTATGAGTACAGCCAGGATCCTGGTCAGGGAGGTGTTCTCATGATGGGGGCTACCACAGTACGTGGAGTCTGACCAAGGGAGTCACTTTACTGGGCAGGTCATGCAGAATACCCTTATGGTACTTGGCATAGAGGGGAAATGGCACGTTGCACACAACCCACAGTCCTCAGGGATTGTAGAGAGGATGAACAGAACCTTGAAAGAAAGGCTGAGGAAAGAGACGGTAGACTCACCTCGAAAGTGGGTAGAAGTCTTACCGTTGGTCCTAATGGGGATCCGAGCCAGCCAGTCAAAAAGCACGGGGTATACCCCACACGAGCTCATGACTGGTAGGGTTATGCGGACCCCCACCCATGTGCTAGCCCTGGTGCTCACGGAGGGTCAGCTCAGAGAGGTGAACCGGGACAGCTTCGTCAGGAATCTGTTTGAACACCTTAAACAGGTTCACTGGCAGGCTGCTAGCAACATGGGAAAACAGCATCGGAGTAACCAATTGCTGTTAGAACCCCGTACGCACCACGAGTGGGAGATAGGGGATCAGGTTATGGTTAGGAATTTTGCTCGGGTAGGCAGTCTAGAACCATTATACATGGGGCCCTACAGCATTGTAGATAAGGCAAGCCCCATGGTATACGCCATAAAGCTGCCTAGGCGCACCAAATGGTTCCACATTAACCAATGTAAGTTGTTTAAATCCGAGAGAAGGGAACAGCCAGTTGGGGCAAGGTCTGAGGATAAAAATCCTCAGCCTGCAGCAGGAGCAAACTCCCAGACTGCACAAGCATGTGCAGTGGCTTGTTTTAAGGGAAGGGCCATCCCACCCACCGTTTGGGACACTCCCCCGCTCATCTGGGACTCAGACGAGGTGGGACCTGAGGGCAGAGAGTTACCTGCCCCAGACACAGGTTTAGAAGAGGTACAGCCTGAGGATAGAAATCCCCAGCCAGTGGCAGTGGAGATTCCACAGACCGCACAAGAGGGGACAGTGGCTCGGGTTAAAGACTCACCAGCCAGAGTCCCAAGAAGGCCCCCACGAACGCCACGGCCAAAGAAACCGTGGTCACCGGCTCCCCAATTTAAAAGGGCAGCCCCTCAAGTCAGAGATCGATCTGAGGACAGAGGTCCCCAGCCAGCGGCCGCAGGCTGCGAGGGACCAAAGGTACAGGACAGGGCGGCCACACCGAAGGGAGTAGTTTGCTGTAACCCGAACAGGGATTAGCCTGGCCGCCCGGGGATGGGCGGCGGATGTACATAGCTTCTGTTATTTAATTTTGAGATTGTTAAGTTTGGGTGCTTTAGTTAAATTTTAAATAAGGTGGTTGGTAGTTTAAGTATTATTGTTTAAGAATGTTTGTATTGAGTCGGGGTCGCAAGACTCGACTATGCTTTACCCAAGCCAGCGAATCTGTTTGGGACCTGGCTATATGCTCTTATGTCTCCCTACAGAAGGGATTTCGATAGGATGGGGGGCATACTCCTACTCGCCCTGATAGGAATGGCCGCTGGGAGACGAGGTGACGTGGAGGACTCCCACATTTTTGGGTGCTCAGGGGAGAGAGCACCGGTTGTGACTGCGGGGGGGCAGCGAAGGTAACGTGGAGGAGATCACCACCTAGTCCCATGAGGGAAGATGGCCAGGGTGGCTGGGATCTAACTCCACCCGATACTCCAGTCAGACCAGGTTCACCTACGGGGAGGCCTCCCTCCCCTGCCCCAGTGTACAGGTTGTGGCCTCGCAGGTCGGGGTCACTGAGGGGAAACGCGTGTGCCTGACCTGCAGAGGACAGATTCCCCTGGGAAGGTGGTGGTGGCTCAGGAAGCTGAGCAGAGACATGGGGGAACCGTACAGCTGACTGGGAGCGACTGGGGAACGACACCCATCGGACCATTACAGGGAACCATGGGGGGGTAAGCGTGTGCTGGGACAAGTGGTGGAAATCGGAACAGGGTATCTATGTCTGCATGTGGGGTTCGCGGAAGATCTGCCCCATGGGCATATCCATTATCTTTTCTGCAGCATGGCTGGATAAGGGGAAGGGGGTGGAATGGGATTCCCACCTACACACTTGCATAACCCCATCCTCTCCAGCCTCAGTTAAGGCCACTGAACTCGTGGCACGCACCCGAAAGCCTCTGCCCACGGCTCCGACAGTAAGGACACATATGGAGAAGTGCCCTGCCACCACCAAGGGACCAGGGAATGGGCTGGTACTAGTGCCGACCGAAAAGGTGCTATACCAGGGGGTACACTACGCGGTAGCTTCCGTGATTCTAAACCTCACAGAGGTACACTTACCTGAGTGGTGCCCCAAGGAGACAGAACAGCTATACCAGGCCCTGTTAAGAGAAATGTTCAGGAAATTCTACGAGTTCGATTTTGCCAATGTGGACAAAACAGAACTGTACACTACCTACACTGAGTACTTTAGCAATGCGGGGAGACAAAGAAGGGGAACCTGGAATGATGTTCTCACAGCATATAATACAGGATCCTCTGTGATAAACAGTCTGGATGACATAGAATTGCAGACACAAATAAACGGTTTAAAAACACAATTACGAAAAATCTTATCAGAGGAAAACACAGTGGTAGGCTCAGAGCTACACAAGGACCAGGCCATGACGGTCCATTTAAAGGAGATTATTGCTGAGTTGGAAAGGCACGCCAAAACAGTGAATACACTCATTCGAGAGGATAGGAATGCATCAGACCAGGCTGCACAGAATGAGGTGTGCGTGCTGTACGGGGCATGGTTGCTGAGCGAGGGCCGCAGCAACCTGGAGGATTTAAAGCAGGGTTTAGTCCCCTCCTGGATCAGCAACAAGCACCTCGCAGCCCTCCACCCATTTGAGAATTCACTAAGCCCGTGTCAGTTCCGCCTAGCCTCTGAAACATACCCTGTCCCAGTAGATTGTGGGCGCTCCAACCACACCATCATGGGTATCGTAGTGAGGATGCCGGTCATGGGTGGGACAGCCCGACCTGCACCGATATATAGGGTGGAGAACATTGGAGTCATTCAAGGGGGTGCACACGTCCGTTTCACAGCGGTCCCACCTTACGTCATAAAGTGGGAGCACACGATGACAGGTACAGACCTCTCTGGGTGCCAGAGCCGGGGTTCACACGTAGTACTGTGTCCTCAGCACTTGAATGCCTATTCTAGACGACAGTGCGGGTTTAAAACTGCTGGTGCACGACCTATAAACTGTACCATGGAGGTAATGGCACAAGGCCATGTTCCCCCACAGGTAGCATATATAGGGGGTGGGACATATTGTGTCACCACAAGTGCGCCCCACTACCAGCTTGGACAGCACACCTGGTGTCCGGTGAGTGACAGCAGTTTTTGTTTTAAACCCGAGGCAGAAGTTCAAGTGGCCCAGGAACGGATTGTCCCCATTCCTGAACCCTCCACTGTTCACCTCACTGTTAGGGATAACATTACCAACCTGCAGAGCTATGTCACACATTTCGGTTACGAAATTCCCCCTCTACCAGAACATCTTTCTAAACTACTAAAAGCTGTAGAGTTATCACAAAAGCATTTCTATACTTTGGAACAGAAAACACACGAGATAGAGGGAGAGATTCAAGATATCACAGTCCCGCCCTGGTGGGACATTTTCGAAAACATAGAGGTCCCTTCATGGGTCAGAATGGCTTCCCACATCCTCGTGGTTTGCCAGCTGGGAATAGTTGTACTTGTTGTGCTCTCAGTGCAAGGGAAAAGGAAAAATCCTAGAGTTCCAAAACGAAAGGACCTGGAAGAAGCATTATGCTAAGGTGGAGAGAGACACACCTGTTTGAACTTTTTTTTGTGCTCCTGAATAAAGATTGTTGGTTTTTTTTGTGTTCGGTTATTTTTAAGAAAGACTTTTACGTGTTGTTTTCTTTTAATAAAGATGTATGTGCACCAAGTGGGGTGTTGGACCCCCTCCATGTTTGGATGTATGTAAATAACTGTATTTTGCCTTTGCATGCTTACGTATCCCACATTTTTTTATAGAATGGGGAATGTATGTGTCATGAGATCTTAGATAGGTAATTACAGGGGAAGATTGACTATGGAATATCGGGAATTTTGCTCACCTTTTTCCAGTACGATACTTGAAGCAAGGTTTAAGTATCACAGGGAGGACTGAAGGGTTCTCAAAATTCCCACATTTTTCATATCATCAACGAGGATATGACTTTTGGAATTTTATTTGAAGACGTATCAACTGCTAGTTTTAAAACATGGATCCCTGCAAGACATGCCTGGACTTGTTGCGACAGAGTGGATTGTT
Source organism: Heptranchias perlo (assembly GCF_035084215.1). Lineage (NCBI taxonomy): Eukaryota > Metazoa > Chordata > Chondrichthyes > Hexanchiformes > Hexanchidae > Heptranchias > Heptranchias perlo. Next base: position 45,229,868 of record NC_090332.1, read on the forward strand.
CCTGAAAACCAGACAATGAGAGTAGACAGAATACGCATTCTTCCCTTTAAAACAATCAACCCAGAGAAAGACTTCAGCTTACACGAAACTAAAGCCCATCAAAACCTTGCATAAATTATCACTACTAACTACTAAAAGCAGGAAGCCAACAATCACCTGAAGAACACAAAGAACTAACCTTGTTTTGGGAATCTGATAAGAAATTCGAAAGTCAGTATAACTGGGGACCAGTTATGAAGCAGGGTTTTGGTTTTGGAGCAGGTTCTAAGCAGTTCAGCTTTAAAACAGCAGTTTTGAAGCAGCAAGAAGGCAGCCACAGCCCTGCACGAAGATCGTCCACCCACAACTGCGCCTTACCGTACCAACAGACTCTATCCAACTGAAGAACCTTCGCAGATTCCACAGACCAGGACCACGTGGGGACGGCAGGGCCCAGAGGACACAAAGAGCGTACCCCAAAACTGCAACCGGCTTACCTGGCTGGATTTCAAACTGTCAAGGAACCCTGGTTTGGTGAGCATGATTCCTGACCTCTCCTAGTTCAATTTAGTTAGGTTTTGGGGGTGGGACAAAGGTAAGGGGATTAGTAGGGTGATTTTCCCTCATTATGCCGTGTGTTCCCCATTCTTAACTAAGTGTACTTTGTATCTCAGTGTTATCCTAATGTTATAAGTTCATTTGTGATTTCAATAAACCCAGTTTCTTTTCTTGTACCAAAACCAGTTGTCTGCTGCATTTTTTGTCACAGCCCCCAAATAAGTCCAAGGTCTAGAACCCAGGGAGTGGGAGCGATTCGGACCGCTCAGTAGTCAGAGGTGAAGCTGACACAGACCACCACCCCCTACAGCTACAGAAGAAGGTTGATGGGCGAACACAGCCAAATGCTTGGTTCACTGGAAAGCCTGCCAGAAAGGCTGAGCACAATGTCAGGTGGCATGGAGGAGTCCAGTTCCAACTTGGCGCAGAGCTTGGAGCCCATCCTTTCCCACATGGAACGGTCGGCCACCTCCATCAGCAGACCTGTAGAACCCACCACGACGACTGTTGTCACAGCTTCCATTGCAGCACAAGTATCTGCCATCCAATGTCTAACTGCTACATTTGGAGTTCAGATTGCTATCTGGAAGCAACTTTGGTCAGCACGCTATTTTAAATGCCACTAACAGTACTGCAAGATCAGCCAGACCACTCTCTATAGAATACTGCAACTTTCTCCAAGTATAGGGAACGTCCACAAACACATACAATTGTACCAGCAGCCAGAATAACTGATCCAGCAACTAACCTGTAACTCCTGCATGCTCCCTTTAAATAGCGCTGGTTGTGGAGGGGTCCTTCATGCTGTATAAGTCCTGTTCAGCTGTGCGAGGTTAAGACAGTGCGTAGGCTGGAGTATGGAGTTCTAAAATGCTACCAGTTGCTTCAAAACAGTGTTGCACAGTGATTTACATCATAATCTCCCTACCCTACACGCTGCCGACGTTCGTTAGGTGCGCATGCACAACCGCCTTTACCAAGATGGCATCCTGCGCACTTCATGCGGAAATGTGCACGCACATCTCGGACGCCATTTTCGGGGCTTAGGAGTCCGCATAGCTCCTACAAAACGGGCGCTACACAGCCCAGTTTCGCCCCCATAAAGTCCTATATTTATGTACCATCCCATTACATCCCTCAGAAATGTCTTTTAGAAAGAAGTGTCTGAAAACATTTCACATACAATAAACTACTTTGAAGTGCAGTGACTCTTGTTACATAGACAAATTCAGCAGCCATTTTGTGCACAAGAAAATCCCACAAACAGCAGCGAGATGATCAACCAGATAATCGGGCAAACTCCCTGCTCTCCTTTGAATTGTGCCTTCGGATCTTTAGCTTTCACCTGAACCACCTGAACTAACTGATGGGGTCTCAGTTTAATGTCTCACCTGAAGGACCACATCTCTGGCAATGCAGCACTCCCTCAGTACTGCACTGGATTATATCACAGTTAATAATCCTGTCAGCCCTATAAACTTAATACTCAGCCAACATGGCAGCTGATCAGTGCTGTAGACAGCCATGAGACAGCTCACATGACCCTAAGTTTAAGAGCTTACTGTGCTCATGGCAATAAAAAGTATTGAAAAAATATCTGACAATATAAATCATTTAGAATGCAAATTATACCGTGTCTATGAATTATCCAGTTGCCATCATTTGTGGAAATATTAATTGCATTTTCAGTCAAGACAAATCCCTTATACATACAGTGGTCACAAGAATGTGTATAAGATGAGACTTGTTTTCAAAAGGCTTATGTCAGTAGATTCTAGTCAAGGTCGATTTGGTCCCTTTTAGAAAAATACGCCAACAGAAACCCAGTGCATTAAAGGCTAATCATTCCACATAATAAAAATCCCTATTGTTACATAGACCAAAGTCAAAGTCACACATCAATAAATCTATTCCATATTCAGTTTTACTAAAAGCGCTGAACTCTTTTGGTTTCATGATGTTGATGGACTATTACATCAAGGCTGTCTAGTTTCTCAAGAAAACAAAAATATATTTGGAGGAAACAGATAGAAACTTAGAAAGTTTAATCAAGGTCAAATAAATGAATCCACCAATCTGAACTGAAGTAATGTTTTAATCACTAAAGATCTAAGTTATACATAAAAGAATAATGCAGCTGATAATGCAATGGCCGGCACCCATATGAAGAGGCACGGAGGCCTGTTGTTTGCAATAGGCTCAGTGTAGCCCAATGCAAGCGGGCAGCTCAAACTGTGTGCAAGGCTCATTAGAGCCACAAGAATATTTAAATCAGGGGGTCTCCCCACAATGTGACTGAAACGCTTGAGTGGCTTCACAACGAGCGCTGATGGGCCAATAAAACAAAAAGAATACCTTGCCCGGATGGCCCTCACGTTTCAACGGGCTTGTTTCCGCTTTCACACCAAAAAGTGCTAGAGCTACATAGAAAGCAGGCAGCTCTTCACTGGTGACAGTCGCGTGACATTCCAGCCGTTGTCCTCTCAGCACTCAAAGTCCATCTTTCGTTATGTGCCAGGAGTGCTAGAAAGATATTTAAGTGAGATAATCTTGATCTTCATACAAAGTCACCACTATGTACAGCCACATAAAGTACATGATTGGCCAAAATATATTCTATTCAGCAACAGAATGGTATGATGACACATGATCGTAAAGGAGAGGATGTTAACTATTGGTCAGCCAGCTGGCGGAGTAGGCTAGCTTCTTGTCTGGTATCTGTGGTGGGAGACCCAGTCCATTTTGAGTGCCAGACCTCAGTAACATACATCCGACAAGCTGCACATCCCGAATGGGTGTCCTGCGGTAGCTCGCTGGCTCTGGGTCAATCCAATATCAGGCGGCCCGGGGCCTGACCTTGCCTGCTCCTCCTGGCCCCTCAAAAATAATTTTAACGCTTACCTTTTTGAGCCCCTTCCTTTTGCTGCCAGGTTTTATTGAGTGGAACATTCACAGTGGACACTCCGCCCGGGAGGCCGCTAAAATTGCATCAGAGTCCTATGTGCGAAATAAGACCATGATTTACATGGATTCATGAGTCTCCCGTCTGATTCAGGCACACGACTGGGCAGTCTAGTGAAAGGCCCCAGGAAACATGATTGGCAGAAGGGGAACATGGTGCTAAGCCAACCACCTCAATTTTCACTCTGCCACCGCCGAGGTTCCACGAGGCAGAGGGAGTTAAAATCCCTCCCTGCAAATTCTGGCCTGCAGAAACAGATCTATCCAGAATTTGAGGTGGTAATAAAGCCGTTGGACTTCTTCTGCAATAATGCATTACCCAGTTGTCTGCTAGGGTTTCTTGCTTTCATCAGAATTTGCAAAGGCTTCATTAGACCTTTCTTAAATTGTGCAAGTGAAGGCCAAATTAGCCAACCTGGAAAATCTCAGAACTTCCAATGCACATCAGCTGTGTGCTCAGCATGCCCATGGAAATTAAACATTAGAGGTAAATTATGTTCTAGCCTTGATGCAAGGTGTTTCTTAAAGCCGTACTGCTCCAACCTGTTGAACTGCAAGTGGCTTCAAAGTTGATGGGGATTGGGAACAGTATTGGAAACAGGAAGATGAAGAAAACCAAAGGGATTTCAGGGAGATCAGATTGCATCAGAGATACACTGTCCATATCCATCCATCCCACTGGCCCAGTCACAGTTACCTAGCAATGTTAGAGAAGCAATGCCTTCACAGGCCCAAATTCAGCAAGGAGGCAATTATAGGACTGTGCCAATTGTTGCAGACCTACCTGTAGACAGCTTTGACCACAGGGACGGCACTGTCAGTAGCCGTCAAAGTCACCACTGCCTTTAACATTATGCTTTTCGCTACTTCCAGAACACCACAGTGGGAACATCTGTAATACAAACTATTTTGCAGTACACAAATATATTAAATAGGTTACTGATGCAGGGCCAACTCGTTCATTACTTTCTCCAATTGAACAGGAAAGCAGCCTGACAGGGCCGCCCAATTTTATTGCATTGTTGGATTCTCCAACGTGGTCCCAGACACAGTAGACATGCTTTTTGGCGTAACTGAAGCAGACGTGGGCTGGAAATTGCTTTGGGAGCTGCTCCTGCTGGCTTTCTGCTTTCCTCTGCTACTTCCTGGATTTTCTTTTGCTGAAAATGACAGGGCACGTAGAATAGGTCCCCCCACAAATAAGCGGGTGTATTCAAAGGGCATGTAATGTCACTACATCATCTAACGGATTTCCTGTCACTTGTACCGTAGCAGTGCTGAGTGCGAGGAGCATGTGTGCGTTCCTGGTGCTCAGCATTGCAATGGTGCGTGGAGACGGGGGAATTGAAATTTTAAAGAGCTTGCATAGAGTTGATTCGAGGGGTGGGGAGAGCATCACGGTCGGGGTAGGGAGGAAAGACAATGGCAGGGGAGGCCCCAGGTTTCATTGTGGGGCCCTGAGGAACACCCCTACTCCTTCTGGCCCAGAAGGAAACAAAAAAAATTTAAAACATACAATCCTGCACCTCTTCTGGCCCTAAATCCACTTGCCACCAGGTTGGCCTGGCGGGGAAGCCACAACGGCCTGGGGTTATAATTGCAGCCAGGCCCAGATGATGTTATTCAAGTCTGACCTATATATTTAAAGCTGGTTAAAATGACAGCAGGATCGAAGGGAGTAAGTTGCTGCCCCAATTTTAACTGCTGGCTCGCTTGGTTTTCGTCAGGTGGGCAGGGTTAAATTCGGGCCTTAAATATCTGCAGCAGTGTCCTCAAGTTGTGACTACATGTGTGCTAGCTCCTGGGCCCTGTCCACACTGCCGGCTGGAGTTCACAATGAATATAAAGGAAATGGGTGCACTTGAACAGTTGGGCAGAAGTCCCACCACATATCATTTCTGCCCCACTAACACCACCATCAGAACTTGTACCCTCCAGACTTAAATACAAACTAATAGGCTCATACCTGGAGGAATTCAAACACATTCCAGACTGAAAATATATTTTGTCCCTAAATATTTCCCCTTTCTCACCTCTCCTGAAGGCACTGACTACCACTAGGGTAAGGTTCCACAGGCACCAGCTGCCTTCTTGCACCTCACTCAACTGGCATTTCATGTTTGGGCCTAACCTAGTGAGTATGTGCAGGCTATTTGACCATAAGTTGTATCATAGCTGACCCCAATCCTGTCCTCACCCAATGTTCACAAACATTAACTTTTCTGCAGATAGCATAGCAATCAGCAGCAGGAATAATGACTGGCTTTCCTCCTCCCTAGCCAGCAGATGCTGAGGCCAATTAGAGCACTTTGACTGCCACCCTGGTTCAGATTAGTTAATTCAGCACAGGCCAGGGGATCAAACCTGGGATCTGCCCGGGGCTCAATTCCACACTAGGATGTGGATTTACCAACTGAGTGACCAGATTGCCCTCACAAGTTTTGTTTAAGAAGAGAGCTGCTTAAAAAAAAAACATGTTGCTAAATGAATACTTTAATAATTTATTCACAAACCAATCTCTACCAAGAGTTCAACGCCCTCCATGTATTGTGGAGAGATCCAATTGATAACTGCAAGTTTGAAACTCCAAACCATTCCTTGTTTCCATACTAGAAAGTGCAATATCACACTGTTGAAATGACAAAAGGAACAGCACTCTTCTATTTGTAATATAATGGATTTAAACTCAACCATCTGATTTAAAAGCAGGATCAGGACTGAGTAGATTAATGCGATAAAACAGATCGAAAGGCTGAAATTTAAACATTGCGTAGTGTGCACTTATTTTGAAATAGATTTCAATATATGGAGTAAACAGCAAGAGAAAATTATACCCCAGCAACAGCTCAGAGTCCCTAAGTACATTGTAAAGTTACCATTGTGCAAATAATGTTTCTTCAAAATCTCAAAACAGTGAAAAGCATAGAAAAAGAAAAGAAAGTCTGAGTCACCTTCTAGTGAAACTCAAAATCCAATTGTAGATTTAAGGTGAACATCGAGTTCAGTCAGAGGCCTTTGAATTAAAAGGAAAAAGATCAAGGAGAGGCTATGGTTATCTGTGTCTGCTTATTTGTCCTTCATGGAAAATCTTTAAGCTGCTGTGAAAAGGCTCCTCTGTCTGTCCTGTTACCAGGTCCCGATTGCAGATGTTCTGGGTCTTCTGCCAGTCATGGCCAGCTCAAAAGGTCAGTTCAAATCCTTGTAATCTGAGGCCCGGTGCTTCCTGTTGGTTTTAATGAAAGCTTCATGCTAGTTTGAGTCACTTTGGTAAGATCCTCCGTGCCTGAATGCTTTGGCTGGCCACTCATTATGAACAGAACCTGACCTTATCTGCTCAAGAACCCTTCTGTGATCTGCTCACAGAATTATTCTGTTTCTATATTTAACTTCCTCCAAATGTAATGAGAATAGACTAATAAAAAAAATACATTTTGATTTAATTTTAAAAATTGAGCTGAGACTTCTTGGAAAGAAATAGGATATGCCTCCCCTCCCCCTTCCCAGTAAAAATGGAAACAAGAAAACAACCTCGAATTGCTTTTATAAGGGAAAAGGACAAGTGACATTGCTAACAGATCAAAACATGGCACATGGGGGTAAATCACTGTAAGAGGAAATTGTTATTAACATGTTCTTGGATGGAGTAGCCTGCATTTTTAAAGTTTCCTCAATGTCACTGTTTATTCCTGTCAATAAATCCATTCGATATTCTGTTTCACTGAAGTGCTGCCTTGGTGCTCACTAAGTACTGATACCTGCCACAACTCTCTTAAATCCTTTTAAACTTTAAACTGTATCTGATAGCTACTGTAAAGCAAACACTACAATAGCACAGTACACTCCGCCTTACTCTTGAGTTAGAAAAAGCATCTGTGAAGCTTGTTAGACCAGATTGCCGTGACTCAATGACATCATTAGATGATAAGGGGCTAGATTTTCCTTCTTTTTAACCAACCATTTTCAGACAGCATTGAAGCACTAAAACCGGTAGAACTGGACGGGTAGGGTCTACCACCAAAACATTCCTTCTTGAAACCCGCCAGTCTGCAATAGAGCAGTTCACCCAGAGCCTGCTCCACTGCATGTAAATAGGGGCAGGTGGGCATGGCCTAGTTCTTGGCACAATTTACCCCAATTACAATTCCCCCCAGACTTGACCACTGAGAACACTGCCTCTGCATAAGTGGTGGTATGAGCAGCACCGTGGTGTTACTGAGGCAGATATCGCATGGAAGAGGCCATTTTGGGTTTCCTGACTGAAGCTTGCAGAAACTTTGCTTACATCACAATTTCTATTTGGTTCTTGTTCAGGACCTTGTCTAAAGACTTCTCCTGACTATTTTTGTGCGTATTTGAGAAAATAAATTTACAGACTAGGGAAATGGATTTGCCATGGGAATGCTAAGAAAAGGAGGAAGGTGAGGATATGAAAGGGGTGAGTTAAGAAGCTCTTAGAGTGAAGCATCACAGAAGATGTTTGTTCCCTACACACTAATACCTACTCCACGTGTTTATAGCCTTTGAAGGTCTCATCTAGATTTCTGTGCCTGTCAGGGCCTCAGAAGGTCGTTCTTTGCCCTTCTCCCAGAGGTGAATGGGGAGTTATGGTGGCTGAACACTCGTAGCCCACTTTCTCCAGGTGAACAGCATTATCTGTAGCAGTGAGAATGATAAATGCCTTGAATTTATTTACCACTGGGTGCTTCCAGGCAGCTTCGGGTGACCTTTGCATATGAGTCAGGCAGCAGCTCACCACTGTATAAAGAAGGCCATTGATCTTTTCATGTGGGTCTCACAGTTCATAAGCTTCTCAATGGAATGTGCAAAGAGAGCGAGCAGTCCAGGTCCATAGATTGCCAGGGTCCCCAGAGATGCAAAGAGCTATTGACGGAACACATGTGAAATCCCTACATGCCAACTCCTTCAATTTCAATCTCAATATTAACATCCAGCAAGTGTTTGATGGCACTCACTTTATCCTCCATTTAAAGCTTGCTACTCAGGAAGCTGTCATGGTGTTTTTATCATGCAACAATCCACCATACCAATCCTGATGATTCAAATCCATATTTCAGGATGGTTGATTGGTGATCAGCGATATTCCCTGCAGTCCAGATGACTCCAGTACGGCATCTGTAGACAGAGGGGAGAACAAACATAATAAGGTCCATGGGACTACAAGAAGTGTGATAGAGCAGACCATAAGCATTCTGAGATCTCATTTTAGGTGCCTGGAAAAATCTGGTGATACACAGGCTGTACCTTGGGCTAAGAGTGCAGCGGAGGTATGGGTTCATGACCCACCCTCATCAAGCCCAACTGCTGACGGGATCCCAGAGCCAACTGTTAAATCGACAGATCTACGTCCTGTATGAATGCACTCATCTCCAATGGCTATCAAATACTACCCCACTTCAATGATAATCATCCCACTTTCTTTGCGCCCCTTTGCCCTCTTCCTCTGATCTGAGTCTCCTGCTAAACACTAGTCCTGGCCATGCCAACATATAACCCTACCCATTTACGAAGAACTATATATCTGAACAATACTCACAATATATGTATCAGCAAGCACTAAATTTCTGCAAGATTGCACACAGTCTGCTATTCTGTATTGTAAAATGATCGGAGAAAGAATGCAAGTTTTTGTATAACCCAATAATGAAGTAAATATTTTGTAAAAAATGATTACTGTTTCAATCTGAACTCCTGATAATTGAATACACCTGAGGTGAATAAGATATGTGGAAGTAAGATTACTTACTTAATAGGAGTGGACTGTACAGTGTGATGTTATAGTTATCTCTTTGCAAGAGTTTCAGTTTTTATTTCAGCAGAATAAACATGTGATTTAACACGATCAATACAGCCCAGGTAGACTACGTGTCCCAATGAGCATTAGGTACAGGTAACTACACTCAGGTTCCTCTTGATGTACTCATAAAGTGCTTTAAATAAGGAATTGTTCTGTAGTTCTGGAAGAGAATTGTTGGAAGGTTATTGAAACATTTTTACTGTGCTTCATGAGTTAAAGTTAATAATGTTGTTCTGGACAGCAGCCTGTGTTTAATAATTGAAAGTTATTTTTCAACCTTTAAAAATATTATTAATAATGAGCTATATTATAGAAAAACTATATGAGGATGAATGGTAACATTGCACATAATGTTCAACTTACTACACAAATGGATCCCAGCTAAACCCTAAATAAATGAGAAAAGACCTAAAACTGTGAGACTGAAGATTGAACAACTCATAATACTTAACCCAAACTGTTAATCTTCAGTGTTGTTATCAGAACTTTGTAATGGGACAATGAGAAAATATACTAAATGGTGCGCAATGAAGCTGCACAGACCATGAAAGGGTCAAGATCAATCCCTGATATGATTGATCTGAGTTAGCTGATCTCAGCCAGAGCAGTGGTGTGGATGCTACAGTTACCCTCAGGACACCTGAACTAGCAAAGGGCAGGAGAAAGAAATTCAGTCAGGAGTCCTGTCCCACTTTTGTACATAAATAAAAATAAATCAAGATATTGATAAAGTAAACTTTCTAAAGCAGATTCCAGAAAAGGCTTGAGAGCAATAATTACAAATATCTTCAGTAGTTATTTTACAGTAATAACCACAATGCTATATGCTAGCCACATCTGTCTTTATCTGTGATAATCATAGGGGTATCTCTTGAGAATAGCATTGCAATCAATCATATCAAATTGCAAAAGGAAAGTTACAACAGAAGCACTACAAAGTTAAGACTGAGTTTGGAGAATAAGATCACAGCCAAAATGATGGTTCTTAATGACTCTAATTAGCAGTTATGATGGGGAACTGATTGCAGATGTGTTCCAGAGCCTAGCCTCTAATTTGAAGAACCACAGTAAAATATTCTGTGGATGAGATCTCTGCTGGGACTGTTTCTCAACTATCCCAATGCACATCTCCAGAACCTGAAGTTCCTACGTTGCTAGTTGCACCAACTCCAACGTAGTATTACACAGAAACTTGCCAGCAATGGAATCAAAGTACCCAGCAAAGGGAATTCAGATAGGAAAAATAAAGATGTTTTACTAACTATAACAGCAGAAATTTAACATTAAAGATATCCCCCTGAGTCCCGCAGGAGGTAACAGTGGAAGGAAAACAAACACATGACAAAAGTAATGTACATTTTTAGTATAGAGATAGGCAATTTAGCATTTTGAGCTTCATGCAAAGTGATCGGGATATACTTGGTACACCAGCACTGCAGATGACAAGTCAAGATGAAAAACAGTGGTGTCCCCAGGGGTCGGTATTAGGACCACTGCTCTTTTTGATATATATAAATGACCTGGAATTGGGTGTAAAGGGCATAATTTCAAAGTTTGCTGACGACACAAAACTCAGAAATGTAGTAGGAGGATAGTCACAGACTTCAGGAGGACATAGACTGATGAAATGGGCAGAAACATGGCAGATGAAATTTAATAGAGAAGTATGAAGTGATGCATTTTGGAAGAAAGAATAAGGAGAGGCAATATAAACTAAATGGTACAATTTTAAAGGGGGTACGGGACCAGGGACACCTGGGGTTCACATACACAAATCTTTCAAGATTTAAACCTGTATAAATCACTGGTTAGGCCTCAGCTTAAGTATTGGGGGGAATTTTAACCCCCGACCCCCATGATGGGCGGGAGAGGGTGGGGGGGATTAAATCGGCAAATATGAGAAACCCGACACCAACCCGTTGCAAACGCACCTACTTCCGTTTTAACTGTGGCGGGTTTGGGGGCGTCTGACTAACCCGCCCTGGAGAGGCGGGTCTGTCATTATAATATGTAAATAAGGCTCCTCAGATTTTGGCAGCCATTTGAATTTAACATTGGCCGGCCGGGTTTAGCAGGACTCGGGAAACTGGCAGCATAGGAGAGGCAGTAGCTGTCAGATCCAGCAGGTAAGTGCTTTTTAGAGCAATGCTTATGGACCAGGAGCTGCAGAAGTGCTTCCCCCCGGCCCCTCAAGTGAATCTTCGACCACGATCATCCACCCTCCTCGCCAAACCCGAGATCTCTCCCGGCCCTCCCTCCCTCCTGATTGCCGGTCCGACTCCTCCCCCACCAACCCGTGATGTTTCCCAATTGACGCTGCCGATGGTTCCCGGTTGCGACCTTCCACCATTGGCTTTCCTGCCTAGCAGCCAGCCAGCCTTTCAATCCGTCCAGCTGCCGGGTGGGACACAGAGTGTTAAATTCGGCAGGACCTCCACATTCCCGACATTTCCGGGTCTCCCCACTCCGCAAACACTTGCTCCCGCTCTCTCGCCACACCTCCCCGTAAATATGGGTGCCATTGTTTCCAATTCTAGGCACCACACTTTAGGAGTGGCCTTGGAGAGGGTGCAAAGGCGATTTACTAGAATGATACCAAGTCTGAGGGATTTCAGTTATGTGGAGAGATCAGAGAAGCTGGAATTGTTTTCCTTAGAGCAGAGAAGGTTAAGGGGAGATTTAATAGAGGTGTTCAATAATCTGAAGGGTTTTGATAAAGAAAATAAGGAGAAATTGTTTCCACTGGAAGGAGGGTCAGTAATCAAAGGACACAGATTTAAGATAATTGGCAAAAGAACCAGAGGGGAGATGAGTGATCATAATATCATTAGGTTTAGAATAGTTATGGAAAAGGACAAGGAACAATCAAACGTGAAAATACTTAACTGGAGGAGGGCAAATTTCAGGGCAAAGAGAGAGAATGATAATAGATTAGCAGTTAACATAAAAGGGAACCCAAAAGTCTTTTATATAAACATATAAGTAGTGAAAGGGTAGTCAAAAGAAGGGTGGAGCTGATTAGGAACAAAAAGGAAATCTTCTTGTGGAGGGAGACGATATGGCTGAGGTAATAAATTAATACTTCCTATCAGTCTTCACTAGAGAAGAGGATGCGGCCAATGTAGCAGTAAAGGAGGCGGTAATAACGATATTGGATAGGATAAAAATAGATAAAGAGGAGGCACTTAAAAGGTTCGCAGTACTCAAAGTAGAAAAGTCACCTGGTCCAGATGGGATGCATCCTGGGTTACTGAGGGAAGGGTAAAAATTGCAGCGGCTCTGGCCACAATCTTCCAATCCTCCCTAGATATGGGGGTGGTACTAGAGGACTGGAGGATTGCAAATGTTACACCCCTGTTCAAAAAAGGGGAGAGGGGTAAACCCGGCAATTACAGGCAGTCAGCTTAACGTCGGTGGTGGGGAAACTTTTAGAGACAATAATCCAGGACAAAATTAATTGGCTCTTGGAAAAGTATGGGCTAATAAATGAACATCAGCATGGATTTGTTAAAGGAAAATCATGTTTGACTGACTTGATTGAATTCTTTGATAAAATAATGGAGAGGGTTGATGAGGGTAGTGCAGTTGATATTGTGTATATGGACTTTCAAAAGGCATTTGATAAAGTACCACATAATGGACTTGTAAGCAAGATTACAGTCCATGGGGTTACAGGGACAGTGGCAGTGTGGATACAAAATTGGCTAAGGGGCAGAAACCAGAGAGTAGTGGTAAACGGTTGTTATTCAGACTAGAGGGAAGTATACAGTGATGTTCCCCAGGGGTCAGTATTAGGACCACTGCTCTTTTTGATATTTATTAATGACCTGGACTTGGGTATAGAGGGTATAATTTCAAAGTTTACAGATGACATGAAACACGAAACTCGGGAATGTAGTAAACAATATGAAGGATAGTAACAGACTTCAGGAGGACATAGACCGACTGGTGAAATGGGCAGAAATATGGCAGATGAAATTTAACGCAGAGAAGTGTGAAGTGATACATTTTAGTTGAAATAATGAGGAGAGGCAATATAAACTAAATGGTACAATCTTAAAGGGAGTGCAGGAACAGAGAGAGCTGGGGGTGCACATACACAAATCTTTGAAGGTGGCAGGACAAGTTGAAAAGGCTGTTAAAAAAAAGCATTTGGGATCCTGGGCTTTATTAATAGAGGCATAGAGTACAAAAGCAAGGAAGTTATACTAAACCTTTATAAAGCACTGGTTAGGCCTCAGCTGGAATACTGGGACATAAGTTGCTCACCCGAGGACGCCTTTCATCAGTGGCGTCCTCTCCCTCTTCCGGCAAACGCAGGAAGCAAGTTCACGACTGCGCACATGCACACTAAAACCAGGAAATCGCAAACTTGCTCCCATTGGTTCGCCGGCGCTTTGACAGGTCCAAATTAAAGGGCCACCTACACTACAATCAATGGAATCATTAAACATTCATAGACTTACCCACCTGCCCAGCTGGAACGAAGATACTTACGCCACGAGAAGGTATGCTGAAAAACACCAGCTCTACACTATTTTAAAAGTGCAATGACTGTTAATGACTGCAAAACGATAAAAAATTAAATCTTAAAAATGTAGAATGTCATATTACTCTATTTTAATATTTTTTGATCATAAAAAAGTTTTAAAAATTAAAAAATAATTTTTTTTTTACTTTTACTTCTGTAAATTTCATTAAATTAAATCATTTGCCTGTTTTTTTATAAGATATGTTAAATTTTTATTTAAACTAACGTACAGAAGTTAACTGTAAATGAATGATTTGTACTTGCCTGCTTGTGGGCGTGACTTCTCTTCTTGACAGATTGTGTGGCCGTGGCTTCCATTCCCACAGTCTCTACTGATAGGAAGGAACCTGTGCTGAAACCACAGCACTGAACTGAAAAAGATTGAAGATGCAGCAAATGGATGTCGGGGTCCACGAGGTAAGTTTTCTCGTGGTGTTTGCCCACAGGATATGCGGACAGCCTTGCCACGCTGGTCGGAGCAAGTTTTGGCCCTTTGTGTTCAATTCTGGGCATCACACTTAGGAAGGATGTTAAGGCCTTAGACAGGGTGCAGAAGCGATTTACTAGAATGGTATCAGGGATGAGGGACTTCAGTTATGTGGCGAGACTGGAGAAACTGGGGTTGTTTTCCTTAGCGCAGAGAAGGTTAAGAGGAGATTCGATAGAGGTGTTCAACATCATGAACGGTTTTGATAGAGTAAATAAGGAGAAACTGTTTCCAGTGGCAGAAGAGTCGGTAACCAGAGGACACAGATTTAAGGTGATCAGCAAAGGAGCCAGAGGTGACATGAGGAAACATTTTTAACGCAGAGAGTTGTTATAATCTGGAATGCACTGCCTGAAAGCGCAGTGGAAGCAGATTCAGTGGTACCTTTCAAAAAGGAATTGGATATACCTTAAAAGGAAAAATTTGCAGGGCTTTGGGGAAAAAGCAGGGGAGTGGGACTAATTGGATAACTCCTTCAAAGAGCCGGCATGGGCACGATGGGCCGAATGGTCTCCTTTTGTGCTGTATGATTCTATGAAATAGTTGCTTAATTTGATGTGACATTATAGTCTTGATTATGCAAGAACTTCAAAATTGGGGCTGCACTTACCTGTGGCATATGCACAGCCACACCGGCTGCAGGGAGGGCTCGTCTGGACTAATTCAGTGAGGCAAGTCCCTTCCCTTAATTTAAACGTGCTCCCTATGTGTGGAAAACATGCTGCTCACCTTTAAAAGGGTGTGCCTTATCATTTTCCTTCATTACTCTGAAGAAATGTTGTAGCTGGGAGAAGTCCCACTGTTTGCATGGCAGAATGTGTGCAATGAAGATAGTAGGAAAATTCCTTAATTTTGGAATGATTTCTTGGAGGTCCTGATGCAGAGACAATGACCACCCATTTTTAAAGCAGAGGTCCAAATTGTATCGGTGGAAGTTCCCAAGCAAGTAAATTCAGTCTCCCAGGTCCATCATAGCTGAGAGCAGATGTAAGAGGTTCAGTGGCATCAGGAGAAGTACCAAGGTAAGTGTACCCACCTTTGTATACATGCTCGCTCTGCATCCATAGAGGCATCTAAATGTTCGTGCCTGCACCCTCAGGGAAATAGAATGCAAAGAACATTTACCCTTTATCACACCATTCTTTTTTTTTATTCGTTCATGGGATGTGGGCGTCGCTGGTGAGGCCAGCATTTATTGCCCATCCCTAATTGCCCATGAGAAGGTGGTGGTGAGCCGCCTTCTTGAACTGCTGCAGTCCGTGTGGTGAAGGTTCTCCACAGTGCTGTTAGGAAGGGAGTTCCAGGATTTTGACCCAGCGACGATGAAGGAACGGCGATATATTTCCAAGTCGGGATGTTGTGTGACTTGGAGGGGAACGTGCAGGTGGTGGTGTTCCCATGTGCCTGTTGCTCTTGTCCTTCTAGGTGGTAGAGGTCGCGGGTTTGGGAGATGCAGTCGAAGAAGCCTTGGCGAGTTGCTGCAGTGCATCCTGTGGATGATACACACTGCAGCCACGGTGCACCGGTGGTGAAGGGAGTGAATGTTTAGGGTGGTGGATGGGGTGCCAATCAAGCAGGCTGCTTTGTCCTGGATGGTGTCGAGCTTCTTGAGTGTTGTTGGAGCTGCACTCATCCAGGCAAGGGGAGAGTATTCCATCACACTCCTGACTTGTGCCTTGTAGATGGTGGAAAGGCTTTGGGGAGTCAGGAGGTGAGTCACTCGCCGCAGAATACTCAGCCTCTGACCTGCTCTTGTAGCCACAGTATTTATGTGGCTGGTCCAGTTAAGTTTCATACAACACAAACTGTAGGGAAAAATTCTACTGAGATACAGTAACACGATGCACATAGATGTTCAATGTTTAGCTCACCAAATAGTACTTCCAATGGAAAGAACATGCAAGTTGCTTTGGAATGGCCTGGCATGGCCGAGGTTTGGGGTTGGGGTGCTCATGTAGTTCACAAATTTCACAAATATATTCTGCTTACAGTTCAAGGAAGCATTCAGTCATGGAGGTGAGGGCCAGCGAGGCTCAAAACAGCTGCCCAATATGATGAGATGACCCTCACCCTTTATGGCTATGTGCAAAGACGTTGAAGTTTCACTGCTGTCACTTTCTGTCAGCTGCTCATAGGTGGGTTCCTTGACTGACATGTTCTGACCCACCCAATTTTCTGATATTCGTTGTGTCCAAGCGATCCAATGTCCTGGGTGCAGACTCAGGGAAATCTCCCCTTATACATCTCACACACTGAATATGTAGGAAGGAAGAAGAACATGTAGGATGACATATCCAGAGCCTAAAAGGAACAAGTGAGGAAAGTTTACTGAAGCACTGATTAAAGTATTATTAAATAGGGAAAGTCAAGAGAGCTAGGACAGAGAAAGATAAAGAGATTGGAGAATTGGGCTGGAGTCTCCTCCAGGATCCTGCCTGAAATTGGCAGGATTGTAGCAGAAAATGAGAAAAAATTCTACCCCAGCACTTACCTGCTAAAGGTCCCACTTCTGGCCCAGGCCTTCCATAGTCCATCTCCTCTAGTCTTTGGGGCATTAATGCCCCTTTAACTGGTGCTGCAGCAACAGTTCCAGCAGAATTTCCCTCCTCTTCAGGGCAGGCTCCCTCCTGGTGATTGTGATCTCACCAGAAGCCTGCCCTGTGTATGAGATGTCCCTCAACTCAAGACATAGAGTCAGTTGCAGTGCTATTGGAGGGACAGGTGGAAGTCGCTCCATTGGAACACCGCCACTAGAAGGAGAATCTCAGACTTGATGTGAGAGAGAGACATCGCCTATTAGGAGAAAACTTCAGCTGAAGTATCCTGCCGAGGAGTGTGAGATAGGTGGTAGACCCGCCCTGGATAGGGGAGCTGTATTCAAGTCCTGGAAGAACTTTGGTTTATATAGTTAAGAGCTGTTGAGATGAAAATAAGTATTTGAAACAAAGATGAAACCAAGCTTTCTTAGAGGTAGCTTTAGCAATGGAGGACATTGGCATTTATACTTGAGGTCAGAGTAGGTAGTGAGGCTAAGAATCTCAATGGTTGAAGGACAAAGAGCGGAGCCATCAAAAGCATCTTTGAGGAATTGAAAGAGACAACATTTTCACTCTCATTTAAGGCCCTGAAGGTGATCAAAATAGAAACCTAGAAATTACCATTGATAATATTAGCAAGTGAAAAATGAGCATTATCACATTAGGGGCCTTTATTTATTATCTTTACGCAAATGTTAAACCCTTTATTTATCCGTTAATATAATGAACAAAGGAATGTATTACAAACTCATATAAGTTCATCTGATAATATTGTGGTGGAGTTTTGAGTTTTGACTATATTGGCTAGGCATAATTTTGTTAATTTATAATGATTCTTTTCATGTTTTTGACTAAATATTGTACAGCACACCTGAAAGCAGGCAGGTTGCCATTGCAATTTTGGATGTTAATTAGTAATGATGAGGGGGCCATGTGTACAATCTCAAACATTTCTCAACACTGTGATGAGATGGTTTCTTTACAACATATAAATTGCCGAGGTTGGCTCATTCAATATGCCCAGCAGGGGGCCAAGCTAAGACAAGCATTTGGTTGCCTCAAGCCTTGTTACAAATTCGGGTTTTTTGTTTTACTGTTGTAAATACATTCTTAGGTGCTGTGGTGGCAGTTACTCCCATAAATGGCTTGAATATTTTACTTTTTTGTTATCTCATCCTGCCCTATATCCATTTGCATGATAGCATAACCTGGGGGTATAACAATAGTACACCCTTTTAACCTGAACCAAGTATTCATGTCTTTTGCACTTGATTTGACAAGTTCTGATACAAGTCAACGATTTGCTTTGTTTCACAGTAAGGCGGACATACAAATCCCTGGGTCACGCTATCATTAAGCTACTTGGGCAATAAAAGGTGCACTCTGGATTGTAGAGGACACAAGGTCCACTTATGAGGGTGACCGGTGTTACTGAAACAGGGACAATATCTGGTGCAAAACCCTAAAATTTATAACAATTGCTAACATATTTTCTGGACTATAGTGTTTCAGCATTGCACTGCAAAAAGAGTGAAGGCTGCGAACACTTAGCACATGTGATCTGAAGGAAGTTGAAGTTAAATGTGATGGGCAATGTGTGGCCACCAGGCCCAGCCAGGAGCAGCTCTACAGGAAGGAGCGTGCAAATGTCTGCGACCGCATGCCTGCGTAGGCAATCTGACCCTGCGTAGGCACTGCTCCTCAGAGAGATCCAGGAAACTCAGCCTCTGACTGCACACCCTCTCATGCGGGTAGTGCCTCCTGTGACCTCAGCCCCTCCATTGGTCCCCTCTCTGCTCTTCTCCAGCTCCTTGTTGTACACCTCTCTCTTGTGCATCTGCAGATCCCAGAACTGCACGCCTTGCCTGCCACGGATGGTGATGTGTCTTCTTCTCAGATGTATTGTGGAATACATCTATTGCGATCCCCATCCGGATGTTGTCAGTTTCAGGGGCTCCAAAATGTAGGTAAATTTGTCTGAACACAAGAATTCTCAGTCTCAACAAAGAAATCTCAGTCTAAACACAAAGAACTCCTAGCCAATGGTTTGTCTGAGAGAACTGATGTCCCTGCTGCAAAGCCTCACCTTTTATTCAGATGTGTCAATCCCTGGTTTAAAGGTCCAAATGAGGGTCGGCTGCAATTCACCTGTTTCCATGGCGTGTTTCAGAGGTCATGGGTGACACGTTCAGTGTAAGTTAAAATCGTTTCTCTTGCTGAATCCACAAAAATGTAATACCCTTAAGTGCTTTAAGTATGTTAATTGGCCCTTTAAAAATCGCCCCGCCGGCTTTAAGTGCCAACGGGATTTCCAGGTATGTGTTATGCGCACGCTTCCAAATACATCGGGGTCAAACCCGGAAGTGGGCGCGTTGGAGCCAGGATGCAGTCCCACTGCAAAAAGCTTTTATTTTACCCTCCCACCCGCCCTCAACCCACCCGTTCTTGGGGATTAAAATTACCCCCATAGTGTAACTCCCTTAATCCCACAGCTCAGCTCAGTTTTGACACAGGTTCCCCTTAAGTTAGACTCTATAGACTTGACTTTAATCCATTTTTACTTATATAGGATTCTAATGGTGACTCTTCTCCAGCCATGGTTCCCTTGAGGATCTCTACCTCCTTTAGTCCTAATCTAGCAATTAAGGAAAATCTGTGTTTTTCTCTTTCCCCAAGTTCTACTCTAGGAGTTTGAGCTCATAATGTAGGCTGACACTCCAGTGCAGTAATGAGGGAATGCTGCATTGTCATAGGTACCATCCTTCGGATAAGATATTAAATCTGTCTGCCTGTTCCAGTGATTCAGGTGGGCACTAATGGTCTCATTATACTATTCAGAGAAGAGCAACAAGTTCTCTCAGGGTCTTGGCCAACATTCTTCCTTTATCCAACACCACCAAAAATAGATTAATTGGCCATTCACCTTATTGCTGCTTATGGAACCTTGCGGTACAAAATTGCTGTCACATTCACCTGCATAACATCAGTGACTGCATTTTAAAGTCATACACTCATGGGAAGCACTTTGGAACATATCTGAGATACATACTGAGGCTCTATATAAATGCAAGTCTTTCTTTTACAACCACATGCAATGCTACTGTTTGTTTCCATCTCTTCAACATGAAACCTCTCATCAATCTCCACGCCTACATGTCCCAGCCATTCTCCTATTGGCTGTGGTGTTGTTGAGTCTTTGATTGGCATCTAGGACAGCCAATCAAAGGCATTTGCCTCCCTAAATGGCAAATCCCTACACTGTAAGTCTGGTTTGAGGACTTGCAATGGCTGAGTCAGAGACCTTTAATTTTTTGTTTTGGAGGGGGGCTTGTTATGCCAGGAATAAAACATGAAGATTAGACCTGCCAACCTTCTGATGATTCTTGACTTTCTGAGTTTTTATTCTTCCCTAGGAAATCCTTCACTAGGTCAAGGGGGAAAATGTAATAACAAACTAGAGCTGCAGATAGCATTGAAAAAATGGCAGCAATAGTGAATCTGTCTTAGGTCTCTCAGGTTTGTGAAGAACCTTGCAGAATGACATCACAGGACTTATTATCCAATCACAATGCAATGACATGATGTAATTCTATGGCGAAGTATGTGCAAACTGAGGTAAAGATTATTCGCCACCAACATGGCACAAAATCGTTATGGGATATGTGCCTTTTCTGACTAGTGAGGTGGATATTTGGTAACATAACACAAAGGGCATGAGGTTGGGGCGACAAGTAGAAAACTAATGCTAAAATAATAAAGTCAGAGATAGAAAACAAAGAAAAGAAGTAATGGAAGCCTGGTAATAGAAAACAAACAGAGAGAGACTGCAGAGAAAATTCAAATGAAAGAAGCAGAAAAATAGTCCTTTCCTGTGGTCTCCCCCACAATATATGTGGATCCTAAGTTAAGTGCCTGACCTTTACTTGGCACCTCCCTATGTGCATTCAAGAGCAAAAATTCACACTGTGGAGAATGGTGGATGTGGATAGATGTCTTAGCATTTGGTAGCACAACACATTGGAGCTTTATTACCATGCTGCCTTGGCATATAAAACAAAAACTACCTTGTAGGAGGAATTCAACTTTATACATTTCTTCTTACAGCATCCTGGAGAAATGGCACTGCAAGTTGTAAAATATGCCACACAGTACCAGAATCCCAGGCAGGATCCAGCATGAACCAGCATTCTTTCTTTGATCCTGAATTTGGAGCATCTGAGATTAATATCTATGTACTCACCATAGTACATTTCTATTCCAAGCACCCCTTTCCCCATGGTTGGATGCAAAATTGGGGGTGTTTTATAATAAAAAGAACAAATTGTGACACCCAATGTGCCAGAAGATTATTTTTTGTAGCATTTTGTGTTCTGCATATATTTAGATATGATGTGGAGATGCCGGTGATGGACTGGGGTTGACAAATGTAAGGAATCTTACAACACCAGGTTATAGTCCAACTGTTTTATTTGAAAATCACAAGCTTTCGGAGGCTTTCTCCTTCGTCAGGTGAGTGTGGAATCCGAATCCCACACTCACCTGACGAAGGAGAAAGCCTCCAAAAGCTTGTGATTTTCAAATAAAACAGTTGGACTATAACCTGGTGTTGTAAGATTCCTTTAATAATACATAGATAGAGATGGAAAGAGATTGGTACAGGGATAGGGACAGGGACAGGGACAGGAATAGGGATACAGATAGACAGATAGACCAATGGATAGGTAGATTAGATTAGATAGACCAGCAGACTGAATGGCAATTTGCAAATATGTTTAACTGGGTAAAATAAAGCAAAAACTCTGGCTAGCTGAGGCTGTGAAGGTTGTTGGTGGCATCAGGGGCCATATTGTTCCCAAGTGATTACCATTGGCCATGAAGCATGGCAAGAATGATCCACATATGTTATGCAAAGCTCATTTTTAATTACCTGCATTCCAAATACTCTTTAGCACCAGAAAAGGCAGAAAATAAGAAAAGAGATTGATGGGGCTTCCTCTTACATGCTGATTCTATTGTGATCAGCTGATTTTTTTTCCCGTCTTTTTAACGTTTTATGTCTAAACACTTTAGTGCAACCACCAGCTGATCCTACCTCTTGAATGCATATGTTTACAGGTTGAAATAGATTTAATCTAGCATGAAATAAAATCAATGCTTGGACTGTAGCAGCAGCATAAAAGGTATCATCAAATTTAACAGCTAAATTTCAAGCAAAATGGTGATGTTTGCACAGATGAGCAGGGAAAAAGTGATGTTTGCAAAGGTATTATTGAGATCCAGTACTTCTTGCCTCCACCCGCATTTGAAAGAAATCTAAAACTGTGTCGTTTTTGAGCCTGGACACAGAAAATTAGTCCCCAGATAGCCCCAGGCAAGTCAAATCTTTCTCAGGGAAATTAATAACAGCTCACAAAAGGTCTAAGCGATTGTGATCTGTTGAGGCAGTGGAAAAGTGCAAATGATATCAGATGCCAGTGGTAAAAATGAACAGTTAAAGTGGGGTAGAGAGTGGCACCAAATGCTAATGGCAGAGGTCAACCAATGTAAGTGAGTGTAACCATTTGAGTACAATAGAATTGTCAATTGATATTGCAGGCAAATGTTACACAGCTCGCATCCGTCTATCTATTGATCTTTCTTTTTAGCTCTGCTATGTTGTGAACAGATTAGAAAGATTATTAAAGCACAACACAGGTAGTTTGTGGGCTGTGCGGAGCTGCTTTATGAATGTTTTGTTGTAAATTCACTGTTCTTCTCCATCTATTCCTCTTGTCATCCTTCACCCTTCTTTGGCCTTCTCCACATGACCCCTGTTAGACCTGCTCTGTCGTAAGCCTAGGAAAAGGTGTAATTTGTGGAGGGAGTTGGGCACTGGCAGCTTTTGCCTCCAGTTGGATAGAACACCTCACTTCCATGTTGCACTATGTCTGGCAGACCAGTCACAGTCTCACAAAACACACGCAACGGAAGCTAACATGTTTCCATGCCAAATCATGTCCTCCACTCCCCCCTTTCCCTCCAGTTAGAAGTCAGGCATTCAACCCTGCACTTAGAATCACTTCAATCTTATTGTAGCATGAAGAAAAGGAAGTAAAATTTTATAGTGCAGCTGAGTGATTTCAGAATATTGCACAGTGCAATTAGAAAACTTGGGCCTCGATATTAAACCCCACACGATGGGCAGGAGGAGGTGGGAGTGGGGGGGGGGGGTGGGGGGGGGGGGCGTTAAACCCTAAAAAACGGGCACCGTGTCCCCAACCCGACGCGAACACACCTGTTGCTGCTTTTAAGAGGGCTGGTTGCAAGGTGTGCGTGGGTATTCTCTTGGAGAGGCAGGACACTTCATTATCATATTTAAATCAGGCTCCCACAGTGCAATTGAGAGCCTGATTTAAATTTAACAGCTGCTAGCCGAGTTTCCCAGGGCTCAAGGCCCAGCAGCAAAAGGGAGGCGGGAGCTGCTGGCTCCAGGAGGTAAGTGCTTTTTATAGCACTGCTTGTGGGCCAGGAGGAGCACGAGTGTTCACCCTGGCCCCTCAAGCAAACTTTCGGCCTCCCTTCTGCTGATCGTGGCCTCTCTATAGCTCCTGCCACGAACGGTGAACTCCCCCCCCACCCCACCCCTGATGACCTCTCTCTCCCCCCTCCCCCGATCTGAAGTCTACCTTCCTCTCCTGATTGGCGGGGACTATCCCCAAGGGTCCCCAGCTGCGGCCTCCTGCCTCTGGTTTTCCTGCCTGGCAGCCGGCCAGCCTGTCAATTTGGTCGGGAAAGGGAAGAAGAAAATTATAATGAGGTCCTGCCTTTAAATGCGGCAGGTCTTCTACGCCCCAGCCTCGAAGGATTTCCCCTGTATTACCACACTCTCCCCGCCTCCCTGTAAATATTGGGGCCTTAAAGAATATCAGCAAATTGTGTTAACAACATAGACATGGGACTGCAGTGCTTCTGATTTTTTTTTATTCGCTCATGGGTTGTGGGCGTCACTGGCAAAGCCAGCATTTATTGTCCATCCCTAATTGCCCTTGAGAAGGTGGTGGTGAGCCGCCTTCTTGAACCGCTGCAGTCCGTGTGGTGAAGGTTCTCCCACAGTGCTGTTAGGTAGGAAGTTCCAGGATATTGACCCAGCGACGATGAAGGAACGGCGATATATTTCCAAGTCAGGATGGTGTGTGACTTGGAGAGGAACGTGCAGGTGGTGTTGTTCCCATGTGCCTACTGCCCTTGTCCTTCTAGGTGGTAGAGGTCGCGGGTTTGGGAGGTGCTGTCAAAAAAGCCTTGGCGAGCTGCTGTAGTGCATCCTGTGGATGGTACACACTGCAGCCATGGTGCACCAGTGGTGAAGGGAGTGAATGTTTAAGGTGGTGGATGGGGTGCCAATCAAGCGAGCTGCTTTGTCCTGGATGGTGTCGAGCTTCTTGAGTGTTGTTGGAGCTGCACTCATCCAGGCAAGTGATGAGTATTCCATCACATTCCTGACTTGTGCCTTGTAGATGGTGGAAAGGCTTTGGAGAGTCAGGAGGTGAGTCACTCACCACAGAATACCCAGCCTCTGACCTGCTCTTGTAGCCACAGTATTTATGTGGCTGGTCCAGTTAAGTTTCAAGTCAATGTTGACCCCCTGGATGTTGATGGTGGGGGATTTGGCGATGGTAATGCCGTTGAATGTCAAGGGGAGATGGTTAGACTCTCTCTTGTTGGTGATGGTCATTGTCTGCCACTTGTCCGGCGCGAATGTTAGTTGCCACTTACCAGCCCAAGCCTGAATGTTGTCCAGGTCTTGCTGCATGCAGGCATGGACTGCTTCATTATCTGAGGGGTTGCGAATGGAACTGAATACTGTAGAATCATCAGCGAACATCCCCATTTCTGACCTTATGATGGAGGGAAGGTCATTGATGAAGCAGCTGAATATATATAACTACTGACCTTGGTTCTGGCAGGTATGACAGATACATGGAACACCCAGAAAATGTTGCTTTGCTGCAGAGTTCAGAAGATAGTGGGGTGGAAATTGGGCCTTGTTGCACCCAAATTGGGTCGGTCCATTTTTCAGGCGTCCTAGTGGCCGCCTAAAACAGGCTTTAGGCCCCTTTCTTATGTAAATGAGGAGCCGAACGCCTGCTCTGCCCGGGATTCAGAAGCAGTCGCTGCAGCCTAAGTTGTCAATGCTACCGAAAGGTAAGTTTTTAAACAAAATATTATGAAAAACATTCCTATGGAGCCAGGAGGAGCAGGAGTGCTCCCTGACTACACAGTATCCCACTTGGCACCAACTCCCCCATTGCCGCTCCACTCCTCCCCGGGACTTATCTTTGGGCTGCTCTCAGCGAGGCAAGTAGACCGATAATCATTTATTGAAATGGTTGAGCTGCCCATGGAGATACAGCAGGCGCTGGGAGCTCACCCACCTGATATTAGTGAGGCCCCAGGCCCAATATCCGACTGGCTTGGGCCTCCCGGTTCTGACGTACATTGCTTCTGCATCGCCACCTTCGCCTCCAAAACCGGGCACTGACGAATGTCTAACCCAGTATGTTGTATCAATAGTTATTATTCTTACACCACAGGATCAGTAAATCCATGGCAAATTACATTGTCTTGGTGGGAAAGCATTTTGATCAACAATGCCACAAGGAACTAGCAGCACATTCCAGGAAGCTGAGCAGAAACTTGTCTGGCTGGCTAGTTCAGTGTTAAAACTACCCACCCAGTAGCTAGGCAGCCACCAAGTCCCACTTTCCTAGGTTGGTTAAGAAAACAAGGTACAGCCGAGACCTGGGGGCAAATTTTAACTTCCAGCCGGGAAGGGAGCAGGGGGAAGATTTCCGGGCGTGAAACACAGAAGGTAAGTGGGCGGGTCGCGACCTGCGATCACGACCTTAACGAGGCCCATCAATGGCACTTCCGGGTTTCACGCCCGGCAGCCAGCCTGATTGGCAGGCTGGCTGGCTATCGGCCAGGATGGCCTATTGCAGCAGGCCACAGCCAGTGATCAGAGGAAGGGAGGGAGGGATTATAGGCCGGGTAGAAAATTGGAGGGGGGCTGCTGAGAAGAAGATTGGGGGGCTGAGAAGAAGATCGGGGGGCCGAGGAAGAGATCGGGGGGGCTGAGGAAGAGATCGGGGGGGCTGAGGAAGAGATCGGGGGGGCTGAGGAAGAGATCGGGGGGGCTGAGGAAGAGATCGGGGGGGCTGAGGAAGAGATCGGGGGGGCTGAGGAAGAGATCGGGGGGGCTGAGGAAGAGATCGGGGGGGCTGAGGAAGAGATCGGGGGGGCTGAGGAAGAGATCGGGGGGGCTGAGGAAGAGATCGGGGGGGCTGAGGAAGAGATCGGGGGGGCTGAGGAAGAGATCGGGGGGGCTGAGGAAGAGATCGGGGGGGCTGAGGAAGAGATCGGGGGGGCTGAGGAAGAGATCGGGGGGGCTGAGGAAGAGATCGGGGGGGCTGAGGAAGAGATCGGGGGGGCTGAGGAAGAGATCGGGGGGGCTGAGGAAGAGATTGGGGAGCTAAGGGGGAAATCAGGGGGTTGAGGAAGAGACCAGGAGGCTGAGAAGAAGATCGGAGGGTGAGAAGATGATCGGGGGTCGCTGGAGGTAGGGTGAAGAGTCGGAAGTAGGTGGCGTCCACCAAGGGGGGGGGGGGGGAGTCCACCATCGGGGGCGGGAGGGATCATCGGGGGATGGGGGATCGGCCGATTGCGGGGGTCCTGTCGGCCAGGTGAGCTTGTTGGGCCTGAATAAAGTACTCCTGCTCCTCTGGGCCCACAAGCATTGCAATAAAGGCACTCACCTCATGGATCTGGCCCTTCCCCCCTGCTTTCACCTAACGTAAATGGGAAGCGATGAGAAACCCGAACAGGTAAGGTTTCATTTTATTATTCCAATACACAAATATCAAGTACCTCGAGTATCTCAATGAGGTAGATTGCCCTTTTAAGCATCGGCCCGCCGGCTTTAAATGGGAGCAGAACTTCCTGGTGTCTGCTCTCCACACACAGACAAACCTACCTGGGTTAAACCCAGAAGCAGACGTGTTGGAGCCGGGATGCTGTTCCGCTCTAAAAACGGAGTATTTTTACTCCCCACCCGCCTCCAACCAACCCATTCTTGGGGGTTAAAATTTACCCCCTGATCTGCATAATGCCAAAGTGACAAGGGAAAAAAGAGATGAGATTTTAAAAGGAATGCACAAGAGGAACCTAAACGTTTCTACAAAAGATCTTATTAGAAATAATATTATCACTGTTGCACTAAGTGCAAACGAGAACTTGTCCTGGGGAGTAATGATTGCCAGGGGCATGACCAGCACACACGGTCCAAATGTGACTCACGCTCTGAGCATAGAAAACCTGCTGCCTGCAAGGAAATGAGGAAAAAGTCACAAGATTAAAACTGTATGAGTGTCACAGGTGTGAGGCTCCCACCTAACATTACAGGGGGAGAAAACACCTCTTTAAAACTACATTGCAAACCTGATAAATTGTATGAGATTACATGCCCATGATGTCACAAAGTGGCAGAAGAGTTACATCAGTGATGTTCAGTATGAACTCAGACCAAGTCATATACTGCATTTTACTTCTACGTTATTCCCCTATCAGTTTTGTGAGAAGTTGACGTTCATGCATGTTAGGTGATAGAGCTCTTTTGTGCCTTGCAGTCTCCATTTGTCACTAATTGTCACTAATTACAGGGAAATTATGTTAAAACTTGTATAGAAACTTGGTTAGACCACACTTGGAGTACTGTGAAAAGTTCTGGTCTCCATTTTATAAAAAGGATATAGAGGCACTGGAGAAGGTGCAAAAAAGATTTAGTAGGATGATACCAGAACGGAGAGGTTATACCTATCAGGAAAGATTGAACAGGCTGGGGCTCTTTTCTCTAGAAAAGAGAAGACTGAGGGGTGACCTGATAGAGGTCTTTAAGATTATGAAAGGATTTGATACGGTCGATGTAGAGGAGATGTTTCCATTTCTGGGGAGACCGGAACTAGGGGCCATAAATAGTCACTAATAAATCCAATAGGGAATTCAGGAGAAACTTTACCCAGAGAGTGGTTAGAATGTGGAACTTGCTACTACAAGGAGTAGTTCAGGCAACTAGCATAGATGCATTAAAAGGGAAGCTAGATAAACACGTGCGGGAGAAAGGAATATAAGGATATGTTGATGGGGATAGAAGGAGAAGGGTGGGAGGAGGCTCATGTGGAGCATAAACGCCAGCACAGACCTGCTGGGCCGAATGGCCTGTTTCTGTGCTGTACATTCTATGTAATTCTATGTAATACTTAAGAGTTATGCTGCACGTAATATGTAGTAGCATGAAAATATATCGAAATATTATTTAGACTCTGCGGCACGAGAGTACTTTGACAGTGCTTTAATCAGATGGAGCTAGCAAAGATTTTAAATATCTCTGAGTTTGGAAACAAGCTCAACAATGAAGGGACTGAATGGTTTGTAATAAGCAAAATGTTCTTAATTTTCATACCCCAGATGGGCACCACATTCAGGAGAGGAGAGAATAGGGAATTTATATTATTTACATTTTTATTTAAAAGAAAATAGTACTTGCTGAATTACTGAGGGAGTGATTCCTTTTGGGCTGCATCCAGTTCCTAGGGTCCAATTTCTTGACAGCCTCTATTTGATTCTCTGGCAGTGTATAAGTGTGTTTGCATCTTTATTTAGTGTGGGCAATGTGTTTGTGTTCCCTGCTGGGCTACAGAGGCTCTCGCACCAGTCTGTAGGAATCATGATTGGATGTTAGCTTTGTGAGAACCCACATTTTTTGGATTCTGAAGTTGATCTTTGCACTTGCTCCGCGGTGCTCTATAGAGAGCATTTAAATAAGGAGGGTTAAGCACTCTGTTCTTCATAGGGAAATCAATCAAAACTGACCCAAAATTCAGATATTTGCAAACATTCAGAGTGGCCGGTCTGAAAAAATGATATGATACAGGCACATTTGCTAGTTCTGATCTATTCTACACATGTATAACACCAAGAGTTTCTCTACAGTTCTTGCTATAAGTTCTCTTTGTGGTGGAGGTGGGGGGGAGGTGGTAGGGTGCAGAGGATTTACAACTGGTGGGCTAGTTGTGAAGAGGGGAAGGGGTTTGAACATAATCAAAGTCCATGATGACCTTGCAAGCTTGTCTAACCTCTTCACATTCACGCAATGGTCTATTTTAGTTTTGAACTTGACATTTAGATTTTATCATTCAGGTTTTCGGTGGCCTGGAACCTGCAAAGTCCAGCTTAATCTGAATGCTAAAGCTTAGTTATTTGCCAGCCAGATGCCATCACAAGTGATACATTGTTTAGGTGCCAAAACCATTCAAGCTTTAAAGCCTTGTGTCATGGGTTTCAAAAGTGAAGCCATTTGAGGAAAAACTGTGATATGCCTAATGATTATACATAATAACATTTCATTTTTATCACACTGGGTCAGGCCAGGATTGGCTCAGCTGTTATGTTCCATGTGGTCAAATAGCCTACCAATTCTCACTATAAAGAGTCACACATGAAGAATGCTCACTTACACAAGGTGGAGGTGAGGGAGTTTGAGCAAATCAACAGCAACAGAGGCATCATAGTTGATTGAGATCCAAAGCCTAGTCAGTTGAGCATTTGAAATTGCATATGTGACTTGGATAGCTTTTTCCAGGGGCAGATGCAGAAGAAAGTGGGGTTGTAGGAGGGTAGGGGGAAGTGAGTGTTGAAGGACACAACAAAGTGATTGGAGATGACCTTGTCAGTGATCGAGACTACAAGAGTAGAGAGGACATGGTAAGGTTGAGGTGATGGCTGTGAATATGAGTGGGAGGGTTTATAAGGAAGCAGAGGTTTAAGGAGACTAGGAAGGCAGTGAATTCAGAGGAGAGAGGGCAAGGAGAGTCGAGGTGGAAATTGAAATCAGCGAGGATGAGGAGTCGCTCCTTCCCCTGGCTCTGTACTTGCTTAAAAACTTTAACTCTTTAACTTCTTCCAGTTCTGACGAAAGGTCATTGACCTGAAACGTTAACTCTGTTTCTTTCTCCACAGATGCTGCCTGACTTGCTGAGCTTTTCCAGCATTTTCTTTACCTTAAACTTGAAGAGGTTCAATGACAGAGCAGACTCGTGACAGCCGAGGTATTCAGTGTCGTCGAACAGCGCAGCACAGTTCTAATGGCAGAGGAGTTCAGGAACCTAGGAAATCAAACATGAGCAGAATCCCAGCCATCAAAAAGAGCACAAGTAAAAGAACAGAACAAATGGAGTCAGGGGAATGATGCTTTGTATAGGCTGCTTTAACTTGTTGCTTGAATTTGTAGATTAAGCTAAAATATACCCACCATTAGTAGTAGGTGGTATTAAGCGCTGGGAAAGAGAAGATGGGGGCAAGGGGTGGGGTGGAAAGAGAAAGGTTGGTTATGGATGGTCATGGATTGAATCGCAAAGGGGAGGAACTCTGTAGGGAACTGCCAGTCTGGGAGCCATCACAAGCACCAATTGAATAAACAAACAAATAAATAAAGAGCAATAATATACAGATTCACTAGGTAGTGAAATTATCCAAGCAAAGAATCCCCCCTCCCCCGCAAGTCTTTTTCACTTACCCTTCCTTGATGGAGGTGGCAACTTATGTTGGAATATAATTTTATAATCTACATCTGCTCTACAGTTGCTTGGTCCAGAATAGCGAGAATCGACACTTGACTATGGAAGTCATTACATGTGATTCAATCATGGGTCAATGGATAGGAAACAGGATAGGTTCCTGATGAGGCCTATCATGCCCCTTCCCCCAAAAGCCATCCTGGTTGAGCTCTGTTAACTGATGACAAGCTAAGGATTGAACCTGGGCCCTTCCTGGTCAGCAATGCTGTGTTATACCATGACCTGAAGCCATTTTCACCAAGACATGCCAATTATATTCCAGATAGTTGACAAAAGCATGCTGGAAACTCATTCTAACAACCTCATTAATATTTGCCTGCCAAACAACAGTGACTATACTTCAAAAGTAATTAATTAGTTGTGAAATGCTTTGGGACATCTTGAAGATGTGATATAAAAGCAAGTTCTTTCTTTCTTGTTCGGCTACTCAAAGCAACACATCATGGCATTGAAAAGAATGGCTATTGCAGGGCTTTGTAACAACACAATATATATTGCTATGGGTACCAAACTCCCCAAAATAGAATTTGGATAACCATCTTTTAATAGATGACTAACTACATCAGTGTAGTGCTAGAGGCATCCTCTGATGATGAAGAAAAAATGTGACAAAGTTAAAATTAAAAAAATTAATCTTCAAGGACTTCTCTCCACCAAATGAAAAGGACAGTAAGCTGCCTAATTTCAGCATTCCCTTCTACTTAAGACTTCGGGATTGTCTCCCTGATGAGTACCTATTGTTAACTGCTGTTAAATGTTTATTTGCTCAGTACTACTTTATTTCTGCTTTCAGCGCTGTGATTTTTCAACAGGTCATGCTTCCAAAATGTTAACTCTGCTCCTGTGCCTTTTGCTGCGTGTTTTTCCTTTATTCCCTTGTGGAAAACTAACTGTTCAATTCTAACTGCCTCCTTTCTGTAAATAATTTCTATATTTTTTTGGAGGGAGAAATCATTTAACTTTTTGTTACAAATATTTTTATTGCCTATTTTTAAAAATGTTGACAAGCTCCTTTAGAGTTTCTTACCTCCATTTTGACAGCGTGATCTCTAGGCTCCCTCCCATGCTCCAGAAGGACAGTTAGGAGAGAGCCAAGAGAACACACTGTCAGAATGAAGGTAAGAAACTCTGTCAGTCTCTTTCTGTTTCTGCTTATCAAGGTGATGGACGGCAGTATTGAAGCTTCCATTTAAAGATGGTAACTGTTTAAACTCTTCAGATTTAACACTGGTGTAACGACCACTGTGGACTCATAGTCTGCTGCCAGTAATGCTGAATGCAGAAGTTGTCCTGTTGTGCTTGCAGTCAGTAGTCTATATTTTCTATCAGAGAAGCACCAATGACAGTCTAGCTTTACAACCAGTTTTTTTAATCCAGAGGGAAAAATACTGATGGAATGAAGGATAAGATCTTGACAGTTTCCCTAGGTCCTTGCTATAATAAGATGAAAGAATTTTTAAAAACTTGCTGCAGGACATACATTTGCCACTAGGTGTGGCTAGTTTGCTTAATAAATAACATACCATCAAGCTAAAAGAAAGACTTGCCTTTAAATAGCACCTTTCATTACCTCAGGATGTCCCAAAGCGCTTTACAGCCAATTAAGTACTATTTTGAAGAGTAGTCATTTTTGTAATGTAGGAAATGCGGCAGTCAATTTGCACACAGCAAGATCCCACAAACTGCAATATGGTAATGACCAGATAATCTGTTTTTAGGTGTTGATTGAGGGATAAATATTGGCCAGGACACCATGGAGAGAAATCTCCTGCTCTTCTTCAAAATAGTGCCATGGGATCTTTTACATCCATCTGAGATGGTAGACAGGGCCATGGTTTAACATCTCATCCAAAAGATGGCACCTCCAACAGTGCAGCACTCCCTCAGTACTGCAGTTCTGACTCAGAGGCAACAGTGTTACCACTGAGCCACGGCTGATACCTCTATTGGTAGGCAAAGGCTACTAATATTTTTTTTAAAATCAAGTAGTCATATGAATAGGATATTGATGACTAGACATTAAATCTATCTGTTTATCTATTGCAGATTGATTAGTATTGTCACAAACTTAATTTATAAGCACAAAGACCCGACTGACACAATGATTTTCTTCACAAGGTATTGTGGTGCAATGACTGACCACAGAGTATAATTACGATCTAAAAACATGCCATAAACAGAATTAATCTTAACCATGGTATTTTACTTTGCAATGAATGGAAGATTTTTGACTTAAACAGGATTTCATCTGAAGTTATGTCGAATGGAGTGCCCTGAACTATCAGTCATCAATAACATCACTTAGTTTCTTTTATTGTTTTCATTTACAGTGTTAGAAGAGCCGATGTCATCAGCTCCTCAGAATGTGCTTGTAGCACAGAAACAGCTACTACAGACTCCATTGTGTGTACAACACTGTGTGGCAGGGCTACAGTTCAGGTGACAAAATGAAGAAAAGAAGTGGCTCTGAGTCATTCTCTTTGGATTATCTTGGTATTTTCATGTGCTACATTCAGATTTGCATACAACAGTAATAAAACATTACTGTCAGTGAGGACTGGAAGTACCTTAACCCATGCAGTTTTAACACCAGACCAGTTTTCAATCTTCCACATTGAAAAATATAAAAAGGCCTTTTTTTATAAGCCCTGTAAATGGGGCATTTCAAGGTAAAAGGAACAATTTCATTTCCTTTTTTTTTATAAAGGTTTTTAATGAATAATGATCACCTGCTACTGGTTATTTTACTGTACACCTGTTCCATGAACCAGGGAAAATAGGTTACGTTATTATCTTTGTTTACCAGTAAAATACGATGGAAGCAACATTATTCACATTCTCCTTCAATTGTTTGCCTCCTCTCAGGTCATTCCTTACTGAAACAGTTCCATGTTATAGGTAGCCATAGGCCAAGTCTTATGAAAACAGCAAAATGGTAACCTATGTTCTACAGTAACTGTAATGGTGACTGACTATATCTGTACTCAGGCTTCCTGATCACTCTATTCACAACAAAATAACAGGAAGTTTGAATGTCTCTCGAAGTTCAAAGGTAAAGGAATGTTACAGGCATCATGAATAGAGCAGAACACCTGACTGCTCATGGCACAGTTAATCTTCCTTTACCTTTGACCCACAGAGGCCATTGTAACTTTGTGTTATGCTGTTGTGAAAAGAGCAATATTAATTTATGTCATCTACAGGATTATTCCATGAGGAAGTCCTTAACAGAATTGTAAGTGAACATATTAGCAAAATATATCATACACTATAACAGCACTCTTCAGTTCTCACTGTACCTCCATCCTCTAAATAGCACCTCACCTATATCTAGGCACTGCTCTCACCTAGCAAAAAAAACAGTACTCACAGATATTTTTATAGTCACTATATTCCCAACTGCTTATAATCGGACCTTGGAAGGACAAATATAGTTTGCAGATTGTGCAATAAGCAATAAAACTTTAAAAGCATTGTTTCATTCAATCAGTGACTTTGCCTGGCCAAAAGGTGATCAGTCACATACTTTCACCAGGCCTTGCAGCTTACTGATTAATTGCACTCTGCAAATGGTCCAGGAAAACTCTCACTACACTTGTCTGGCCAGTGGCCACGTGTGTACCAAAATCCTTCCCTAATTGGCCTGTGAGCAACAGCAAGTCTTCAGGAGGGTTTTCACAACAATTTAAAAATTGAAGCATACTTCTCTGGCTAGATGCAAAGCCAATGCAACACTAACTCGCAGCTATTATACAGCAGGAGCCCTTGCTAGAGCAAGAGCAGACTCATTTATGGGCGATTCACTTCTGCACAGCATGTGGAACTTTCTTAACTTAACCCCATGGTAACTGAAATTCAATAAGTTAACTTAAACCAACCATTAACTCTTTCCATACTAACTTGTTGACAGCACACCAAAAAGACAGGCCATACATTACACCGTTTAATACTGAGCAACAATAATGCAATAACTTAGCCATTCTTATAATAGTCTGTTTGGAGAGACCAATATGAAAACCTTGTTCTAGCCAAGCTATATGATAAAGACGGTATTTTTATCCACTTATATTAATTGAGAAGCTGTAAACAATGTTTATTATAGAAGCCATGGCAAATCAGGGATATAATTATAAGATTATAAATCAGAATTTTTACTGTAATTGATTATGGTTAGTTATAATGCATCATTTGAATCAGTCAAGAATAATGTGTTAAATCTTCTGGTACACCTTGCACTACTATGCAGTGGAGCTGCTGCTTTGAAGGCTTTGGAACCACAGGCAGAAACAGAAACTAACGATAGCAAATAGACAAACCTGTACTTCAATGACAATAATGAACTCAGAAGTCAGTAGTTCACACAAGAACATTTGTTAGGGCTATTCTCAATTTTCTGACTAAACCAAAAAGAATACAAATTTTACTGAAGGCTGCAAGAAATGCTCGTCTTCTCAGTTATTAAAGACAAATAAAACACAGGCCCCAAAATCCCACACTGTGAGGCTAATTTTGATTTTGTGTGATAGTATAAAACCAGTGATAGTGAGTTGGCAGCCCATTTTATATCTCTCCTGATTTTTATTTCCATTGAAGTCAATGGAACTCTTCTTAATCGCAAGGGGATCCCACTCATTCATTCTTAGCTTCTAACCTCCTTTCCTGCAGATCCATCACATCAATGGTGGGCGCAGGGCAGGAAGAGGAAGAACATGATGATGATGAGGAGGAAGATGAGAGACACAACAACCGCCTTGTGAACTATGATTATGATGAGGACAAGGAGGATGATGATGATGAAAAGGGAGTTGAAAGAGACAAAATTAAACTCAAGACAACCCATAAGTTTATGCACAGACCTCCTGAGTTCCTCTACCCCAATCCCCTCAAACTCACCCCTGTGCTGCCTGATTCTTCACTACCATGCACCAGCTAAGATACTTTCACCTGAGGAGAATTAGATGGTGTTAGTGAGGAAGTGGCACCTTTCTTCTTGAAATGAAAACTCACACATTTGGAGTTAACCCAGGTTTGTTATAGAACAGGAGAGGAGAAAATAACATTTTCATAGTTCAGACTTGACCTAGATTAAAACTAGGTAATCAAAGGGGAACATTTAGCCTATCAAATTGCCTCATGATCCTAAATGTTATAAATGGATACATCTGTACACTCAGCGGTTTCTCTCAGAGTCACCCTTATTACCCTTCTTTATACACTAGAAATGCTGGCCAGAAGCAACTTGGAAGGAGCCATTTCCTTTAACACTGCCCACAGTCAGTTTCCCCCATTCCTGGTCTAATTGGAGTAGAACATCTCGGTTTCATGCAAAGGAAGTTCTACACATAGGCCTAGAAATTCGTTGACACCTGGGCTCCTAAGCGTCCAATATGGCTGGTGGCATTAGGCTTTTTGCATATGCAAATAGAGGGCCTAACGCCTGTCTGAAGCCCCGATGCCGAATTGGGCTGCCCTAAACACAGCCGGCCAGGCGCTGGCTGCATTCAAAATAACCATGTCTAAATGCAGCCTAACCAGCGGTACTAACTATTGGAGGTCGCCACCAAAAAGGTAAGTTTTTTAAAAATACTCACCTGAGTGTGGAGCTGAGAGCAGCAGGAGTGCTCCTTCTGGCTCCACTGCATTCCCGAAGACTGCTGCCGACCCCTGCTCGGCCCTCTCCCGATCGCCCCCTCCACCCCCGCCGATTGCCCCCTTCCTTTCCTCCCTCCCTCATGATTGCCTTCCTCTCTCACAGGACCTACCTGAGGCCTGCTGCCAGAGAGGCAGACGGCCCAACTTCGTCCTCATGAAACTGGAGAGCTTTGTCTGAATGCCCGATTTCAGGTGAGCCTCGGATCCTGGCGGACGCTCCCAGCACACTGCCAAATTTCAGGCCCTAAAACAGACCAAAACATATTTCCAGCCCAAAACCTCTGCTCCCAGAGTGCTTCTAGTCCGCATCTCTAAACCAGAGGAGACTGAGAGACATCAGTAAGTGTATAGATGTCATCCTTTGTAGCACTTAAGATTATAGGGCATTCCAGTCAACTATACTCCCCTTTAAATTCAAGAATTAATTCCGTCACCTGTACTAATGCAAACTATGTTCTGATATTATCAGTTAAAACACTGAAAAAGAAAGGCAGGAGATTTCTTCATCAATTATATTTGAATAAAATATGGAAGAGAAGAGGGCAGAGGCAGGAAAGAGTAAATGCTGGTGTCCTCAGAGGGTTAATCGAAGCTACACTGCACAACTTTTCACTTTGTTCCTTAAGTGACCTGTGGCTAGCAGCAGACCTGCAGAAGACAAGAAGGTTTCCAGAACATTCAAAAAATGAAACATACTTCAGTGGTTAGATGCACAGGGACATCAGTCAACACCAATCAATACAAGTGATGTTAGTCATGGATGATAAATTTGAAAGGGATTATAACCATAAACTGTGATCAATAGAGACTTGCTGGAGAAGGTAGGAAACCAACCTTAAAATGTTGTGCTGTTAATAAAGCAGAGGGTCAATCTTAAACAAAACTTCACCAGTGCAACTCACTTGTCACCTAATCTCGCAGCAATCTCTGTGTGCAAACACACACAAAAAACCCCAGCATTTTCACAAGGCAATTGCTCCTATAACAGTACATTATTAATTTACGCTGCATTGTTGATCCCACTGTTCTTGAGTGGTGTCTCCATTATCCGACAGTTGAAGATGTTGTGTTCGATGTAAGCTGGCATCCTAGAGCCCCCCCCATCCCCCAACTCCCTTGAGTGCAGCCTGACTTCTCTGCCATGGGCAGATGACTGATCAGGGCATTCATGACCATGACATTCCTCTTCGCAAACAAATCCACCCCGGGTTGATGTGAAAAATGCAGTGAGCCTGTGCTGCTCACCCACAGATGAATGGAGCTATCTGTCTTGTCACCAGGGGTCATTGCAAGAGGTTATTGTGAGTATATACCTTGGCTTCTCTGCTGACGTTTGCATGCTGTTTGAAAAAAAAAATCCTGCCCCATCAAGCACTTATCCAGTCCCTCTAGTACCCATTTCACAAAGCACCATCCCACACCTCTGGAGTCAGACCACTAGACTGATATATATTTTTTACTGGTGACCTTTTAGCGTCCTTCATGCCTTTGTGTGTAAACCATACACTGATATATGAAGGCAATTTTTAGTGGTGCCACTTGTATCTGACTGATTGCACACACTTTACATTTCTGGTCTGCCACTGTGCCACCCTTTCAGGATCTCTCTATTTCTTACACTCTAACTACACAAGCCAGGGAGAGAGGAGTTTAACTATTCCTAGCCCACGAACAGTAGTGCATTAAAAGAAGTTGTGTTACCTTTGAAGGTAGGATTGGTTTTCAGAACAGTCAATGTCATAAAGATGTCATGGTCCTCCACCTGAGAGTCAAGTGGGGGCAAGGATTGACCTATCCCTTGCAGTTATTACTTTTATCATTTTTCTTTCAAATTGATTATTAGAACTGCAAGCCAACCAACATATCAGGTGATGTAGAAATCACATATCAATGACAGAATCACAGATGCCATTTTCATATACAGGGAACACTGTCTTGCAAGACTTTCTTGGAAAATAGCATGAACTTTTAAACATCCTCTCAATGTTGTCACTAGCTTGTACTACAGTGGTTTAGACACTTCACTCCTCTGCGGTTATTAGTGTGAGAAACAGTAGAGTGACACTGAAATACAGTAATTATTGTCTGTGGTGAGGGTGTTAGTTCTTAGTTAAGTCATCAGAGCTCTCTTTTCATTGCAGTAATTTTACTTCAATGAAATCTGGTGAAAAACTATCAATAAAATGTAATTGATTTTACCTAATATTAAAATTTTCCTACGTAAACGGCCCACTTTCAAGCAAAACTTTACTGACATCCTTTTTCCAACAATTCGCTCAGTTAAAATTATGGTAATGTCGATAGGGCTAGGCCCTCTGATGTCTCAAGTTCATGCTTTTCTTGTGGTTAAATTTTACCAGTTTCTCATTTAAATCTGGTGAAATGTAGTAATGTTTACCTGATGTCCTGAGTTAAAGACTTGCTTACATTGAAAGTTCCCTCCATGACCTCCTGGGATCAGATCCCAGGTCAGAAAAATAAATCTAATGTGACCTTGAACAGTGCTTAGGCCAGGTAACTGACAGTAGGGATAAACTCGGCGTTCTATTTGTCTTGCCCTCTGGTAAGTAGCTTTCTGATCAGTCGAGTCAGAGAGCAGCCAGAGTGGAGCCGGACTCATGTGCACTGCCATGTGGAAAAAAAGATGTGTGAAGGTATTTGGTTGTCAAGGGAGGTAATGTGAGCTCCCCCAAAGACTGACAATCTGGTGTAGTACTAAGCCATCAATGTCCAACCTTTTGGAGCTGGAGTCCAGATATTTGCATCAAAACCAGAGTGGGGTGCATGAAATGCGAGCCCCAATACACGGAAAATTCAAAAGCCCCCCTACATAAAAAATTCAAAGCCCCATACGCAAAAATTACAAGGTCACATGCACAAAAAAGTGAGACTGCCATACATAAAAAAGCAACAACTGCCACACACAAAGACTTAGGCCCCCTTCACACAAAGAACAAAAAACTCAAATAATGCACAAAAAGTATGAGCCTGCATACTCAAAAACGCACCCACACCCACTTACAAAAATCCAGAGCCCTGTACATAAAAATGCAAGCTGCCCGTTCACAAAATAAATGACACAACCCATGCAAAAAAACTGAACCACCCCCCACCTCGAATTAGTTTGTGCTGAATGCAGCCGGCACTGGGCCAGCTGTGTTCAGGATAGCCAGCGGTTCTTAAAGGGAGCTGTCCACCAAAAAGGTACGTTGAAAAAAATACTTGTCTGAATGTGGAGCTGAGAGGTGCAGGTGTGCACCTATTGGCTCCACATTAAAATGGCAGACCACTGCTTGCCCCCCTCCCATTTGCTGCCTCCCTCCTTCTTCCAGTCGCTGCCTCCCTCCCTTTCCCAGTTGGTGCCCCTCCCTCCCTCTCCAATTCACTGCCCATCTCCCTCTCAATTGCTGACCCTCTCTCCCGGTCGCCCCCTTCCCTCGCAATCGCTAAACCACCTCTTCTGGTAACCCCTCTCCCTCCCAATCACTGACCCCACTCTTCCATGACCTACCTGAGGGCTGCTGCCAACAATGCAGCGGCCCAAAATTCAAATTGTCTTCGCCAGCGAGCTGCCTGGGGCGTCCATCAGACGTCTGCAGCACTTCAGGCAGCTCGCTGGTGATGACAATTTAGATATTGGGCCTCGGTTCTACCTGTATCAACGCAGGTAAAGGAACAGTTTCTAGGCCAACATGTCAGCCTGACTTAATTGAACTTTAGATTCAAGTAACTACTTAATGAGGTTGACTAACAGGCAGTGCAACTTCTTGTCTTCTGGAAAACATCCTAGGCCAGGAAGAGTTAAAAGTCTAAAGCCACCACTCTGTCTCTCCTAAACTAAACGTCATGATTCTACATCTTGCAGGAGCTTGTTCAGGGACTGTGATAACTCGGACAGAAATTCATGGGAGATTACCAGCGAACTCCTGCCAAGCTTCACCGCAGCACGGGTAATAGATATGCTCCAGTCCTAAATCCTAAAAGGCCTTGCTACATCTGTCAAGCATGCCCTGTTAAAGCACCCTTAGTTCAGATGTTATCGCTGCTCCTCCTGCGTCAAAAGATTTAGTGTCCACCCTGGAGGTTGATAATGCAGGGCTTTCTGTTGCAGAAAACAGCAAAGTAGAGAAGAGAAAAAAATGAAGCTGCACCAATTTTATGAGGCAGAAAGTCTATTTTATTGACACTAGATGGCTTCCAGAAATACATTTTAATTAATAATACTGCATTAAGAGTAGTCTAAGTAAAGCTAGAAACTCTCTGCCTATACCACAAAATACAAATTTTATCATTTAAAGGTGAAGTATTCATCTTCAATAGACAATCAAAAATAAGAGCTACATTAAATCCTTACAGATGCTATCATTCCTGCAAGCTCCCTGGAATTTTTTATGAGAATGTAACATTTAGCGATGCTGAGCACTTGTTTACCAATCCAGAGGATAAAAGGATAGTGGCTGACTCCTGCAGTATTTATCATTCGGTTATGATTCTTTCCCACCATCAATACAGTTAGTAGTATTGCTGTACAATTGAATCATTCATTAATCCGTTGCTGGAACATCCAACTCGACTAGCAGCAGCCACGAGGCCTCAAGGGTGGCAGGGTCAAAAGGCTCAATTATAACCTTACCCTCCTCCCCACACCCCACCCCCAGCCCCCAATGGAAACTGGGCAGGTGACTAAAATGTGGTTGGGCACTTCCTGCTTCATTCCCGATGCGTTTGCGCCCGCCGCCATTTTAAATGCCGTGTTCTCGGCAGTGTCGGGGCCACCCGCCGCAGGCAGGCATGGACCTCATTGATATTTAAATGTTGAGGTCCAATGACGTCACTTAGACCCTGCATGATTTTAATTTTCAATCATGCAGTGATGCCCAGTGCAGGTGCAGGGCCAGAAGAAGTCAACAAAAGTAAGTAATTTAACTTTTTTTAGGTTTCTTTGTGGGCTGGGAGAAGGAAGAGTGCTCTTCCAGGCCCCACAAGGAAACCTTAGGCGTCCTCTGCCCAGGGCTTTCCTCCCCCTGCCCGACCACCTTGGGAGACCCTCCCCTCCCCCCCACCCTGACTACTTACCTTATACCTGGGACTGTTCCCTCAGGTCCCTGGCGGCCGCCTCCTGCCCCTTGAAATTACGTTCTTACCTGCCAGCCAGGTAGCAATTCCTACCGGCTTAGGCAGGAGTCCTCATTTAAATGAGGCTCGGAAGTTAAAATTTCCCAAACCTCATGCTGGGAGGGGGGCTGGAGCATTTAATGCTCACCTCGGCCCCCAAACTCCACACTTACACCCAAGTTAAAATGCACGTTGGTGGCACCTTTATTATGATTTGTGCTATACTGATGATAAGGTAATTTCTTGCTGAAAATGAGCAGCCTTTGTCAGAGACCATCAACCATCTATTCAAAGAAGCTACAAAATTTGCAATGAGAACCAACTGGCCTAAGACAAAAGTAGTGTATTTGCATCGACAGCCTCCATCAGCTGCATGTCTGGAAGTCAGAAGTAGTACTGTTAACTACGTCAAATAGCTCATCTACTTTGGTAGCAAAAAGTACTATCCAATGACAATGGCATTACTATAGAAGTGGGCCAAAGAATCAGTCTTGATTATCCTGTGGATGGAACCTTTTCATGCTGCCATGTTATCAACATTCCTGTACAGCGTCAAAACTTGATTTCTGTTTAGGGCCCTACGCTGGCGACTATCAGTCTTTGACATGCAATGTCAATACCAGCTACCCCGCATTTCCTGGCAACTATACCTCACAAATGTCTCCATCTGTCAGCAAAAAAATCCATTACTTCCAATGCTGGCCAAATGATTGTGATGCTACTTTGGGCATGCCACTCAACAACCCTCAAATGTGCTGTTTAACCAGATGTTCTTTGCCAATCCACAACTGCAAGGACAACCACATGATCGACAATCAAATCATCAGATACACCAATGAAGCTTATTGCGGGAGCCATGTGATCGACATCATATAGAACAGAAGCACTTGGCATCATCTTGTGACCATATCTGCTACAACTATTTTGGCCATTTGAATTGATAGATTGATTGATTGATATGATTTGCTTCACCTCAGGGCGTGAAAATGATAGCAGGGAGGAAGATGTTTTGATTCAACAAGCCACAGGCCCCTTTAAATCATTCACTGCACATTGCCATTGTGATGGAACTTACGGTTATAACCACATCCACTCTACACATTTGTAATAAAGATGTCATCTGGCAGCTTCTCAGGACCAGTACTCCAGTGCAAATGACACTAAAGCAAATAACATCTTCAGTAGGGAATGAGTTATGGTGCATGTACAATTTTTTTTCTTTTTTTTACAAGACCTGTAAGCAACTCAGTACAATCCAACTCAGTCCAGCCTGTGTATAAAGTGAGTGTGAATAGATATGCCCCTTTCCCTCACTAATTTAAAGAAGCATGCTCCCTCCATGTAATTCATCAAATACATTTCTCCTTGCAAATTTAAATTCTGCCAGAATAATTGTATCAATATTAATTCTATCAGAAGATGAAACATTTTGATTGCTGCTAGGATTTTATGATCTTTTAAAAAAAGTTGGCTGTGATCTTTTAAAATTAAATTATCAATTTCTCCTTTGAGAGAGATACTGGGTCAGGTCCCACCATCTAAGCAATTCTTGTGTGTCAGACGGAGACAAATCCTGCCCATTTTATACACTGCCACTCATCCAGTATGTCTGCAACATAACAGTCATAATATATTAGACAGCAGTTAATTGGCACCCAGTTAATGGTAGATTTAGTTAAAGAGAATATTTTCACAGGCTCTGATTAATTTACCATATACAGTTCAATAGAGAGAAAGCTGCTGGTTTATTGGTCTAGGTTAGACCGGCTTTGCTGCTTTATAGGCACCAATCTTAAGTAATCCTGTGATTTAAAATCTTTACTTACATTCCTACTGAA
This sequence comes from Heptranchias perlo, assembly GCF_035084215.1. Lineage (NCBI taxonomy): Eukaryota > Metazoa > Chordata > Chondrichthyes > Hexanchiformes > Hexanchidae > Heptranchias > Heptranchias perlo. The sequence continues at coordinate 45,273,008 of NC_090332.1, forward strand.
AGTCAAGTAGTCATTAGTTAGAGTTACCCAGTCACCACTTAGTCCAGCTGAACAATGGCTTTCACCAGTTTTCAAACAACAAAAAGCATGTTTTTTGGGAGAGAGATGAGAGAGTTGAATACTTTTTATATTCATAGAACTGAAGAAAGGATTTTCTTTTTTACTTTTTGCATCAAGCACTTCCAGGTCAGTGTAGAATAGATTTGACTCAAGGTAAGGTGCCTTTCCAATTATATTGTCCCATCAATATGCTTTAATCCCAATCTCAAAAAAGCATTCCTTGTGACACCAGTGTGGTATTTGCATTTCCTGCATCTGTCATCCTTATTTGTCTCTGAAAAAGTCTACAATATTATTGCCAAATGATTGCCATTTTGTAGTGCGTGCTCACTTCCCTTACAGTTAAATTAGCCGCCCATGAGTTCAATGGATAGGAAAATCAGGTGTGGTGTATAATGGGCTGCTAATTTGATATCGCCCATTTTGCACCATTGCCCATAGTTAAAATTACACCCAATGTACCTGCATTGGATGCATGTGTTCATAAGCAGGAAAAGATTTGCCCATGCCTTTCATATTCCTCAGCGTTGTGCTCTCTTCCTGCAAAAGTAAAGATCATGCATAACCAGTGCCAGAGAATTGGAACTGGAGGAGGAGCAGAACCAGTGAAAGCTCTGGGTCCAGATGAACAGGAAGCTCTACAGATAATAGGCACATACAGGAGATGCTGTGGGCAATGGGGGGTTGGAGACAAGAGAAGGTTGTGATGGCTGGGCATGTCAGCTTCATGTGCTTCCTCAAAGTATTACAATGTCCTTACACTCGGCACCAATTTTTTCAAGGGGAAATGCCACCGAGTGCACAGCTAAAAAATTTTGACATCATGGAAGTGCCTTGGAGGAAAGGCTGGCCACAACCAATGACTATCCAGGTACCTCCAGATCTATAACCGCTACCTTATCCTCACCAACTCCATCATGGCATCTTACCTTTCAGAGAGACACCCATTCGGCAGGAAATAATGGCCCCGATATTTACATAAAGGTGAGGAGGGAGCTGGGGAGCGCGGTTGTGAGGGGAAACCCGGAAATCCCGTGAACGCGGAGGTCCTGCCGAATTTAACGGCAGGATCTCATTATAACTTTTTTACTCCATTTCCCACCCGGCAGCTCCCAAATTGACAGCCTGGCCGGCTGCCAGGTGGGAAAGCCAGCGGTAGAAGGCTGCACCCAGGACCGTTGGGGACACACCTCTCCCCCCACCCCGACCCTCTCCCGCCCATCGTGGGGGTGTTAAAATTTCCCCCCCACGAGTCAGGAGGACTTTCTATGGGTGAAGCACTGAGAAGTAGTGAGAATGAGGACCTGAGAGTAGAAGAGGGGGAGAGTGCACTCTCTCACAGAGACTGCTCTCGACTGAGGAACCTAGAAACCCAGATCTCAGGGGCCCAATCTTCAAAAAAAAACAATGATTAGGGAGCATAGATCTCATGTGCAAGCAGTAGAGATGGTTTCTATGTATATGGTGGAGATGATGGATGCATCTGCAACATATTATAGGAAGTTTCTAATGAGCTGCAAAACACCATGGACAGAGTGACAGTCCAGGAGATTTCTGCAGCATCAAGGCTCCAGAGTGGAAGCTACCAGTGCTCCAATAGATCCTTTGAGGGTCAGCCTGAACACGACACTTTCACAGGGCATCCAAGACTGGATTGAGACTATTCAGTCCGTAATGATACCAACCAGTAACTCTGCACCAGTGCGTGGTCACAGTTGGCACTGCTCCTCTGGAGAGTGGGAGAGAGCCTGTTTCCTAAGGCCATATCCACTGCCTGCACATGTGGGAACATTAAACATGGGGAAAACTCTCCAGTGGCTGGAGTCATACCGAGCACAAAGGAAGATGGTAGTGGTTGTTGGAGGTCAATCTTCTCAGCCCCAGAACACTGCTGCAGGAGTTCCTCAGGGCAGTGTCCTAGGCCCAACCATCTTCAGCTGCTTCATCAATGACCTTCCCTCCATCATAAGGTCAGAAATGGGGATGTTCGCTGATGATTGCACAGTGTTCAGTTCCATTCGCAACCCCTCAGATAATGAAGCAGTCCGAGCCCGCATGCAGCAAATCCTGGACAACATCCAGGCTTGGGCTAATAAGTGGCAAGTAACATTCGCGCCAGACAAGTGCCAGGCAATGACCATCACCAACAAGAGAGAGTCTAACTACCTCCCCTTGACATTCAACGGCATTACCATCGCCAAATCCCTCACCATCAACATCCTGGGAGTCACCATTGACCAGAAACTTAACTGGACCAGCCACATAAATACTGTGGCTACAAGACCAGGTCAGAGGCTGGGTATTCTGTGGTGAGTGACTCACCTCCTGACTCCCCAAAGCCTTTCCACCATCTACAAGGCACAAGTCAGGAGTGTGACGAAATACTCTCCACTTGCCTGGATGAGTGCAGCTCCAACAACACTCAAGAAGCTCGACACCATCCAGGACAAAGCAGCCCGCTTGATTGGCACCCCATCCACCACCCTAAACATTCACTCCCTTCACCACCAGCGCACTGTGGCTGCAGTGTGTACCATCCACAGGATGCACTGCAGCAATTCGCCAAGGTTTCTTCGACAGCACCTCCCAAACCCGCGACCTCTACCACCTAGAAGGACAAGAGCATCAGGTACATGGGAACAACACCACCTGCATGTTCCCCTCCAAGTCACACACCATCCCGACTTGGAAATATATCGCCGTTCCTTCATCGTCGCTGGGTCAAAATCCTGGAACGCCCTTCCTAACAGCACTGTGGGAGAACCGTCACCACACGGACTGCAGCGGTTCAAGAAGGCGGCTCACCACCACCTTCTCAAGGGTAATTAGGGATGGGCAATAAATGCTGGCCTTGCCAGCGATGCCCACATCCCACGAACGAATAAAAAAAAATGGACCCAGCACCCCCTTGTCACTGAAAGAGAAAAGTTGCCAAAAGCTGGTCTCTCGGAGACACTTGCTTCACAGAGACAAGACTCACCTCAGACCTCTAAAGCTACAGGGGAACTTTCCCAGCCACCCACCATTCAACCTTACCTCACTCATGGAGAACTTCATAGCAGGAGTAAATTAGGAGCTGGAATAAATAAGTTAGTTGGCACAAAGGGTAGAAATTGAGCAGTTTTAATACGTTTCGTCAATTGCTCCTTGCACCTGTAGGAACCCTACTAGTCTAGAATTGAATAGCTGTCTCTATGTTTAATCTGGCTCCATTGAGAAGGAAATGAACAGTGCAGTCTGCCAGAAGAGAGCATTAGTGACCTTCTTTGTACAATGGTGAGCTGCTGCCTGACTAATGTGGCAAAGGTCAGCAGATGCTGCTTAGAAGGATCCAATTGCAAAGGAATGGAAAGCACTGATGGCTTTAACTGTTAGAGATTATGCTGTTCTCCTGATGGAAGTTGGCTACCAGTCTTCAGCCAGAAATTGTTATATCTCCACTATAGACATCAGGGGGAATCATAGAATCATAGAAAGGTTACAGCACAGAAGGAGGCCATTTGGCCCATCGAGCCTGTGCCAGCTGTCAGCAAGAGCAATCCAGCTAGTCCCACTCCCCGCCCTTTCCCCACAGCCCTGCAAATTTTTTCCCTTCAAGTACTTATCCAATTCCCTTTTGAAAGCCATGATTGAATCTGCCTCCACCACCCGCTTGGGCAGTGCATTCCAGATCCTAACCATTCACTGTGTAAAAAAGTTTTCCTCCTGTCACCCTTGGTTCTTTTGCCAATCACTTTAAATCTATGTCCTCTGGTTCTTGACCCTTCCGCCAATGAGAACAGTTTCTCTCTATCTACTCTGTCTAGACCCTTCATGATTTTGACCCTCCATCAAATCTCCTCTCAACCTCCTTTGCTCTAAGGAGAACAACCCCAGCTTCTCCAGTCTATCCATGTAACTGAAGTCCCTTATCCCTGGAACCATTCTAGTAAATCTTTTCTTCACCGTCTCTAAGGCCTTCACATCCTTCCTAAAGTGTGGTGCCCAGAATTGGATACAATACTCCAGTTGTGGCCGAACCAGTGTTTTGTAAAGGTTCATCATAACTTCCTTGCTTTTGTACTCTATGCCTCTATTTATAAAGCCCAGGATCCTGTATGCCTTTTTAACCGCTTTCTCAACCTGTCCTACCACCTTCAACGATTCGTGCACATACAACCCCAGGTCTCTCGGTTCCTGCACCCCCTTTAGAATTATGCTCTTTAGTTTATAATTCCTCTCTTTGTTCTTCCTACCAAAATGTATCATTTCGCACTTCTCTGCGTTAAATTTAAAATGTGGAAATTGTGCCCTGTACACCCAAGTCCAAGTCATTAATATATATCAAGAAAACCAGTGGTCCCAGCACTGACCCCTGGGGAACACCACTGTACACTTTCCTCCAGTCTGAAAAACAACCGTTCGTCGCTACTCTCTGTTTCCTGTCACTTAGCCAATTTCATATCCATGCTGCCACTGCCCCTTTTATTCCATGGGCTTCAACTTTGAGTACAAGCCTATTATGCAGCACTTTATCAAACGCCTTTTGGAAGTCCATATAAAACACATCAACCGCATTGCCCTGATCAACCCTCCCTGTTACCTGAAGCACAGCCCTCTGAGGCAATGATTGGCAGGGAAATCTAAGTCAGACCTTCTAGGACTGTAAACTATGGAGTGGCTATCTACACATAGGATGCCTCACTCTAAATGCCTCCAATCTGGCCTTTCCAATATCCTCAACCACCCCGTCCTTATCCAAGCAAATGGATAGAGATTCCCACTCAGAAATCCATGTTCCCAGTTCAAAGCTGTATCTTCTGCTGAACTGACTAAATGTGGCAGGTAAAATGGAGGCAGTTCCTTCAGAGCAACACATTTAAAATCAATATACAGGCAAAGTAACTCTAAAAAACGTCAGCTCCAGCAAACAAAATGGCCTCCTCAATGTGGTATCTGCCTCAGAGAATTTTTTTTTAAGTAGGCTAATGTGTCCCACTCTGACCAAGGAGAACTGCATGAATGGGGGAGAGAGATGGAGGTAACCTCAATGAAGTAGATTAGAGAGGGGAATATTACAAATATAAGGAGTGCTTACACTTGCCTGGATGAGTGCAGCTCCAACAACACTCAAGAAGCTCGACACCATCCAGGACAAAGCAGCCCGCTTGATTGGCACCCCATCCACCACCCTAAACATTCACCCCCTTCACCACCGGCACACAGTGGGTGCAATGGGAATGTGCAATAGGAATGAAGTCTTCTCTCCTCCGACTTGCAGCTGAATTATCAGCAGCTGCTGTTGCCCTCACAGCAAGCAAATGGCACTTGCAATATATTGCTGTCACATGCTATGCATTCCTTTTCTGTCCTTACTACCGCATATCACCCTCCTGTGCTTTCCAGCTCTATAACACCTCCACATTCTGCCCACTGTTTGTTCAGTGTCACACATCAGCATGCCTCACAACAAATCTCAAGCTTTACATGGATGCATTTCAGGCTCTGCAGGACAAGTTGGCACAAAATGCTAGGGAGCAGGCAGGAGCAGGCAGAGGGCCCTCTTGCATCCAGGTCCTCATTTCAATGGAGCAGGAAACTGTGGACATCCAATCCACAGGCCTCCCTCTCAGCATCAGAGGCCTTGCTCCTACAGGTCGCCCACCACGACCCTCCCCCGTGCCCTCATCACAATAACAGCAGCCTTCCACCAGCCATGCTGAAGCCACAGGGAAAAACCATGTAGGAAACTAGAGTTAGGAAAAGCACACTTAAGCAAGACACTATTGGGTAGCACCTGGGTGAATATTAATTTGAGTGGAATTTGTTAACTTAATTAAGAAAATCAGACTTTCATAACTGTCAATTTGTGCAGATTGGTTCATTAAGAGCTGCAGTACCTTCATTGTGTGGTGACATTTGTATGTCTCATGCAGTGATGTAATTTGTCTGGGAGGGTGGGAGGACTGGGCTAGATGTAAGGGAAGAATAGCGTTGGTGGGTTTCGTAAGGGGCTGCAGTTTGACAGAATTGCTGGTTGATCATTGTTCTCGGACTTGGCGCGCTACACGCTGCTGCTGGTCTGCAGGTTTCCCTTCTTCTCCCAGCTCATCCTTGTCAGAGTCCTGTAAGGTTTCCCATTGCTCCATTTCCAGGATCTGTCCACGATCAATATCAAAATTATGCAGGAGGCAGCTTGTCACCACCATACGTGACACTCTTGGCAGTCTGTATTGCAGCGCTCTCCCTGACTGGTCCAAGCATCTGAAGCGTCTCTTCAGTATCCCAAAGACCTGATCAATGATGGCACGGGTACTCATGGCTATTGTTATAGCGGTATTCAGCGGGAGACTGCGGACACAAGGTGATGTCATGAGCCATGTAGATAGGGCATAGCCCTTGTCGCCAAGGAGCCATCCACGCACTTGTTGGTCTTGCTGTAAAAACGCAGGCACTGTGGCCTGTCGCAGTTTGGTAGTAACATGGCACCTCCAAGGAAAATGTGCACACACATGTATAATTTTGAGGGCATGGTCTGCGACTACATACGCATTTATTGAATGAAGCCCATCCTCTTCAGGGATGCTGCAGGCTCATGCAGAGGTGCCCTGACAGCGACATGCATGAAGTCGGTGACTCCCTGCACTTGGGGGTAGCTTGCAATGACTGCAATGTCGTTCGGGGGGGAGGAGGAAGGTCAGGAAAGCAATAGTGATAGGGGATTCAATAGATAGGGGAACAGACAGGGGTTTCTGCAGCCGCAGACGTGACTCCGGGATGGTATGTTGCCTCCCTGGTGCCAGGGTCAAGGATGTCACTGAGCAGCTGCAGAACATTCTGAAGGAGGTTGGGTGAACAGCCAGAGGTCGTGGTCCACATTAATACCAACAACATAGGTAGAAAGAGGGATGTGGTCCTGCAGGCAGATTTTAGAGAGCTAGGAAAAAGATTAAAGTCCACGACCTCAAGGGTAGTAATCTCTGGATTACTCCTTGTGCCATGCGCTAGCGAGTATATAAATAGGAGGATAAAGCAGATGAATGCGTGGCTCAAGAGATGGTGCAGGAGGGAGGGCTTTAGATTCCTGTGGCATTGGGACCAGTTCTGGAGGAGGTGGGACCTGTACAGGCCGGACGAGTTGCACCTTAATGGAGCTGGGACCAATCACTAGTGCTGTGGGGGAGGGTTTAAACTAATTTGCCAGGGGGATGGGCACCAGAATGCAGCACTGGAAAGGAGAAACAAGATGCACAAAGGATTGGGAGAGACAGATAGCATTAGAGTAAGAAATAGTACAGTATTAAATGGGGTCAAACTAAGGGAGAATTCGAGAAGGTCTAAGATAGGCTTACAGTGCATGTGTGTAAACGCACGAAGCATGGCAAATAAGATTGGTGAGCTGCAGGTGCAAATAGCTACATGGGAATATTATGTTGTGGCACTAACAGTGACGTGGCTCAAAAAAGGGCAGGATTGGGTACTAAATATTCCTGGATACAAGGTGTTCAGGAAAGATAGAGAATGAAAGAAAGGGGGAGGTGGTGGCAGTATTGATTAAGGAGAATCCTGGAGAGAGAGGATGCCCTTGAGAGGTCAAGAATCTACTTGGTTAGAGTTAAGAAATAATAGAGGTGCCATTACACTACTGGGTGTATTCTGTAGGCCACCAACTAGTGGGAAGGATATAGAGGAGCAAATTTGCAGGGAAATTACAGAGGTGCGAGAACAATGGAGTAGTGATAATGGGGGACTTCAGCTACCCTAATATTGACTGGGACAGTAATAGTGTAAAGGGCAAAGAAGGGGAAGAATTTCTGAAGTGTGTTCAGCAGAACTTTCTTGATCAATATGTTTCTGGCCCAACGAGGAAGGAGGCATTGCTGGATTTGGTTCTGGGGAATGAAGTGGGTCAAATGGAGCACATGTCGGTTGGGGAACATTTAGGGAACAGTGATCATAGTATCATAAGGTTTAGATTAGCTATGGAAAAGGACACAGAGCAATCTAGAGTAAAAATACTTAATTAGAGGAAGGCCAATTTCAGTGGATCTGGCCCAAGTAAATTGGATTCAAAGACTGGCAGATAAAACTGTAATTGAACAATGGGTGGCCTTTAAAGAAGAGATGGTTCGGGTAGAGTCTAGATATATTCCCACGAGGGGGAAAGGTAGGACAACCAAAGCCAGAACTCCGTAGATGATGAAAGAAATAGAGAGCAAGATGAAGCAGAAAAAGGAGGCGTATTTCAGATGTCAGGTTGTTAATACAAGTGAGAATCAGGCTGAGTATAGTAAGTTCAGAGAGGAAGTAAAAAAGGAAATAAGAAGGGCAAAGAGAAAGTATGAGAATAGACTGGCGGCCAACATAAAAGGGAATGCAATAGTCTTCTATAGGCATATAAAGAGTGAAGGGGTAGTAAGAGGAGGGGTGAGGCCGATTAGCGATCAAAAAGGGAATATACGCATGGAGGCAGAGGGCATGGCAGAGGATCCAAATGAGTACTTTGCATCTGTCTTTACCAAGGAAGAAGATACGGCCAAAGTCACAGTAAAAGAGGAGGTAGTTGAGATACTGGATAGGATAAAAATTGATAAAGAGGATGTACTGGAAAGGCTGGCTGTACTTAAAATAAATAAGTCACCAGGTCCGGATGGGATGCATCCTAGTTTGCTGAGGGAAGTAAGGGTGGAAATTGCGGAATTACTGGCCATAATCTTCCACTCCTCCTTAGACACAGGGGTGGTGCCAGAGGACTGGAGAATTGCAAATGTTACACCCTTGTTAAAAAAAGGATGTAAAGATAAACCCAGCAACTACAGACCAGTCAGTTTAACCTCGGTGGTGGGGAAACTTTTAGAAACAATAATCAGGGACAAAATTAACAGTCACTTGGACAAGTGTGGATTAATAAGGGAAAGCCAGCATGGATTTGTTAAACGCAAATCATGTTTGACTAACTTGATTGAGTTTTTTGATGAGGTAACAGAGAGGGTTAATGAGGGCAATGCGGTTGATGTTGTGTATATGGACTTCCAAAAGGTGTTTGATAAAATGCCATATAATAGGCTTGTCAATAAAATTGATGCCCACGGAATAAAAGAGGCAGTGACAACACGGACACAAAATTGGCTAAGTAATAGGAAACAGAGGGTAGTGGTGAAGGATGTTTTTCATACTGGAGGAATGTATACAGTGGTGTTCCCCAGGGGTCGGTACTGGGACCACTGCTTTTCTTGATATACATTAATAACTTGGACTTGAGTGTACAGGGCACAATTTCAAAATTTGCAGATGACACAAAACTTGGAAGTGTGGTGAACAGTGAGGAGGATAGTGATAGACTTCAAGAGGACATAGACAGGCTGGTGGAATGGGCGGACATGTGGCAGATGAAATTTAACACTGAGAAGTGTGAGATGATACATTTTGGGAGGAAGAACAAGAGAGGCAGTATAAACGAAAAGGTACAACTCTAAAGGGGGTACAGGAACAGAGAGACCTGGGACTAAATGTACACAGGTCATTGAAGGTGGCAGGACAGGTTGAGAAAACGGTAAGTAAGCATATGGGATCCTGGGCTTTATAAATAGAGGCATAGAGTACAAAAGAAAGGATGTTTTGTTGAATCTTTATAAAACACTGGAGTATTGTGTCCACTTCTGGGCACCGCATTTTAGGAAGGATGTGAAAGCCTTAGAGAGAGTGAAGAAGAGATTTACTGGAATGGTTCCAGGGATGAGGACTGGATGAGGTTCCAGGGATGATAGACTGGAGAAGCTGTGATTGTTCTCCTTAGAGCAGAGAAGGTTGAGAGGAGATTTGATAGAGGTGTTCAAAATCATGAAGGGATTAGATAAAGTAAATAATGAAAAACTGTTCCCACTGGTGGAAGGGTCGCGAACCAGAGAACATAGGATTAAGGTGATTGGCAAAAGAACCAAAGGCGACATGAGGAAAAACTTTTTTATGCAGCAAGTGGTTAGGATCTGGAATGCTCTGCCTGAAAGGGGGTGGAAGCAGGGGCAATTCTGGCTTTCAAAAAGGAATTAGATAGGTACCTGAAGGAGAAAAAATTGCAGGGCTACGGGGAAAGAGCGGGGGAGTGGAACTAGCTGGATTGCTCTTGCAGAGAGCCGGCGCCAGCTCGATGGGCCAAATGGCCTCCTTCTGTGCCATAACCATTCTATGATTCTATGATTCTATTCTATAAGTAAACAGCCTGCTCATGCTGGTTCCTGTTGTCCATGACGAAGTTGATGAAATGGCCATCCCTTCTGAAGATGGCATCCATAAACTGATGCAGGTGTGCGCGGCTGACTGACTGACCATGTGCCATGTCACCTGCTGCAGTCTGAAACGACCCACTAGTGAAAAAATGTAGAGTCATCGTGACTTTGATGGCCATAGGCAAGGCATCAAAGGTCTGGCAGCAGCAGGCTGAACTGGAGCCTTTTAACATTTTGGATGCTAAATTGGGCCATATAGCGCCCGTATTTCTGAAAGACACCATTTTGGAACTTAACACTCAACTCAACGCACAGTCTTAACCCCGATCATTTGAACATGTCTTAGAGTGCTTGGAGGACCCCTACCAGCGCTGTTTAAAGGGATCATACAGGATTTACAGGTTAGTGGCTGGATTATTGCTTCTGACTGCCGAGACATTTGTAACCGTTTTTGGAAGTCTCCTATACTGGAATACTAGGACGCGGGACATAGCCTAACATTTGGAGCCAGGACATGCGGGAGTGAATTTGGGCAATGCTTCTACACGCAAAGGGTGGGAGAAGTTTGGAACGTTCTTCTGCAAATCTAAGATTGATAGATTTCTGTGAACCATGTGTATTAAGGGATATGGGGCTAAGCCGAGTATATGGAGTTAGGTCACAGGTCCGCCATGATCTCATTGAACGGCGCAACAAGCTTGAGGGGCTAAATGCCACTGCCACTTGCTACCTCCTGATATGCACTATCTTTTCCTGCAAGAAAGTGGGACGTGTGTCTGGGTGATGTGCCTGTCATGGTTGAATAGCTGCCAGTGTGTGTGACCTGTGAGCTGTGGGTGGGCAGCTTGCAACAGTAGTAATGTGTAAGGGTGAGAGGAAGCGTTTGATTGGAAGAGTTGAGTACTGATGGAAAGAATTTGTTGGTATGTGGGTTAAGGGGGGTGTAGTGCGTGGAGCAGTGGATGCGGCTAGTGATGTAGTTGGTAGGAGATGCCACTTGACAGTTGACCTCACTCACCTTGACCACACATGTCAAAGCATTGAACTTCTTCCTGCACTGCATCCATGTTCGTGGTGCTATGCGACTGGCATTGACTTCGTCCTCTACTGCCTCCCACTGCCTTTTGGGCATATGTCTGGAGGGCCTCTTGCCCCCCCCCCCCCCCCCCAACCTAATGCGGATATAGGATGTCCCTCCTTCTGTCCACCTCTTGCACCAAGGCCTCTAGTGCATCAGCAGAGAACCTTGGTGCACAGACTTTTGCAGGCCTGGTACAAACTCAGATTGGCAGAGGTCTAGCATGCAGATTGGAGGACGTGGGATTTAGTGGTGCGCAACCTTTATTCAATGTTTTAACATAACTCACAGTTTGTAAACATAGAGACGGGACCTGCATCTATGCTTGACATGTGCGGTAGACACTGTGCAGACTGTTATTTTTAGCAAATAACAGGTACCGTCTACCTTTAAGAGATTTTAAGAGACATCCTCCCTTTAAGAGATTGGGGCTCCCCCTGCTGGTGGAAAGTGCAAATTGCATTGAATCGATGTGCAAGGCCTGGATTTGAACGCAGCTTGCAGGTGAGTACTGAGGCAGAACTAAGTTCTCGTCCTGCCTGCGCAGGGGCCATTGAGGCGTGGGTTAATAGCGGATCACGCTACCGATGCACAATAATAGGCCCTATTGAATTTTTTCCCCATTGTTCCTCAGTGAAACTGAAGTATGTTATGTGGTTTCTAGATACCCTGTTGCGTGGATATTGGCGCCTTCATTAACCCTCCCCCTCCCCCCCATCCTTGCCATTCTTGTAGCAATCTCCTGTGCACCTTGCCCCACTCTGACCTGTTGCTCATGTTCTCCCTCCTCCACCACCCAGATAGGAGTTACCAAAACTATTCCCTTGCTCAAGAGGACTCAGTTGTTTCAAAACACTCAGAAACACAAGAAAAAAAACCTCTCCTACATTTACAGCTCTGCAATCAATGCTTACTTACACATCTCCTCAATGATGCAGCAAACTTCAGAATGTCCCTTTAAATATCCACGGTTTACTTCCTCTACCGCCCACTTTTCTAAGCGGGTCCTTCACTGAGCGGCTGGCCCGATTTTTCCTGTGAAAATTGCAGCGGGGTCTGCATGATGAAGCTCCTATTTAAATATCTAAATTGTGTTGCCGCTTGATACAGGCGGCACCTGAACCGCTCGGATCTTTCCGGCAGTCAAAATGGGGATGGAGCCAACGGAGACACAATCAAGATGGTAAGTACCCATCGCCATTTTCACTGAATAAACGCCCCATTAATGCCAGGCAAAGGCAGTGAAATTCGACCCCAATTTATTTTAGACTCAAATACAGTTTTTCATATGCACATGAAATAAAAATGAAACATATGCTATTCAAAAATATTACTGCCTTTATGTCTCAAATGCCTTCAGTCAGTTGCTTCCTTAATTTTTTAATTCTTCAATATCTTAATTTATATTCTGATAGCTTTCAGACCAAGCAATTATTCTTTTGTATACATAATTTACAAGATACTGAATCATTGGCTTCTGAGAATATGCTCTCTGTACCAGAACTGGCTACTTCTGCAGGATTTTCTGCACTTCCAGATCACATATAACAGCCTATGTGCAAGGCATTGTTAAATGTTTATGTATTTTCCGTTGACATTTTCATCATAAAATTAGCCTCAGCAAAGCTGGCACGAGTTTTAAAATGAGGAAATCAAAAGTTAAGAAATTACTTCATACGCAGAGTAATTGAAACATAGACAGAGTGTTGGCCACTGCAGTTTTGTTTCTTTTAAGAGAAGCTTGACTGACAGATTAGAATGGCCTGGGTTAAATCGAGAGTAAAATTGAATGAAGACTGGTAAATTTAGCTTTGGTGGTGGTGCTGGGGAGTAGGAGGCTGTTTATGATGCAATATTTCTTGTGGGAGTGATGCGTAGTGGCTTATAAACTGCAGTGATAAGATGCATTCGAAAGAAGACTCGTCTTATGCAAAGCCATTTTGGGAATGGATTCCAGTTCCCACCAGAACGCAGAAATCCAAATATTCATAGCTTATTCAGTTATTCCTAACCAATAAAAACATCAACAGTATCTCCTACCATTATTTTGCTGTCAACAGTCATTTCTCCTGTGCATGGTTTACAAGATGGTTCTCCTCACACCATAACTATTTAATTTACATAATAATATTTTCCCCTTAGCATTTTGTTTGGCATTTTGTGAATTGGTGCAAATTATGGTTGTGTCCAGTTTTGCAGTCAAGAGAGGGAAAATTAAGGGTAAGATATCAAAATGCATTGAAATTCTAAAATTTATATAAACCAAAAAAGGTGATAGTCCTGAAATGTTGATTTTAAAAAACACATTTACATTTATATTTAGTGATGTGATGGAATTAGGTTGGTGGAGTGAAAGAAAGAAATGAACAGCCCATTGAAGACTAATCTGTTTACAATATTAAGACATTTATATCCCATGCATGATGCGGCTGACAGAGTGCCAATATTAATCCAAGGTCACGACTAACAAAAAATGTAGGATTAAGAGGGGGTGGTCGGGTTGAGCTCCAAATTTAAACTGTTAATTCAAACAAGGCCTCACTCTAGATCAATGAAAAACCATTGGCTATGGAGAAGAGATTACTTACTGACAAACAGCAAATACTGAACCCCACTGAAGGCAGCTGTTCCTATTTACTCTTAGGTGAATGATAATTATTGAGGATTCATATGTCCCAGTTAATAATTCAAAGGATAGGTAAAGTAGTCTCTCAAAGCCTAAGGTATAGATACCATTATGAGGTAACATGGCGTTGAAAATCGGAACCTTTTCAATGAGAGTGTGAAAGAGGACAGCAATGAATCGCATCAATTCGTCAAATTGGTGTTATTTTAATGTATTTTATGGAAATATACCACATACTAGAGACTCAATTCTTTCATTTAATTCCAAAGTAAAACTGGTACTATAAAATCTTCTGGGTCTTTGATGGAAGTTAACCACAAACATTTTCTGAGACTGCTCCCAGTATGATAGGAGCATGGATGGGAGAATCAACCTTTGCACCCTATTCACTGATCTGCGCTCCTGGTGAGCAAGACTGCGCTGGAAAAGTAAAAGGAGCAGAGGGCCTAGAATGAAACATTATTTGACTTGGAAACTTATGTGGGTGGACACCTGACAGCTATTTAAGCACTCAACTTAGGTGAATCCAATTTAAGATATTGCATTGGACGTACAGAACTCTGCCTAGGATCCAAAGGCTAAGATCTTCTGACAATGATAAATTGTGACGTGCAATACTACAGGAGACAGTGCCATATATATGCTCTGAGTATGTCCAGTCATTACTCCATTTTAGAACAACACATTGTTAACTTTATCTTATCTTACAACCAGATTCCAAGACAGTTTTCTCTTAAGTGCCGTCAAAATACACAAATGACCCCCAATCAGCTAAAAATTCACCCATTCACATTGTCACTGATGAATGATCTCCTTGTTTCAACTGCCTGCAAAAAACAGCTGCATATGACTATATGTGGAGCTCTTTGAATTTCTCCCCATGCAGTATAATAATCCAAATGTTTATTGTAAGATTTGATGATTTTAAAGTCCAGTCTACTCCTTGATAAAGGAACATGATAATGAAGCAGGAATCTCATTGCTTTGTGACAGTTTGGGCACTAGTGGACATATCCTGGATTGCTAAATCGGAGAGTCATCAGTCTTGGTCCCAGCTTTGACTGACATTTCAATGTAGTTATCCACATTGAATAAATCATACCAGTCTTTGGGCAGGTTACAGGGCCAAACTGACAGCATCGCTTGATTTCAGGGGGAGCAAAACATGGCAGCAACAACAACAAAATTTTGCCTTTTTATAACCCCTTTAATGTAGAAACACATACTAAGGCATCTCACAGAAGAGAAAAAGGAGTGGATAATGAGTCTTCGTAAATAGGTGACCAAAAGCTTGGGCAGGAGATTTTCTGTGAGTGTTTTAAAGGTGGGAGGGAGATAGAGAGGTAGAGGGCGTGGGGAGGAAATTTCAAAGAGTAAGGCCAAGATAGCTGAAGACTGTGTCACTGATGGTGGGTGGAGTAGATGCACAAGAAGCCAGATTCGGAGGACTGCAGGACATAGTAGGGGTGTATGACTGCAGAAGTAAGGAGGAGAAATTCATGGAGGGATTTGCTGATGAAGGCATGGAATTTAAATTTGATCCACTGGGGAAACAAGGAGCCAGTGTAGGTCAATGATGATGTGGGTGCTGGATAAGAGTCATGAGTCTTGGTCCCAGCTTTGACTGACATTTCAATGTAGTTATCTGCATTGAATAAATCATACCAGTTTTTGGACAGGTTGCAGGACCAAACTGACAGCATCGCTTAGCACAGGATAGGATGTGAGCAGCAAAGTTTTGGATGATTTGCGAGGAGCAAAGTGAGACCATGGGCTCAATGAGAAGAGAACCTGACCCAGACCAGCAGCGGAAAAGGTCAGCTAGGAATAGGGTTGGATGTGGCAGAGTGGGGGGCTGAGAGGCATATGGTTTCAATTCACCCCAGGTTGGATGAGGGTAAATATAGAAGTGCATTTGCTACCTGCCAAAAGGGAAAATATGCTCTAGCAAATGGGGAGAGGAAAAAAATCAAAGGAATTAAAAATAATTTGCACAAAAGACACTACCTCCTGATTTAAGTTATGGTAGATACATTTATGAAATTGTTTGTGTTGAAAGAAAAAAATAAAAATAGAAATCTGGCTAAATAAAGAGCTGAGACTAATTGTTCATGTGCACATATAATAGAATAACTGTACAATAAAATATGCTTCCACTGTACACATGCGTAGTAGAGATTCTGTTCAAGGAAAATACAAAAAAAAATACAAATCCCTCCATTTTGTTAGACGGGATTTAAATTTTACAAAAAGAGACTTGGCCTTTTTATGCAATTTTAAATCCTGCAGGATATTTGTTAGCAATACACTTTTGACATATATTTAGTAACATATGTTATATATATCTATATATTTAGTAAGATAATCCATGATGGTAGTGGCAAACTAAAGAACAACTGGCCTTTTAACAATGCTGATTGAATCAGTGGGAAATAATACATGTAAAATCTTGTTGCAGAGGGGGAAAGGATTTATAAAGACTACGAAGCAGAAAAACAGACTCCCCGGGTGCCTGGTTCCACCTCGCTGCTGTGCTAAATTCTTTACATCCCATTTAACCCTGTATGAATCCAGCAGTCAGCCTCATCCTGCCCATTTTATTTCAGGATATACCCATCACTGCTGCTCTAGCCTGCCAACTCTAAATTAGACAGAAATCAGGGGATTTATGAAAAAAACGCTTCCCCACAGGTCAAGATCTAAGCACAACTCTCGTGAGATTTCTTGAGTTTTTTTTTCCTGATGAATAATTTCACTACAGGCGTTGAATGAGCACATTATTTAGAGTGAGCCTTTTGATGTATTTTTCCTCAATAAGCATGGTACTTGTGGATTTGTGCAAGTTCAGAGCAACAGGGACCAACTTATTAAATGTTCCTGCTGCAATGCCTGGAAGCAAGCTGAGATTAATATCAGCGTAACCTGTTACTTAATTTATTGTGGGATACAGGCTAATTTGATTTGATATTATTTTAATAAAGTTCTGTGATATATAAGATTGTTTCAGGCTATCAAAATAATTTTCCAGTTATTACATTTATTCAAGCAAGTCCTTTGATAGCAGCAGTTGGTCGTCGTCTGTTTTGAATATATTAGCACTGATGATTCATAGCAGCTGAGAAATGCTAAACCCATGAAGCATTGTGGTGAAGCTGAAACTCATTCTGTAGGTCATTAACGGGGGGGGGAAAGTTTATTTTTATGCATCAGGCTTACAAATGCCATTAACATATTTCACATTTTTTCACATTATCCATCCAGAGAGAACTATATCTTATACAAAAAAAATGAGAGGACTTTGTGTTCAAATCCACTGATCTTATTCTGCGTTTTTATTTCATACAGTTGCTATCACCCACCAAAGTCCGTTAAAAATAGTTAAAAATGCATTATCTCCAGGTGGGGGGTCTCTGAATCCATCTCAGTATAATTATGAAAATCCAGAATATAGTGGATTCATTTCTCTTTAACATAGCTTAACCCTGTCATATTGCGGCATTGTTATATTTAACCAGTTGAATGCCAGTACCATTTAGTCAAACACCACATTTCTTGTCAGGATCCACCAGGACACATATTAGCATGGATATGCTGCCATACCCTGGCTGTGTCTAAAGTACAGTTGATATGGCCCTCCTTTGAACTGATTAAAACCATTGCAGCTTAGTTCTGGCACATACCTACACAGGCAGTGTCCTCTTTCATGTGGCTTCTGTAGAGCTGTTTTCTCAAAACTAATAAAAATCAGATTTACAAAACAATTCCTATAAACATATGCCAGGTTCCATATGGTTGCCTTAAAAAAAACTGTTTAATTGCTATATCGTCATTTTATAGTCCCTGACCTATTATAAGGCAGCCCACCAATATTTGCAACACCTTTTTAACTAATTTAAAATATCTTCAATATTATAAACAGAGTTGGAATATGTGGCATGGATATGTCAATTTTTCTCAACAGCTTTTCTTTAAATCCATTCTGAGTGATCCCAAAAGGAACACATTTCCTTTCTTTTTGTTAACTGATGTGGATCTGTTCTGTCCACACAGACACACATACATACATGTATGCGCACACACACCCACATGCACGCACACATTATTAGCACGTGTGAAACTGTCAAATTTTAACTGGCTGAAGAGGTTGTTTGCAACTGTGATTCTACCCTTTAACTGGTGGGATTTGGGTCAGCTGCCACTAACTACAAAAATAGAGAATTGAATTTAATAAACAGATTGCAGGTCTGTTAACTTGCTTGAACCTTTACTATTATTGAAAAACTTTACATTGGCCCAAAAAATGGAACAGTGTTTGTTTTAAGAGAGCTGAAGACTTTGGCTCTGAAATTTGAAAAGAAATTGTGGTTCAATTTTTTTAATTTAACGTAAGAAAACTATATATGAAACATAATCTAGATCTCAAATAAACTCAGTATTGCCTTGTGTGATATAACATTTGACATGATGGATTAGAAAACAGACAAACATAGAAACAGTGAAGAGTGGTATATAATTACTCTTTGGGAATGCGGAGAGTGATGAACAGGTCCCTTCTGATCCTTTCTCTTCAAAGGACAATTGGCCCTCCTGAACAACCCACTGTAACATTTATTGATTCAAGGTGGTCCACATCTTCTGAATGTTTTGTGGGCTACCTTTGCTTCTGCATGCAATCCTTTCCAGTCTAATTGAGTCAGTTAGGATGGACAACCAATCCAAAGTAGAAGGCTCATGCTCAACAGTCATTTGGAGGCCATAAATCATTTTTGCTTTTAAGATAGCAGTTTTAATTATATGCTTTGTGACCAGATAAGGTCTCATGTAACTTCTCTTCCCAAGACACACCTGCAGATTGTAAGAAGCACTTACACGACTATATCTGTGATTTTCTGTTAAACCTCTGTCCAGTAATATTGAATTTTGGGACATTGCCACAGTATGTTTGCAATGCTCCCAACATCAGCTTTTCATCACCACCTGACATTGGAAGTTTGTCAGCTCAAACAAATAGCCTTTGGGAGAGTCATGCATGCTCTGAGGAGCAGTTTCAATTGTATTAACCTTAGACATGTGCTTTGAATACCAGAGTATAGATGGTCCATGGATTGGATTTTTACATTGTCGAATGGTAGCACATTTATTCTTGGCAGCACTTGCAGTAACCCCACTGCTTCCTGATTTCTTTATTCCTTTTTGCAATGGTGAACAAAATTTGTGAACAATGTGATTATATAGATGTACATCCAGCAGACATTATGCTGGTCACGTCCAAAGTACAGTGGCCATTCTGACCACCTGAGAGATAAGTTAAACATTTTTAGGTGAGAGGTTTCACCAATAACTGTAAAAAATGTATAATTGGCCCATTCCTGCTGATAGCAGGACTTCTCTGCCAACAAGTGACATACAGTGGCATTAATGCGAGGCCCGGCTGTCCAGCCTGGTAAGTGTGCAGTCGGGGCAGGGAGGGGGCTTTTTCTGCCCCCCATCAGAGATGAGATTGGTGGGATAGCGGTCTCCACTGGAGATCACACCAGTTCAGCTCAGCATACAGCCAGTCGGAAGCATGCCTGCATGATATTTGTCGTACGTGGGACTCCCAGAGTTTCTGCCAACAGCAATCGATCCATTAGGAAAGCGACAACATGACTGCGATGTGCATCAGAACTCAACATTTTTTTCTTCACCACACTTCGGCCAAGACAGCCCCATCTTCCTTCTTCCATAAAGGAACAAGTTGCCATTCTGAGATTCCAGTCACCCTGCAGGCCGGATACCCAGGGAGCACCATCGGTGCCATGGGTACACAGCCCTTTTGTGCAAATAACTCTGTTCCTGGGATTTAGGACGGGGTCATCACTGGGGCAGACTGGTGGGTGGAAGTCCTGCCCCACTGCATTTCCTGCAGCACAACAGCCCAACCAAGTTTAAGGTTAATGCCGTCATGAAATAGCCTTTTCTTACACGGGAAGAGAGAAGAGCTGGATCTCATATTCAGCATGATGATGTCCCACACAAGTGATGTAATGATGCATTTCAATCAATTTATCTTGTCACATTAGGGCTGATTCCCTGACCAGTGACCCCCAGTGAGAAGCGGCACTCGCAGGGAGCGCTGCTCGGGAAATTGGAACCCTGCAGCTCCAGATTATCCATCCATTTAAATTAACAGACAAAGAATCAGGGGCTGCAGGGCCCATGATTTCCTTCTTCCCAATTGGAGAAATCAGTCCTATTGTGTAAAGAAAACAAGCTTGAACACTCTTCCATCAAGATGGTGCCCCTTTAAGGGAGACATATATCTTCATGCTGAAATGGATAACGTGGCTTTTTTTGTCTGAATTGTCTTCTGATGCAGTCTTTAGACCTTTAAATCAGTAAGTTCTTGGATTTGTAAAAGTTAAAAGAAGGTGACATGAGGCATTATGAACCATTCCCTTCAGTTCTTCAAATGAGCACAACAAATGTCCTGAGAATAAATTGTCTAGTTTGGTTACATCAATTTATCCCATTCCATCAGGTAAATTATTCTGTGCCCTGAATGCACCACAAAGGGCCATCAGCAGATGTGGGGAAGTCTAACCTCGCTATTCTCCATGACTTGTAAAGATTTATAAGAGGCAAATAAAGTGTCATCTTAGGCAGATCTGTGTAAAGCAAAGTCAGAAGGGATGAGTATTTTGGTATTTCCTCTCTATCTGAATCCAAACAGGAATAGCGCTTGCGGAGATTGTGATGTGTCTAAATTTGAAAGCCAAATTGTTTAGGCAGGGACTGGGGAGTCAAATCCTCCATTCCATTTATGTTTCTGTAACTTAACCAAGCAAATTCCAGCAGTGAGGAGCAGAGAGCTTGGTTGATCTCACTACCATTGGCTAGGAAGGAGAAAGGCCAATTGTAGCACTCAACTACTGCACAGGCTAAGATAGCATCGGCTCCATCTATTATTTAGTCACCATTTATACAGAGAATGGCTGTAATAATGCATGTATGCCAAGCATTAGTATTTCACATGGACAGCATTTTGGGGCCTGACCCATGTGTCAGCCTTTGCTGACAAAAATTACCAGGGACAAGGCCCCTCGCCCCTCAACAGCGCTCCAACTGGTTTTGGCTGCTAGATGTTATGAGCAGGAATTCACATGGGAACAGGTATTCCCAATGTAGCTAAAAGGGAAGGGAAGAAATTGATGCCAATAAAGGGAAGAAGGGGGAAATGAAGGGGAGAGTGAAAGGGTAGAGAATTAGATGGCAATGAAGGGGCAAGGGGACGTATGGGTGAATGGGCAGAAGCTAGGAGCAGTGCTTTGGGAAGAAAAGAGGGGAGAAGCTGGGATGGTTCTTTAAGGTATCAGGAGGAAAGAGGGTGTGAGTATTAACTGAGGAGAAATGAAGAGAAGAACAGGAAGAACTTGGGAAAAGGGAGAGCCAGCATGAACTGATGGTGATGAAAGAGCGCCAACTTGATTTAAAGGAGCTGGAGGAGGAATAAGAATGCCAGCTTGAACTGAGGGAGAGAAGAATACCAGCTTGAATGGAGGGTGGAAGAAAGATAACAGCTTAAACTGGGTTAGATGGGGAGAAGTGTGCCAGGTTAAATAAAGGGGGCAGACAAAGAAGAAAGCCAATATGACCTAGGAGGGTTGGAGGAGGAGGAGGATGCTTCTCTGTGAATTGAGTCTGTTGCTGTTATTGTGTCTTTACGCACTGGGATGTGGGGGGTAGGGTTGAATGTGGGAAAGTGATTCTAGTTTGGTCTGTTGAAAATCCAAATATTACTTTTTTTTAAGATTAAAAATATACAGTGAAGTATAAAAATGTGTAGAACTAACCAGAATGCATCATTTTTAATGTTTTCTGGAGGAGTAGACCCCTGGAAACCTCTTAGAAATGCACCAATTTTGTGCCGTCAACATTTGTATTTCTCTTCAGAGTTTCATGTACATTTTTCTCTCCAATAGCAGAGAGGAAATGTTGAGTGTACCTAAAGCTTAAACTACATGGCCTGTTTAAATAATGATTTTCACATGTCATAGGCTCATTATCAGGACCTCAGCTGAACACTCCCAAGTAAAGTCTTTCTTCAGTCGATCACTCTAAGGAGCTTTGGAGAAAACCATTGCAGATAGATCATTATCCCAAAAATACTCTGGGTACCTTGGGGCCCAATTTTCCTGGGAAATTGCGGGTACATTGGGGGCGGGAGGCTCCGAAAATCGAGTAAATCCCATTCGGGTTCAGAACCCGGCTCCAACCCGCAAACTTCTGGGTTCCCCACTGACGCGTCTGGGTGCGCGCGTGCCTCCCGAATGCGGAAGTCCCACCAGCAATTAAAGCCAGCGAGATGATACTTGACAGTTGTTTAGACAATTTAAGTCGTTGAACTACTTAATTTTCTGCACACTGAGGCAGGGGTGTGATTTTGAAGCATCCTCAGTGTGTTTCCCATGTTGTGGGAAACACTCCATGTTGCAACAGACGTGTTTCAGCCAGCAGCTAGTTGCACATTCAAATGCTTATTTGACAGATGGGGAGAAAAGGTCACTTATTGCAGCAGGGCACTCAGTTCGTTCAGACAAAGTTTTGGCTGCGAGATCTTTGTGGTTTCACTGAAAATTCTTACTTTCCACTCAAAATTCTTCTGTTCACACATATTTAATTACTTTGTGGACCACCTCAAACTGACACCGTCAGGATGGGGGGGCGCCATGGCAGCATCCATCACTACATCCGAGGACGAGCAACATCACCAGCCTCACCAGGCACAGGGTCCACCTCTGCCACTTGGAGCTCCACAACACAGTGCTCCGCCACAGGCACCTGCACAAGAGCACAGAGGGCAACAACAGAGAGAGCGACGTCGCAGGAGGCACTACCCTCGACACAGGTTCTACAGATCGAGGCTCAGCTTCCTGGACCTCTCTGAAGAGCAGTGCATACGGAGGCTCAGAGTCAGTCACCAGGTAGTCGCAGACATCTGCAGTCTCCTTCATGCCAAGTTGCTCCTGGCTGGGCCAAGCAGCATCACCTTACCTGTCGCTGTCAAAGTCATCACTGCCCTCAACTTCTTCGCCTCCAGATCATTGCAGGGTGCACCGGGGACATCGCCGGGGCCTCTCAGTCATCTGCACACAAACTCATAAGGCAGGTCACCGATGTTTTGCAAGGCCTCGCAGAACGTCAATTTCCCCATGGACGACCTCAGCCAGACAGAGAGGACAGTGGGATTCCACTCTGTGGCTGGCTCCCCACGGGTGCAGGGTGCAATCGATTGCACCCATATGGCAAATAGAGCACCTCGACATGAGCCAGGACTGTTCATCAACAGGAAGAGGTATCACTCCATCAGCACTCAGCTCTTTGTGACCACCGCAAAAGATTACTTCACTTGTGCGCCAGATACCCTGGCAGCTGCCGTGATTCCTTCATCCTCCAGGAATCCAACATCCCGCCCTTCTTCCACGCAACGAAGAAGAGGCTGGCTCCTCGGGGACAAGGGATACCCCGTACACACGTGGCTCATGACACCTCTGAGGAGGCCCATCACCGAGCAACAGTGTCGATATAATGACAGCCACATCGCAACCAGGTCTACAATTGAGCATGCTTTGGGCTGCTCAAGATGCAATTTAGGTGCCTTGATCATTCTGGGGGAACGCTTCAATATGCACCAGACAGAGTGGGATGCATTAAAGTAGTGTGTTGTGCCCTGCACAGCATGGCACAACAGAGAGGGATGCCGCTTGAGGAGGCCCCATCCACATCTGCCATCCACATTGAGGAGGAGGAGGCGGAGGAGGAGGAACCCATGGGCAGAGCGGCAGCTCACTTGGCTGCTCGTGATATGTGAACAGATCTCCTAACATCAGACAGTGTGAAGAATCCACCTCAGACCACCAGATAGAGCAGCACCCACACCAGCTCCCCCCCACCCCTCTCTGCACAAAACAGTCCTGCAACTATACATACCCCACTGTAAAGTGTCCCAATGGGTGGTATCAAGTGTCGCCGTTCACAATGAACCTCATCAAAGGGCCGTATCACAAAAGCCAGTCAAGAATGGCCAAGACGTGGCAGTAGTGGTGACAATCATAATATTTAATTTGAGTTTAACAAAAAGCAAATACAAATGAAAAACATGACCAACGTCAAACACCCTTGTGCATACCCTTCGTGCTTACAAAACCTTCCCTTTCTCTTCCGACTACTCCTATGTGGTGCATCCCCTGTGGCTGCAGCAGAGGTAGTGGCAGGTTGCTCTAGTTCATGCCCTGATTGTTTAGATGCTTTGGGCCTATGCCCTCTGGGTTTTGGAGCACACGAGGGCTCCTCCAAAGACTGCTCCACCTGCATCTGTGCAGGGGCAGACTCGGCCACCTGGAGAGGAAGAAGCATTGCGGGTACTGGTTGAAAGAGGGGCAACGGGTGAGACGTGGGAGCGCATTGAGTGGCATCCCCACTTCCATGTCCCCTTTCACCATCATCCCTCCCCTGGGCCAGACCCACACCACTCCTACCACTCTGCTGGATGACAGTTTGGAGGACATGTGTGAAGCCTTGTAAGGCCAATGCCAGTGTATCTGTCTGCCTGTTTAAGGCAGCAGAATGTTGTTCACTGAGTCCGAACAGCCATTGTTAGGGCCTGAATGGACTCATTTGTGAGCCGTGCTTGAAGCTCAATAGAGGCTATCCTTCTCTCCATCGCAGACATTCCCGCACTTACCCACGACACTATCTCAGAGATTCCCTCACATCCCTGTGCCACCATTCCACTCATGCAGGAGTTGGACTCCTCCATCCTCTGCGCTATTGTGGATGGCCCCCATGGTTAAAGGATGGCCCCCAGGGTTCAGCATCTGCAACCAGTTGAGCAGAGCCTGGAGAGGAGTGCTTCCACCGACACAGACTCTCCACAGCTGCCCCTGCCACCAGTGTCTGCTTGTGCTCACGTGTGTGGTAACTCACGAGGTGCCAACCCAACTAACAGACTACTAGGACCCACCGAGGTGTGAGTATCTGCGCTGGTGGATGGCTCGCTAAGATGTGATGGTGCACCCTCAGATGCCGGCATGTCCTCTGAGGAATCGCCCTCTGCCATCACAGCAGTCGCTGAAGGCCCTGTAAGAGAACAGAAGGCAATATCATCACAGATGTGTCATGTTGCGATGAGCATACTGAGGTGCTGACGATGGCAAGGCATGTTAACATCAATTCATATTGTGTGTGCTGAAGTTCTGTCACCAGACTTTTGTCAGCGTCCCCGATGGACAGGCACTCGACGGTTCAGCTGAGCTCCAGCGCCTCCTGTTCCGCCTCTGTGAGGACGATGATTTGTTGCGGCCCCCCTCCAGTCCTCGCCCTCTCCCGTGCATTCTGAGCTCTCTTCTCCTATAAGGGGAGAAAGTACAGTTGCGTGAGTGAGTGATGGTGAAGTGGCTAACCAATGAATGCATTGGTTTGGGTGCGGCTGACCGTGAAAGAGATGCATCAGAAGGTGAGTATGAGACAGAGCCATGACATTGTATGAGGATTGGGGTGAGTGGTAGTGGTGGGATGAGTAATGGGGAGATGAGGAAGTGCTGAGGATGTGCAGGTAAGTTGAGGATGAGCCTTAAGTGGTGTGAGGAGTGATGTGATAGAGTAGTGTTGGCAGTGCAGAATGAGTTGGTGGGGGCGGTGATGTGGAAGACGGAATGTAGGAGAATCAGTAAGTGTACTCACTTTGGCTGACCTAGTTAGGTTATTGAAGCGCTTCCTACACTGGATCCAGGTGCGGGATATGTTGCTGCTGCTGGTGACGTCCTCTATCACCTCGAGCCAGGCCTTCTTGGTGGCAGAGGCAAGGCACTTCCTCCTGTCCGCCGGGTAAAACAGATCCCTTTCCTCCTCCTCACCCCATCCAGTAGCACCTGGAGTGAGGCATTGTTGAATCTTGGAACAGCCTTGCCCCTGTGCTGCTCCATTGTGGTGTGTGGGTCTTTGCTCCAGGAAAAGCCATTGGAGGACTGCCCCTTTAAATAGAGCTCCTCCAGCTGACAGCCTGTGATGCGGGTGCACAGTCATCCCACTGCGCAGCTTTCGGACGGCAAACACGGAAGCCACGATAAGTGGCACCAATTGAATTGCAATCGCAAGCAAAACGAACATTTTTTATTGGGCGGGTTACCCACATGCTTAATGAGGCTGGCGACAGGACGAAGGCAAATTGATCCACCGGTCTCATTAGCATAGTTCCAGTGAGCTGCGAGCACCAGTCGCCCTTTCAAACCTCAAAAGTAAAAATCAGAGCCCAATGCAGTGATGTCATTTTGCTGTCACTCTTGTAGTACTCGAGCTGCACTGTGAGATAAAGTAGAAGCCATTTCAAAATTCCTACAGTATGATCTTCATTCCATGAACTCCAGATCTCAACTGATGCAAATTTCACCCAACCACATCATATCAAGTTAGCTTGCCCACCAAATTAATTAAGCTAGTAAATGTTGTTCACTAGAGTCAAAATTATTTTTTTCCCCCTATTATTACTGACCACAGCAATGAACCAGTAAACACAGTTGGTTCTCATTGACTATAGTATTTATAACTCTCATACATGGTGCTGTAACACACTTGGGAATACATTGCTCATGTATTATTCGGTCAGGTCCATTCATTGTACAAATATCATACACAAAAGGACACCGTCATGTATCCTCTATGGATGTCACTCTGATTAAATTAGACATGTGAACCATAGGGGTTACAGCTAATACAATCAATATAACTACTAAAAGATTACAGGCATTGGTCAGTCTTCATTGGTTCTGTATAGATAAAGATTGAAATGGTGCTATTGTATTTTATACATCTTCACAGAGCACTACAAATACTAACTCATGCAACCTCCTTGGTGTGCAATTTTCTTTTTAGTGCCCAGGTTACAAATGCAAATTATAAGAATTTTTCAAATAGAGCAAGATTTCTGGTGAAGATGTGCAGTGCTTCATGAATGATGCATGCATATTCCACACTGGGATGACTTGGGAGGTCATGTGGCAGCTTTACTCCCTCGTGACCCTTTTGACTAGCTTCAGTACATTCATAAGCTCTTCGACCACTGTCCACTGGGAGCAAGTCAAGTTCATTCCTATTTCACATTGCCCTCTTACATACTCAGCTCCACGAGGAGTGCAGGCACGAAAGAAGATGGAGTTCTATCATGTTACTATCTCTTACGCAAAGCGGTGTCGGAGCACTTCCTGTTTTTCCTGGAACACGATTCAGCAGTTATGTAGCTTTTATAGAATAATAAACCTCTCAATGTTCCCAAAAATGATGCACAAGACTATGTAGAATACAGTCAAAATTTTGAAAATGATCACAGCCATCTTTCTGAGCAACTGTCATAGTTTTTGTGTCATTATTGAGCAAAAGAAAAGTAATTCAATTAATCCAGTCGCCTCCAATAGACTCTTAAAGAAAGTACTGAATGGTTTTACAGTCCAGACCCACTAATATTAATGTTGAATTGTGTCATTGTACAAACACAGCACTGTTAATATTAAATTGCATGTTAATATTAAATTGTGTCACAGTACATACACAGTAATAGTAACACCGGCTGTGTCACATACAGTAATTTTAATATCAATCTAACTGATCTCCTGTAGCATTGCTCGCAGTGAATTGGAGGATACACTGTTTTATAATAATGGGGGAGTTATGTAATGTATTTAATTTTACTTATTGTCTCAATTTCTATCCCTGAAGATACACAGCAAGGTGGTTTGCAAGATATACCAGATTAGAGATAGACATCTGGTATTTAGCTTTACTGGGGAGGGGGAGGGGGTTTAGGTGCACTGGGGGTGGTCCTGGGTTTTGACTGCACTGAGGCGATGGTCCTGGGGTTTGGCAGCAACAGGATGGGGTCCTGAAGGTTGGCAGTGCTACAATGGCGAGCCTAGGATTTGACAGTAGAAGCTTGGTGGGGGTGGGGGGGAAGCTTCTGGTCTGGCACAACTATGGGGTTTGGCTCACAGATAGAATTCTGGGGTTCGTCAGCAGTGAGGGGAAGGTCAGTGTTTGGACTTGATGGCAATGGGGGAGGTGCAGGTTTCCAAGTCTGGCAACACTGGTTTGTACATCTCTAACAGAACTCTGCAAAATATATGTAATGTCTCTGTCTGTCTGACGCTCGGTTTGCCTCTCTCCCAGCTGCCACTAATTAGAATGTTGACATTATCTATCAACAAAACTCGTGTGATTCTAATCAATGCCTTTCTGTTTGCCTGAGAAGCTTTCAAACTTCAATTCATTTGTTCGTTTAAAAAACTCAAATTAGGATGAGAAAAGAAATCATTGCCAGGATTCTCCTTCTCGGAGCATAGTTCCAATAGAGGGTACTTCCGCCTGCCCTTCCAGATCCACCAAAAACCTCGACTCATCTTCTACAGTTGGGATTAATTAGTACCCTGCTACTGCGAGGGCAGAAAATCCCAGGGACACCACCGTAGCACCAGAAGAGATGGCAGGGGATCTCAAAGGGGGAGAAGAACCCAAAGATAGGATCTAGGCTCCAAGTGAAGGCCTCAGCTGAGATCAAGGCCTTAAGCAGGTCGACTGGAGGGAGAGGAGTCTGCTACAAGGCCCTCTCCTTCTACAGTGGGACCTCAAAGTCTTTATCACGACTCCCAATCCTATTGCCACCATTCACATGGCAGCCCCAGAAAGCAACGTTAAGTGAGGTGGATGGAGGGAAATCTCCAGTGACGCGGGCCCTGCCTCCTTCCAACATTTACATGCGAGAGATGGGGAAGGAGTGCCCAGCGGTGGTCCCAGCAGGGGTGAGGGGAGTGAAATCCCAATCAGGGCAGCGAGGCTGCAACAGGTCTCAACACCTGAATTTTCATTCATTGTCCGCCGTGATCCCGACAGATTTCAAGCAGGATTGCAGAGGAGAATTTGCCCCACTTTCTCTTCCTCTCCATCTATGTCTCCCTGTCTCTTTTTCTCAGCTTGATGTGCTTTTTAAAAGTAAAAATGTGAACAGCTTTTATTTAAGAGTTTTTGAAAACCTGCTCAAATTCATTGTACAATTTGCATTCAAACCATTATCAAAAACACTCAAACTGAAATACAGTTATACACGGACATAATTTGACCTTTCCATTGAGAAAAATAAATAGAATGTTAATAATTGGAACATAAGCAAAAGCCACACCATGCGTGTAATCAGTAGTCTGTCATGTCCGAAGTTTCTGTTCCTATTTCCTTCTCTTTCTCAGGCATACAGATACATGCACAGCCTTTCAGTTTTAAAAAGCACTCACAACAAACTTTACCTGAATAAAGCATCAGAAACTTGCCCTTCTAACAGTCTCCAAATAAATTTGAAAGTAGGTACCGCTGGAAACTAAAAAGAGAAACATTGGGCATGATTTTAAATGAGAAAAACAGCTAGGTGGGGGGGGGCAGTAAAACAAAATGTTAAATCTAAAACCCGCCCCAACCCGCCAACTTCCAGCTTTAACAGAGGCGGTCGAGGGCAGGCAACCAACCTGCTGTTAGGAGGCGGGTCGGTCAGTAAAAACTTTCAAGGAGGTTGCGAGCCTCCATTTTGAGAGCTTTTTGTTTTTAGTCCCTGAGGGCCAGGATTCCCGGGCCTTCTACCTCACGCCACGTGAGAGGAGGCGAGGAAGCGAGAAGGCCCAAAACTGCAGCTGAGTGCCTTTATAGCACAGCTTGTGGGCCCGGAGGAGCAGGAGTGCTTCTCCCAGGCCCAACAAGCCCACCTGCAGCGACCACCCCCATAATCTCCGATCCGATCCCCACCCCCGACCACCCCCTCCGATCCGACCTCCGATCCACGTCCCCCCTCCGATTCACATCCCCCCCCGACCTCCGATCCACGTCCCCCCCCGACCTCCGATCCACGTCCCCACCCCGACCTCTGATCCTCGCGCCCCCCCCGACCTCCGATCCACGTCCCCACCCCGACCTCTGATCCTCGCGCCCCCCCCGACCTCCGATCCTCGTGCCCCCCCCCCGACCTCCGATCCTCGCGCCCCCCCGACCTCCGATCCACACGCCCCCCCCCCCGACCTCCGATCCACGCGCCCCCCCCCGACCTCCGATCCACTCCCCCCCCCCCCCGACTTCCGATCCATGCCCCCCCCCGACCTCCGATCCACGCCCTTCCCCGACCTCTGATCCACGCCCCCCCCCACTCGAACTCCCCCACGATCTCCGGCCCCCGCGATAACTAACCCCTCCGAAGACCGAGCACCCCCCTTGACCTCTGACCCCTCTCGATTACAGAGCACCCCCCCCCCCCGATGACCGAGCCTCCTCCCCACCCCCAATTCTAACACTTACCTGTTCACGTCCTCCTCCTTTCTCTTCTCCCGTCCGACTGAGAGCCAGCCATCAATCAGGCTGGACTGTCGGGCGGGAAACTATTAAAAAAAATATCATAAGGACGTCAAGGAAACCCGTACTCCTTCCAGGTTTCCCATCAGGATCCAGGTTTCCCATCAGGAATTCCCCCCTCCCCCACCCCCACCCCAATAAAATCAACAGTTGGGGTGACTAAATGCTATTGATGCATTCTGGGCAATGGTACACACTGCATATGCTCAGGTTGCAGGATCTGCCTTCAAAGTCACAGTTCTGGACAAAAATATCGGGCTATAAATTGGGCTATGTAGCGCCCATTTTGTAGATGCTACCCAGCCGCCTAAGGATTTAAAATGGCTTCTGGACTAGGTGTGCAAATTTCTAGCGTGACGTGCGCCGGACGCCATCTTGGTAAATGCGTTTGCGCACATGCAGATAATGAACGCCAGCAGCATGTAAAGTAGGGAGAATATGCGGTAGATCAGAGTGCAACACTGATATAAAGGGACAGGTGTGATTTTGGAACTGAACGCTCCAGCCAACATCTTAACCTCGCACAGCTGAACAGGTCATAAACAGCATGGAGGACCCCCCCACCAGCACTATTTAAAGGGATCATGCAGGATTTATTGCTTCTGGCTGTTGATTCATTTGTACTTGTTTCTGGAGGTCTCCTATACTTGAATACTAGCACTTCTGGTTTGTCATCCCAAACGGTCACAACTATTTCTACTTTCACCTTCTTTACAACTCCAATTATGTAAGATTCTCAAAATTCACAGATCCCCCAAAACGCGGAGAAAAATCCTAAAGAAAAAGGACTTTGGACTCTTTTCTAACCATTTCAGGGTGATGAAATGTATTGGGTCTAGCAGAGGGTGATTCAAGGTCAAAAAACAAGATTTGGTATTTTAAAAAAAAGGCATGTTTGGGCTTGTAAAGGAAAAGGCTGCAACAGGAGTTGGGATCAACCTCTGTAATAGATGGTTTGAGTATTGGAGTTAATCAAACTGTCTGGGGAACTGTGTGACCTCACTCAGCCCCTATCAGACATTTAAATTCAGACAATAGACCCACGGAAGAGCAGTCCCCACCCAAATTACAGGACCCATCCAAAACATGCATAAAACAAATCCAATCACCCCACTCCATAGAAATCTCAGGCCCAGTCAGAAAACTCGAAACCTGAGCACAACGACCACAATCAGGCAAGAGCTCAACAACTCATGAAACCATCCCGAAACCACTTCATACATTCATAAACAAGTTACTCTTAACGAGCCCGCCAAAATCTTACAATAAACCGGGTCAGATTTGGCGCGCAGATAAGGAGGAAGACCTGTTTTCTCAAGAAGGCAGTTCAGCCAGGAGTTCGACAGCTCGGAAGACAACAGTTCAACAAGGCGAGGGGGCAACAGAAAGAAGTTATAGAATCATAGAATCATAGTAGTTTACAACATGGAAACAGACCCTTCGGCCCAACATGTCCATGTCGCCCAGTTTATACCACTAAGCTAGTCCCAATTGCCTGCACTTGGCCCATATCCCTCTATACCCATCTTACCCATGTAACTGTCCAAATGCTTTTTAAAAGACAAAATTGTACCCGCCTCTACTACTGCCTCTGGCAGCTCGTTCCAGACACTCACCACCCTTTGAGTGAAAAAATTGCCCCTCTGGACCCTTTTGTATCTCTCCCCTCTCACCTTAAATCTATGCCCCCTCGTTATAGACTCCCCTACCTTTGGGAAAAGATTTTGACTATCTACCTTATCTATGCCCCTCATTATTTTATAGACTTCTATAAGATCACCCCTTAACCTCCTACTCTCCAGGGAAAAAAGTCCCAGTCTATCTAACCTCTCCCTATAAGTCAAACCATCAAGTCCCGGTAGCATCCTAGTAAATCTTTTCTGCACTCTTTCTAGTTTAATAATATCCTTTCTATAATAGGGTGACCAGAACTGTACACAGTATTCCAAGTGTGGCCTTACTAGTGTCTTGTACAACTTCAACAAGACATCCCAACTCCTGTATTCAATGTTCTGACCAATGAAACCAAGCATGCCGAATGCCTTCTTCACCACCCTATCCATCTGTGACTCCACTTTCAAGGAGCTATGAACCTGTACTCCTAGATCACTTTGTTCTATAACTCTCCCCAACGCCCTACCATTAACGGAGTAGGTCCTGGCCCGATTCGATCTACCAAAATGCATCACCTCACATTTATCTAAATTAAACTCCATCTGCCATTCATCGGCCCAATGGCCCAATTTATCAAGATCCCGTTGCAATCCTAGATAACCTTCTTCACTGTCCACAATGCCACCAATCTTGGTGTCATCTGCAAACTTACTAACCATTCCTCCTAAATTCTCATCCAAATCATTAATATAAATAACAAATAACAGCGGACCCAGCACCGATCCCTGAGGCACACCACTCGCCACAGGCCGCCAGTCTGAAAAACAACTCTCTACAACCACCCTCTGTCTTCTGTCGTCAATCCAATTTTGTATCCAATTGGCTACCTCACCTTGGATCCCGTGAGATTTAACCTTACGTAACAACCTACCATGCGGTACCTTGTCAAAGGCTTTGCTAAAGTCCATGTAGACCACGTCTACTGCACAGCCCTCATCTATCTTCTTGGTTACCCCTTCAAAAAACTCAATCAAATTCGTGAGACATGATTTTCCTCTCACAAAACCATGCTGACTGTTCCTAATCAGTCCCTGCCTCTCCAAATGCCTGTAGATCCTGTCTCTCAGAATACCTTCTAACAACTTACCCACTACAGATGTCAGGCTCACCGGTCTGTAGTTCCCATGCTTTTCCCTGCCGCCCTTCTTAAACAAAGGCACAACATTTGCTACCCTCCAATCTTCAGGCACCTCACCTGTAGCTGTCGATGATTCAAATATCTCTGCTAGGGGACCCGCAATTTCCTCCCTAACCTCCCATAACGTCCTGGGATACATTTCATCAGGTCCCGGAGATTTATCTACCTTGATGCGCGTTAAGACTTCCAGCACCTCCCTCTCTGTAATATGTACACTCCTCAAGACATCACTATTTATTTCCCAAAGTTCCCTAACATCCATGCCTTTCTCAACCGTAAATACCGATGTGAAATATTCATTCAGGATCTCACCCATCTCTTGTGGTTCCGCACATAGATGACCTTGTTACTCTCTCCCTCGTTACTCTTTTGCCCTTTATGTACTTGTAGAAGCTCTTTGGATTCTCCTTTGCCTTATCTGCCAAAGCAATCTCATGTCCCCTTTTTGCCCTCCTGATTTCTCTCTTAACTCTACTCCGGCAATCTCTATACTCTTCAAGGGATCCACTTGATCCCAGCTGTCTATGCATGTCATACAGAGAGAAGTTCAACAGAGAAGGTCAGCAGCTCTAGAAGCAGGCCGACACACAAGAAGAAACCAGAACAACAGCCCCAGTGACCATCAGACACCTCGCGGCAACAAGGGCCTTACGAAACAACCAACCAAGTATTAACACCAACCAACCGGGTAATATTGGGCCACCGCGACCAAAGAAAACCAACTTTTCTACTCAAAAGAGTCTAAATCTTATCCCTTTACGAAGAAAAGTGGGTATTCACCCGATAGATCCAAGATGCACCCTACCGCATCAGCGGACTCGCGAAGACTGACCAGCTACGCAGTTGAAGTCCTCTACCGCATCCGGGGTACGACAGACACCAACCAACACATACAGCGAACCCTGAAATCGCGAACCAGCTCAACTGTCAAGGATTCGTTTGGTGAGCATTATCCCTGGTCCTTTAGAGCCCAACTTAGCTAGTAAAGTGGGATTGGGAGGGGTGAGGTATCTTTCTACTGTAATTTCCCTCGTGTGTATCAAAGTGTTCCCCATTTAATTAGAGTGTTAAGATTGTTGTGTTGTATTTTCTCTCTTGTATAAAGATCAAAGTTTCTTGCACCAAAACCAGTTGTCTGCTGCACTTTTGTCACAACCCCCAAATAAGTCCAAGGTCTAGAACCAAGGGAGTGGGAGCAATTCGAACCGCTCAGAAGTCAGAGGTGAAGCTGACACACACCACCACCCCCCACAGTTAGGATGGTTTCCTCAGAAGTCCTCCAATACTTGGGTCTTGGTCGAAAATTTCCAGATCCCCTCTGCCATTTTTTGGCAGATCTTTCCACCTTTTCATCGATGGATTGCCTCCTTTCACCTTCAGTCACCTCTTGCTTCATTTGAAGAGCTACAACCTCTTCAACGTGGGTCTGCTTGTGGGTTTCACAGGCGGACTGGAGGCTCCAGTTTTGAGAGGTCAGCTCCACAACTTCGATGACCAACTCTTGCACCTTCTGCACCAGCTCTTTTCTCTCTCTGGGTCTTCAATGCCCATCTGATTACTTTCCAAAGTCTGAATCTGTTTAGTGAGCATCAGTGGCTCAGCTTCCTTCTCAACCTTCAATGTCTCGTATTGCATGACAACAGAAGCCTTCTCATTGGATATCCTTTCCGCCTCTTCCTTCAGCGCAGCCATTTGTTGCAACTGACTATCTCTTTCAGCTTCCATCTCTCTCTCGAAACTGAGCATCGCGTCCTCTTTGGCCCTCAAGGCTTCCTCGAGGGTCTCCCACTTCCAGCGGACAACTTGCTGGGCCGCCCGTTCTTTACTTTGCGAGTCTTCAGTCAGCTGGTGCCTCAGTTTCGTCTCCTCCTCCAGCTCCATGTCCTTTTAATGGTGAACGGTTGTTTTTCAGACTGGAGGGAGGTGTACAGTGGTGTTCCCCAGGGGTTGGTACTAGAACCATTGCTTTTCTTGATATATATTAATGACTTGGACTTGGGTGAACAGGGCACAATTTCCAAATTTGCAGATGACTCAAAACTTGGAAGTGTAGTAAACAGTGAGGAGGATAGTAATAGATTTCAAGAGGATATAGATAGGCTGGTGGAATGGGTGGATACAAGGCAGAAGAAATTTAACGCAGAGAAGTGTGAAGTGATACATTTTGGCAGGAAGCATGAGTAGAGGCAATTTAAACAAAATGGTACAATTCGAAAGGGGTTGCAGAAACAGAGATCTGGGGGTATATGTGCACAAATCATTGAAGGTGGCAGGTCATGTTGAGAAAGCGGTCAAAAAGCACATGGGATCCTGGGCTTTATAAATAGAGGCATAGGGCTCGATGTTACCAGGGCTGCGGGTTCGTGGCGGGGGGGCTATTGGACGCGTGGGTAACGCGCCCGGCGAAATCAGTCTGCCCCCCCGCGCGATCGCATCCCAATTGGATCCACTTACCTGGTCTTCCGGGTTCCCGCTCATGAGCTGCGCGTGGGGCGGACTGCACATGTGCAGTAAGCTCTGTCAGCTGGAGGAGCTCTATTTAAAGGGGCAGTCCTCCACTGACTGATGCTGCAAGAAATAGGAAAAATTACAGCATGGAGCAGCCCAGGGGGAAGGCTGCTCCCAGTTTAATGATGCCTCACTCCAGGTATCATTAGATGGGGTGAGGAGGAGGGGGAGGACAGAGATCTTCCCCCCGGCGGGCGGGAGGAAGCGGTCTGCCACTGCCACCAGGAAGGCCTGGCTTGAGGTGGCAGAGGAGGTCACCTGCACCACCAACATATCGCCCACCTGCATACAGTGCAGGAGGCGCTGCAATGACCTAAGTAGGTCAGCCAAAGTGAGTACACTTACTCATTCCCCTACACTCCATCTGCCACATCACCGCCCCCACCCTACATCTCCTTCTGCACTGCCAACACTACTCTGTCACATCACCCCTCATACCCACTCAAAGCTCATCCTCATCTTACCTGCACTTACTCACCTCGCCAGTACTCATCCCGCCACTACCACTCAACCCAATCCTCATACAATCTCATGGCTCTATCTCATACTCACCCTCTCATGCATCTCTTTCACGGTCAGCCTCACTCAACCTGCCACTACCTGTGCTGCAGCCACACGGCATGCATCACATATGTGCAGTAGGAAACGTAAGGCAAACGTGTCGTGAGCATGAAGGGGATGCACAAGGGTGTTTGAAGGTTTGTCATGGTTTTTACTTCTATTTAATTTCTGACCAACTCACATCACATATTATATTGGCACCACTACTGCCACGTCTTTGCGAATCTTGTCTGGTTTGTGCAATAATGCCCTTTCCTGAGGATCACAATGAAGACCCACACCTGATGCCACCCATTGTGTCACTGCAGAGTAGGTGTAGGTGTATTTGTAGGGCTCTTTTGTGCAGACGGCTGAGAGATGTCGGCGAAGTCCCCGGTGGCACCCTGGAAGGATGTGGAGGAGAAGTTGTTGAGGACAGTGGTGACGTTGACAGCGACTGGTAAGAAGATGGTGCTCGGGCCAGCCGGGAGCAGCTCAGCATGAAGGAGGCTGCAGATGTCCACGACTACATGTCGAGTGACTCTGAGCCTCCGTGTGCACTGCTGCTCAGAAAGGTCCAGGAAGCTGAGCCTCGGTCTGTGGACCCTGTGGTGAGGGTAGTGCCCCCTGCGACGCATCTCTCTCTGCGGTTGCCCTCCCTCCTGCTGTACAGGTGGATGTGTCACAGCACTGTGTTGTGGAGCTCCACGTGTCAGAGGTGGACGGCTTGGCCGGCGAGGCTGGTGATGCTGTTCGCCCTCCGAGGAGGTCATGACTGCAGCTACGGCGGCCCCCATCCGGAAGATGTACATCTGAGGGGGTCCGCAAGGTAGGTACATGTCTCTGGACCCCGGGGTAAGTGTGCAAGTTGGTGAATTTGATTGTCAGGAGGAGGGTGGTGGAGGCCAAACTTTGTCCGAAGTGACAGAGTGGCCTCCTGCAATGAGTGAGGGTCTCCCCTCCCCACCTGTCAAATGGACCTTTGCAGCTGCCACAGGCTGACAGCTGCAACACGTCCATTTCAACTGGGAGTGTTTCCCCCAGTGTGGGAAACAGTCCCAGTTGTTTCTAAAATCCCACCCCTCCTGAAATATTCCCTTAATCAGGTCTGTTAATGACCTGAAATACCTAGGTAAATAGTCTCAAGTGGCACCCCGCTGGCTTTGATTGCCTGCGGGAGTCCCACATGCGGGGGCTGCGCGCGCACGTCAGCGCATCTGTGGGGAACCCGGAAGTGGGCGGGTTGGAGCCGGGCTCCCAACCCGCTCTGGGATTCCCCGATTTTCGGAGCCCCCCCGCCAGGAACACACCCGATAGCGGGTGCTAAAATGGAGGCCAAAGAGTACAAAAGTAAGGAAGTTGTGTTAAACCTTTATAAAACAATGGTTTGGCCACAACTGGAGTGTCCAATTCTGGGCACCACACTTTAGGAAGGATGTGAAGGCCTTAGCGAGGTTGCAGGAAAGATTTACTAGAAGGATTCCAGAGACGAGGGACTTGAGTTATCTGGATAGATTGGAGAAGCTGGGGCTGTTCTCCTTAAAGCAGTGAAGGTTAAGAGGAGATTTGATAGAAGTGTTCAAAATCATGACGGGTTTAGATAAAGTAAATAAAGAGAAACTGTTCCCATTGGCGGAAGGGTCGAGAACCAGAGGACACAGACTTAAGGTGATTGGCAAAAGAACCAAAGCTGTCATTAGGAAAAGCTTTTTTTTTAAATCAGCAAGTAGTTATGATCTGGAATGCGCTGCCTGAAAGGGTGGTGGAAGCAGATTCAATTGTGACCTTCAAAAAGGAATTGGATAAATACTTGAAGGGAAAAAATTTGCAGGGCTACGGAGAAAGTGGGAGAATGGGACTAATTAGATTGCTCTTACAAAGAGCGGGCACAGGCTCGATGGGCCAAATGGCCTCCTTCTGTGCTGTAAACATTCTATGATTTGCATCAAGGAGTTGTGGAGCTTCACGATCTCCATGTTCAACACATCAAGCTGCCCAGTCAGCCTTTCCTCCTGAACCCACGTAGCTTGCTCGAGCAGCTCCTTCTGATCAACCATCTTGTTGACTGATTGCTGGACGCTGGCGACGGTCACCGTTAGCTGGCTTTTCTCCTTTTGATGAAGTGTTTTCGTGACCTGCACGTTGACCTCCAGGCGGAGCTTGGCGTCCTTGGTGCCCTGCGGCTCGTCCCCCGCTCCTCTAGCTGGGTGCTCATCTCCTCCACCTGCTGCTCCAGCACTCACTTTGCCTTCTAAAGCTCGTGCTCACTCTTGCTCACATCGACCTTGGCACTCATCAGGTCCTCCATCTCGACCCAGTGCTACAGGTTGAGGTGCTCGAGTTCCTCATGCAGCTCGCAGACCTGTCTAACCAGAGCCTTTCGCCAACTGAGCCTGCAGGGAGACCACCTGCTGCCCCAGCTTCAGCCTCTTCTCCTCCTGGAGCAGCTCCTCGGTGACCTTTAGGTGGGACTCCAAACTTAACACCTCCTTGGCCAGCTGGATGGCTTTGGACTCGGTCCTTCTCAGAACACCTACATTGTCTTCCAGGTCGGCCGGCAATTTGAGGACCCGACCCATGCTGTTTTCCTCCTGACTGTTACCAAGTAACCACATGTCACTGATCTCTCCCTCTTCCTGGGGAAAGCCTTCCAGAGGACAAACGGACTTCCTGGACCTTCCTCAGCAATCCAATCTGGACTTCCACATCTCCTCAGAATGGGCGGAGGTCTCCTGAAAAATTCCAGCAGGGTCCTTGCTCAGCTCACTCCCAGAGGCCTCCGCTGCGGTACCCGCCATGAATTTGTGATTGTACTTATCTTCAAACTCCTTAATGTCAGCCACTGTGCTTTTTCTTTTAAGCAGAGCAGTTCCCAGAACTCATCCCCTTCACAATCCTGTTTTAGGACACGGCTTCTTCATCCACAATACCTACCTTATCATACACAGCACGTTGCTCCCGGTCACTCAGCACCTCATACTTTTTATCCAGGGACTCTTGCTGGGCGTCAAGGATCAGGAACTGAGTGGTCCTCTCTCGACCTTGAAACATTTCCTCCATATTGAGTTGGTCTCTTTCATTCTCTCAGAAACACAATCCCACTTCTGACAAAATAGGGTAACCCCAAAAACAGGTGAATTGGGGATGGGTGGGAAGGTAAAAATTGTAAAAAAGTAAAACCCGCCCACTTCCGGTTTTAATGGAGGTGGGTCAAGGGGCCGGTGACCAACCTGCCCTCTGGAGGCGGGTCGGTCAGTAAAAGCTTTCAAGGAGCCTGCGGGCCTCCATTTTGCCAGGTTTTTGTTTTTAATCCCTGGGAGCCGGGATTCTCGGGCCTTCTACTTCACGCCATGTGAGAGGAGGCGAGACGGCCCAAAACTGCAGGTAGGTGCCTTTATGGCACTGCTCGTGGGTCCTGAGGAGCAGGAGTGCTTCCCCAGGCCCAACAAGCCTAGCTGCAGCGACCACCCCCGCAATCTCCGACCCCCACCCCGCCCTCTCCATCCCCGCCCTCCCCCGCGATCTCCGGCCCCACCCCCACATAATCTCCGGTCCCACCCCCCCACGATCTCCGGCCCCACCCTCCCCCCGCGATCTCCGGCCCCATTCCCCCCCCCGCGATTGCCAGCCCCACCACCCCCCGCGATCTCCGGCCCCACCCTCATGACTGATCCCTGATGACCCCAACCCCCATGTCTCCCGATGATGACCAATCCCCCCCCTGCCCCGGTCTAAGAATTACTTGCTGACATCCGCTCACTGGCTGCTCTGTCGTCCAGCTGACAGCCAGCCTCTCAATCTAGCTGGCTATTGGGCGGGAAACCTACTGAAAAAAAATTGAAAGACGTCCTTACGTCAAAATCATATGGACATCCAGGAAACCCATACACCGTCCAGATATCACTCCTCCCCTCTCCACCCTCTCCCCAGCTCGACGTTAAAATTTACCCCCATATATCACAGGGTCCTACCATATCGGAAACTTCTTCATAAGACAAACGATAGTCCTTGACCAATTTGTACTTCAAAACACTTTTTTTTAATTCACTCCACACAACGTCACACTACAGTACCTTTGGCAACACCAAGTACACTTTCCCACTCCCAAGCTCTTTCAGCTGTCCACAGCTGCCTTGCAATCTGCTCTCAACTGCCTTTTGGCTCACTAGCAGGGCTTGGGGAGGCCCAGCTGCCTTCCAGCTTCCTGTTCAGGCCTCTTACTTCTCTCAACCTCGCCCTTTTACTCTCACCTGACTAGGGACGGTCTCCACCCTCTCCAGCCTTAATTACTTCTTAAAGGGAAGGTTTCTAAAAAGGGCCACACCCTTATTTGGGGATCATGGCCCTCATCAGCCTATGGCTGACCTACCAGCCCTTAGTCACCCTACTACAATATGCACTGGCTGCATTGAAACATTGGTAGAAGTGGAAATAAGCGAAGGCAGTCCCACTGAGGTGGGCAATAGAGGAGAGGTAGTGAAAGAAGTGGCATGATGAACCATTTTGAATACTGCACTACAGTGTCAATTGATCCGGCCATGATGAGGACAAGTGGCCTTGTTTGTGAGAAACGTAACATTCCGGAGGGCAATACATAGCGAGTCAATGGTTGATGATTTACCAGTGGAATGTGGGAGATTAGAGACATTAACCCCAGGGAATAAGCTTGGTGGGATGGCTGCTGAGGCATTTGAGGTTGCTATTCTGGGAGAATCAGTGACCGGTGCCATCTTGGGAATGGGACAGTAGAATATGGGCTCGTTGAGAAGAGCCTCAAGCCTGGGGTAGTGGCAGGAGAAAAAAGTTGGCTGGGAACTAAGTGCAAATGTTGTAAAGACAATCTGTGGGGAGGGGAGGGGAACTAACAATCCAAAGAGATTTTGTCTTGTTTCTTGCCTCACCTACCTCCCACCATTCAACTTCCCCCCACCCCACCCCCCCATTCCGGTAACCACTAGATATTTCCTCGTCACGCTTATCCCCTTAATCTTAGCTTCTTACTCCCACCTCCTTACTGTCTTACCCCTAGACCCACTCAAGCCCTACTTCCCAAACATCCTTTCCAAAGCCAAAGAAGGAGATATTAGGAAGGGTAACCTTAGTCAGAAGTGGGTTTTAAGAAGGATTGTAAAGAAGAAGACAGGGGGGTAGAGAGGCAAAGGGTTTTAGGGAGGGAATTTCAGAGCTTGGGGCCTAGACAGCTGAAGGTACAGCTGCCAATGGTGGGGCGAAGGTAAGGGAGATGCACATGAGGCCAGAGTCAGAGAGTCTGGGGGAAGCTTTTAGGGCTGGAGGAGGTTACAGAGACAACAGAGGGGCAATTTCCCTATCTTATCCTTGTTGTTGGAGGTGAGGTTGAAGGGGGCCCGGGAGATGGGTTTAAGGAGACTGTTGGTAGTGGAGAAAAGAAACTGGGGGTTATCTTTG
Source organism: Heptranchias perlo (assembly GCF_035084215.1). NCBI lineage: Eukaryota > Metazoa > Chordata > Chondrichthyes > Hexanchiformes > Hexanchidae > Heptranchias > Heptranchias perlo. Next base: position 45,314,674 of record NC_090332.1, read on the forward strand.
CATTACAGGATGATCCGTGAATAGTGGGTGGATTTGGCAGAGAAGAGTGAGGTCTGAAGATGTATGATGTGGTCAAGCCAGATCTGGCAGTGTATAGCTATATCAGCTGTGCACCAGATACACTCAAGTCTGGTCCCCTTGGACTTGAGTGATCGAAGAAGTGCTGTTAATGTTAAATAGTATCACAATATCTGCACAGAAATGTTTATACTGAGATGTGTCAAGTACATACAGAGCAATGTTAATACTGAATTGTGTCACAGAGCCTACAAAGTCATGTTAACATTAAATTGTGTCACACTACATACACAATAATGTTAATATTACATTGTATCACAATGCACACACAGTAATGCTAATATTAAATTCTGTCACCACACATACATAGTAATGTTAACATTACATACACAGTGCATACACAGTACTGTTACTGTCAAATTGTATAATAATATAAATGCAGTATTGTTAATATTAAATTCTATCACAATACATGCAGAGTAACGTTAATATTAAACTATATCGCAGTACATACACCGTGATGTAAGTACTGAGCATGCTACATTATATATGCTGCAATGTTAATATTCAAATTTTATCACAGTGCATGCACATTAATGTTAATACTGAATTGTGTCACAGTACGCACACAATAATGTCAAGGATGAATTATGTCATAGTACGTACAAGGTTATATTAATATCAAATTGTATCACTATGCCTATTCAGTTTTGTTAATACTGAACTGTGTCACATACTCAGCACTGTTATTATTAAATTATATCACAGTGTATATTAAGCAAGGTTAAATGAAATTGTATCAGAATATACACACATATTGAAACAATTTTTTCTCAGAATAGACACGCAGTCATATTAACACTGAATTGTTTCACAGTATGCAAAATAATATTAAATTGTGTCACAATATTAGCACAGTAATATTAATATTAAATTGCATCACAATACATACATGTTCATGTTAATACTTAATTATATCATAGAACATACAGAGTAATGTTTATGTTAAGTTGTACAATAATAGCAATGTAAATATTACATTGTTGCATGGTACATACAGAATAACATTAGTGATAAATTGTATCATAATAAATACCTAGTAATGTGTATAATACATTATATCATTATACATTCACATTAATGTTAAAACTAATTTGTATTGTATCACATAAACATTAATGATATTGCTGACTTATATAACTGTACATGCATCATAATAATATTAAATGATATCACAAGACATGCACAGTACCTACAAAGTAATGTTAATACAAAATTGGATCACAATAAAGTTACTATCTATCAAATTCTGTCACAGTATAAACACTTTAATGCTAATATTACATTATATCACAATAAATAATCAAATCTCTAACCTCTCTTTCCTCGCTAAGGTTTTTAACTACATTGTGTCTCCCAGCTCCATGACCATCTCTCTCAAAACTCCCTGTTAGAGACTCTCCAGTCCAAATTCTGCCCTGTTTACAGCACTGAGACGATCCTGGGCAAAGTCATAAGCCATATTCTCCATGACTGTGACCGTAATGTGAGTGTTCCTTGTCTTCTTGGACCTCTCTGCAGCATTTAATATCATGGACCACACAATCCTTCTCCATGGCCTCTTCACTGTTTTTTGGCACTGTGGGATGCTTCCTTGCATGGTTTCATTCCTATCTATCTGATTCCAGCCACCTTAACTCCTGCAATTACTTTCCTTCCTGCCTTGCACTGTCATTTCCCCAGGGTTCTATCCTTGGCCCCCTTCTCTTCTCTATCTACATGGTGCCCCTCAGTGACATCAGCAGCAGCAGAAGGTCAGCTTTCATATGTGTGTTAATGAAACCCACCTCTAGCTCCTCATCACGGTCTTGACCCCGTGACAACCTCTGTCTGACATCAAGTCATGGATCAGCAACAACTTGCTCCAACATAACATTGGGAAGACCAAAGCCATTGTTTCGGCTCCTGTCATAGACTCTGCCCTCTTGCCACTGATTCCAGCCCCTCCCCAGCCATTCACTAAGACTGAACCAGACTATGCAAAACCTCGGCATCCTGCTCAACCCTGACCTGAGCTTTAAACCCCACATCCTATCCATCACCAAGACTATCTATTTCCACCTGTGCAACATTGTCCCTATCTCCGTTCTTCTGCCACTGAAGCACTTACCCACACTATTTTCATCTCTCGACTCAATGGAATATAAATTTGTCTTGGGCGGTAGCGCAACTTGGATGCTAGTGAACTGGCAGCCTCTTTCACACTCCGACTGTTTCACACTCCGCCTGTTTCACACTCTGCCTTTTTTTTATTCGTTCATGGGTTGTGGGCGTCGCTGGCAAGGCCAGCATTTATTGCCCATCCCTAATTGCCCTTGAGAAACTCTGCCTGTTTCACACTCCACCTGATTTACACTACCTGATTTACACTCTACCTGATTTACACTCCGCCTGATTTACACTCCGCCTGTTTTACACTCTGCCTGATTCATACTCTGCCTGATTTTCTTTTCCATTGACTTCAATCAGGTGTAAAATGAGTTTCCAATTCACTATTGCCCATTTTGCACTATTGCCCAAGACAAATTTCTACGCCAAATATTATACTGCCCGTCTGCCTGACCACCCATTTTCCACCCATGTCTTTTCCCGCTCACCATCCCTTATCCTCACTGGTTTACATTGGTTCCATGTGCTCTTGCATCTTAAATTTAAACTCCTCATCTTCATCATCAAATCTCTCTCTATCTCTGCAGCTTCCTCGAGCCTTATACCCTCCCCTTAACCCCCCTCCCATCCCCTCCTCCTGCACCCTTAAGTCCTCTGACTCAGCCACCTTGTCCCTCCCTAAACCTCTCTGTCACTTCAATTCTACTTCCTCCTCTATAAACTTTTTCAGAACCCATTTTTCGGTCAGGTTTTTGGTCTCCCTCCTAATTTCCCCCTCCATGACTCATATCAAATTCCCTATTTCTATTTGTGAAGTGCCTTGGAGCTTTATTTATGTTAAAGCACAACATAAATGCAAGTCACTGTTGTAATTTTAGGACCAAATTGTATCAGAGTGCAATAATGATAATATTAACATTTTTAACAATGCATACATGGTAATATTGCTACTGAACAGTGTTACAGTACATATAGGAAAATATTAAAGCAGAGAAATGTGAAGTGATGTATTTTGGAAGGAATAAAGAAGTGAGGCAATATAACGTAAATAGTACAATTTTAAAAGGCTTGCCGGAACAGAGAGACCTGGGGGTTCACATACACAAATCTTTAAAGGCGGCAAGACAAGTTGATAAGGCTGTTAAAAAGCATACGGGTTCCTTGGCTTTATAAATGGAGGCATAGATTACAAAAGCAAGGAAGTTATGCTAAACCTTTATAAAACACTGGTTAGGCCTCAGCTGGAGTATTGTGTCAATGCTGGGCACTGCACTTTAGGAAGGATGCCACTAAATGTTTCTTTTTCAGTTTTAAATCGGATCTCATCTCTCTGTTCATCCATGGAATCCCAGTCTTCGATACACTCACCTTGCTATTGAACTCCTTATTCCCTTTCCGTCTCCTATTTAAATATTTCCCATTGCTGATCTACAATTCTGTTTGCTAATTTTCTTCCATTTAATCTGGACAAGGTTTATTTTTAATTTACTATAATCTGGGTTTTTTTCAGTCAGGAGCCCATATTCTTAACATTTCTTTCTCTTTTTCTGTTCTTGCACTGAACCTAATTATATTGTGGTGCCTGCTTCCCAAATGTTCCCCTACATTTAGGCCGCCTACTTGCTCTGCTTCATTATTCAGAACCAGGACAAGAAGTTTTTCCTTCCTTGTTAGAGTAACAACATAGTGACTGAGAAAACAGACCTGAACCCACTGCAAAAAAACTCCACTTATTCAGCACTATAATACTAAATTGTGTCACATTTCATACACAGGAGTGTTAATATTAAATCGTGTTGGAGGACATAACACAGTAATATTAACATTGTACCTACACACTGATGCTGATACCCTATAGGCATAGTAATATTGAACAAATAATGGTCAAATTATTTCCGTGTATCATACAGGTCCTTTTAATGTTAATAAAAAGTATTAAAATCCTTCTTTAGACATAATACAACTCAATCAATATGTTTTGCCTAAGTAATATTTAAGACAGTAGAAGTAATAGATTACCAGATAATGATTACAATTTACAATTAAAGGTACTTTAAGTCATCTTGTTCAATCTTCGAACAGAATATATTGATAGAGATGTGCCATCATTAAAAACAAACTGTGTTGTTGTCTGCATAATGTTAAACGATTGTTATCAGTGTAGGACAGTTGGGGCCTGAAATTCTAAACCTCGTTGCTTAAGGCTTCAACACATGAATTGTAATAGTGCACAAAAATGGGGATTGTCAAAGTCTTTAAATTCTTATATGCATGTATTAGTTATACAAATGGAAGAGCAATTTCTGGGAGAAGTGAGCAATACCATAATCGGTCAAAACAGTCCAAATGTAGAAGGAACATCATACTTGAGTTTCAGTATGAGAGACAATGGTAAAGACAATGATGGTTTATTGCTATTAATGGGTAGAACATCTATTTGTCAGCACGGTGCATTGGCAGGAGACAGATCATAAATGTGCCATGAGGTAGCAAATAAAGGGGCAGGAAATACATCATTATTGACGTCAAGAGGCAGCAGTAGGCATAAGTGCGTAGAAGTTCTTGATGAACTTGTCTTCAAGTACAAAACAGGATCATCAAAGTGGAAGGATAAATGATTGAAGGTACTATAATTTAAGACTGGTTTGGTTAAAAGAGGTTGTCTTCCTTTTTCATTCAGCTTATATAAAGGATAATATTGATTTTGAGAAACGTGAAAAGATAAGTGCAGAGGTTGGAGGCTAAGTCATTTAAACTCAAATTCTGAGTTCATCATTTTATCCTAAAAACTATTATATAAATATGATTGGAAGTGCGTGACGTTGTAAACTTTGAAAGCAAAAGTTCAGCAGCTTATGAACTTCATCCAAACCCTCAGAATGTGTTTATTATGTTGAACACTGCAGCAAAGGTTGAATTGCTGGATTCATTTTCTTAAAAGATCAAAGTGTTTTACTTGATTTAATTAGCAGCAATGTTCCTCTGATGTAAAAGAACTAGTTTGTTCCATTGTATAGATTGTTATATAGATTTTTTGCAAAGTGGGTGCATCTTTCAATTATATTTGTGACACATTTTGTTTCTTTTGTTAATTGTATAGATGAATGAAGCATTGTTTGAGTTTGTCTAAGAACCTCTATGTCAAGGAATTAAAAGACTGTTAATTTTGACACCCAAGAAGTTTGAATCAATACAGGAGTTCTTTTCAATATGTCAGAGCGAAAGGCATTCCCTATGTGAAGAAGACGATAATTTAGTATAGATTTCCAAGATGAAACAGGCTGGATTTGGTGTTCAGCTATATAACTTTGTTTAACACTTATCAGGGACACTTGTATTCATTCTGAGGCCATTCTTATAGAGAGTAATTGACCCATAACGGACTTTTACAGCATGGATGTATATAGAAGTTTTGCATCCAGCGTGTGCCCATCAGAGGTCACACTTGAAGGTCACACTTACAATTTGAAAAATATAAGAAAAGAGAAAGAAAGCCAGTCACTTGATATCAATGTTTCCTATCATAGGAAGCAGTTAGGGATTTGTAAGTAGCTAACTCTCCACAGAGAAATAATTATCTTCTATTTGACCTCAGAATTTACAGCAAACAGGCCTGGGTCGTCTTAAAGGGACTAGCCAGGTTACATACAATTCCATCTTATCAGCAGAAAAATACCTGTAAGCCACACAATATAGTGCTTATAAAACAGCATGGAGCTCATAAGCTGCAGATTGCCATCCCAGCAGTTACATCAGGATCACAACTGCCAGTGCCTCTACGCTTACCCCACATTCGGGGTCAGTGGAAGGGCACCTCATTATCATGTGACAGGCGGGCGTAAGACGCATCTCCAGTGCTCGCCTGCCCATGGTGGCAGGAAACTCCAGCACCTGCCCATCTGATGTAGCCCATCTCCGCCTCCACCCCCCCACATCAGCCCTGAGAAAGGGGGCTGATCTGTAAAAAGTTTTTTAAAAGGTACTTCCGCATAAGGAGACCCTGCCCCCGGAATTTCCCAGAAATGGTAGAGATCCATTGCATCTCCATCATTTTGTGGGGGGGAGGGGAGCTGGAGGGGAGGGTACCGCTGGTCTCCTATTGAAGTTATGGCAGGAGACCAGCACGACTCCAAAAGAATTTTGGAGCCCATATCAGTTGAATTACCATGAGCAGTGTGACAGGAGTTCTGCTGGTCTATATATTCCTTTTAGTGTTGGCTAATTTTGTGCTTCATATTACTATTTCATTATAAATAAAAATATTAGTTGTTTTAGTCTATAAACCACTGGTCTGTTTGGTATTATCCACTATTTCTAAGAGAGTTTGATAGCATAGTGTTAAGCTCTGATGTTTAGTAATAACCAGGAAATGGTAGAGCAGGTCAGAGTCAGAGAATAGCACGGGAACAGTAACCACAATATGGTGAAATTTCAGGTTAGGTTTACGATGAAAACAGCATGGGTACAATAGAAACATTCAACTTTATAAAAGTAGATTTTGAGTGAATGAGGGTGATCTAAGGAAACTGGACTAGACGACACCGTTAGAGAAGAAAAGCACGGAAGAAAAGTGAATCGTGTTTAGAAACAATTCACACAGAGTACAGACGGATACATACCACTAGGAAAGAAAGGTAACAAATAGAAAAGGAGAAAGTGGACAACAATGGAAGTAACAAGAGGAATAAGGGCAATAAAAGAGACTGCTCCTAAAGATTAAAACTACAGGTGACCCAAGATGAATATAAAGAAGCAATGCAAAGGAGGTTAAGAAACTGATTGGGAGAGCTAAAAGAGGAAATGAGGTTAGGATGGCAGGGAATAGTAAAAGAATTGTCAAGAATTTCTATCAATACATTCAGAGCAAGCAGATGAAAAAGGAAATGGTGGGGCTATTCAAAGATCCCAAGGGTGATATGATTGTCCAGTGACCATGGGATAACAGATATGTTAAATGAAGTCTTTTTTTCTGTGTTTACAGGGCAGACCATGGGCTGTCTTGGGCAGCATAGTAATGCTAATGAATGGAGTAAGTACTAAAAAAATATAGGCGGTGGCTGATAGGCTGCGGAAATTAAAGAAATACAAGGCACCAGCTCAGATAAACTTCATACACGGGTAATCATTAGAACTGGGAGTAGTGCCCAAGGATTGCAAAGTGGTGAAAATAACACCAGACTTTAAAAAGGGTCAAAGAGACAACCCAGTGAGCCTAACATCTTTTTTAGATAAAATATTAGAAGTCATTATGAAAAAGGGGAAAATAAATGTCTACTGCAACAACTTGCATTGACATAGTGCCGTTAACAGAGAAAAAGGTCTCTGGGAGATTGAGAGATGTTAGTTTTTGGGACCAACCAAATGGACTGCAATCTTTCCCGCTCCTGTCCTTTCCTAGTGTTTACATTAATCTACTAAGCAGATTACTGCAAATGGGATCATTGTTAGCCCCACTTAAGGAACAAGATCTGTCTTCAGGAATTGCTGTTAGACCATTGAGAGAAAAGATGATTCCAAAACCAATGAAATTCTACCAAATATGCTTCAAAACAAGTTGGGGATTTTTTTTTATTGATAGTTCTATTTCCCAATCTCCATATTTCATAGGCATGGGTAAAACACCTCTTAACCAAACTTAACAGCAGACCCACCCCGCAACAAACTCAACAAAAATCTCTTAAATGTTCTGGAGCTAAAACTAAATTCATGTTTGATAGGTCATACCACTAGTTAGTTTATTTATACCCAAAGCTCTTATTGTGATATAAAGTTCTTATTTCATTTTGTATATTTTATGGTGGAACAAATATTCACTCTTAATACAGGTCAAGTATTATGGTATGACTATTCAAGTGGCCATTAGTTTAGTTTAATGCTGTAAATAATAGAAGTGCACTGATATTATTTTAAAAAGTGCAAATTATTCTGATTATGATAAGGCTCTATGCCAAACAATGGCCATTTTAAAGGAAGCTTTTTACAAAAATTATAAATCATGATCAAAATCTGCAGGAGAGATCAAATCAACTATGTTTTCCATTGTTGCATCTTTGTTTTAATATGTTTCCCTTTTCCTTCTGTTTATCTAATTTTTTTTCTGTCTCAATAATGTTTATAGTTTTAGTTAACATTTGTTAATATTGAGTTTTTACAATGGCACATCATAGGTTCAAGTTTTTAGTATAAACAAAGGTTATCATAAACAAGACATTTATTCAACAGGGATAGTTGCAATTACTTTTTACTGTGATATATTGTTTTTTTAAGTTGAACAATGCATTTTATTGTATAATAGCAGATCTTCCATGGCATTGCTCGCATTAAGTTGGATGTTTCATTGCTTTATAATGTCAGAAGCATTAAACCATAAAAAACCAAAATGTATTATTTTGCTGCTGAAGTGGGTGTGTGTTAAAACAACCCTGGCTCTTTAAAGCCACAAAACTTAATTACCTGAGGTCAATAAGAGTTTAATTGCAGTTGCCGAGGGAAGTTTGCAGATCGCCAGGTACTTATTAATCTCTGGTTCCAGGTCAATCTGTAAACTTCCCTCACCAACATTAATAACGTGTAATTGATCACAGAATGGAATATCTGGATTGCTTTCCTTTTTTTTCCTTTGTCATTTATGCAGGAAAGTAAAAATTGATTAACTACATTCCTCTGGATGTAGAATACTGGGGAAAGTTAGTTTTTGGACTGGAGACATGGATTGGCATCCATTGAGGCAGTGATAGCTGCCACTTTGGAAGCCACCAATGTTCTCAATACATCCTCCTGGCACCTAGTTGCTGCAGATATCTCCTGGACTGCCACACTCTTCAGGATGTTCCACATGGCATGACAAACTTTCTGCGTTGCGTTACAGCACAGTCCTTGTGGAGACGAAGTCCCATCTTCGCATTGAGGACACCATCCAACATGTTGTGTGGCACTACCACCGTGCTAAATGAGATAGATTCAGAACAGATCTAGCAGCTCAAAACTGGGCATCCATGAGGTGCTGTGGGCCATCAGCAGCAGAATTGTATTCCAGCACAATCTGTAACCTCATGGCCCGGCATATTCCTCACTCTACCATTACCAACAAGCCAGGGGATCAACCCTGGTTCAATGAAGAGTGTAGAACAGCATGCCAGGAGCAGCACAAGGCGTACCGAAAAATGAGGTGCCAAACTGGTGAAGCTACAACTCAGGTCTACATGCATGCTAAACAGCGGAAGCAACATGCTATAGACAGAGCTAAGCGATTCCACAACCAACGGATCAGATCAAAGCTCTGCAGTCCTGCCACATCCAGTCGTGAATGGTGGTGGACAATTAAACAACTAATGGGAGGAGGAGGCTCTGTAAACATCCCCATCCTCAATGATGGTGGAGTCCAGCACATGAGTGCAAAAGACAAGGCTGAAGCGTTTGCAACCATCTTCAGCCAGAAGTGCCGAGTGGATGATCCATCTCGGCCTCCTTCCGATATCCCCACCATCACAGAAGCCAGTCTTCAGCCAATTCGATTCACTCCACATGATATCAAGAAATGGCTGAGTGCACTGCATACAGCAAAGGCTATGGGCCCCGACAACATCCCGGCTGTAGTGCTGAAGACTTGTGCTCCAGAACTAGCTGCGCCTCTAGCCAAGCTGTTCCAATACAACTACAATACTGGCATCTACCCGACAATGTGGAAAATTGCCCAGGTATGTCCTGTCCACAAAAAGCAGGACAAATCCAATCCGGTCAATTACCGCCCCATCAGTCTACTCTCAATCATCAGCAAAGTGATGGAAGGTGTCATCGACAGTGCTATCAAGCGGCACTTACTCACCAATAACCTGCTCACCGGTGCTCAGTTTGGGTTCCGCCAGGGCCACTCGGCTCCAGACCTCATTACAGCCTTCGTCCAAACATGGACAAAAGAGCTGAATTCCAGAGGTGAGGTGAGAGTGACTGCCCTTGACATCAAGGTAGCATTTCACCGAGTGTGGCACGAAGGAGCCCTAGTAAAATTGAAGTCAATGGGAATCAGGGCGAAAACTCTCCAGTGGCTGGAGTCATACCTAGCACAAAGGAAGATGGTAGTGGTTGTTGGAGGCCAATCATCTCAGCCCCAGAGCATTGCTGCAGGAGTTCCTCAGGGCAGTGTCCTAGGCCCAATCATCTTCAGCTGCTTCATCAATGACCTACCCTCCATCATAAGGTCAGAAATTGGGATGTTCACTGATGATTGCACAATGTTCAGTTCCTTTTGCAACCCCTCAAATAATGAAGCAGTCCAAGCCCGCATGCAGCAAGACCTGGACAACAGCCAGGCTTGGGCTCATAAGTGGCAAGTAACATTCGCGCCAGACAAGTGCCAGGCAATGACCATCTCCAACAAAAGAGAGTCTAACCACCTCCCCTTGACATTCAATGGCCTTACCATCGCTGAATCTCCCACCATCAACATCCTGGGGGTCACCATTGATCAGAAACTTAACTGGACCAGCCATATAAATACTGTGGCTACAAGAGCAGGTCAGAGGCTGGGTATTCTGCGGCGAGTGACTCACCACCTGACTCCCCAAAGCCTTTCCACCATCTACAAGGCACAAGTCAGGAGTGTGATGGAATACTCTTCACTTGCTTGGATGAGTGCAGCTCCAACAACACTCAAGAAGCTCGACACCATCCAAGATAAAGCAGCCCGCTTGATTGGCACTCCATCCACCACCCTAAACATTCACTCCCTTCACCACCGGCACACTGTGGCTGCAGTGTGTACCATCCACAGGATGCACTGCAGCAACTCGCCAAGGCTTCTTCGACAGCACCTCCCAAACCCGCGACCTCTACCACCTAGAAGGTCAAGAGCAGCAGGCACATGGGAACAACACCACCTGCACGTTCCCCTCCAAGTCACACACCATCCCAACTTGGAAATATATCGCCGTTCCTTCATCGTCGCTGGGTCAAAATCCTGGAACTCCCTTCCTAACAGCACTTTGGGAGAACCGTCACCATACGGACTGCAGCAGTTCAAGAAGGCGGCTCACCACCACCTTCTCAAGGGCAATTAGGGATGGGCAATAAATGCCAGCCTCGCCAGCGATGCCCACATCCCATGAACGAATAAAAAAAGAAATAATTTTAGTTTCTCAAACCTTTCTCTCCTTTTGACTACTTTGAGTGAAATTCCTTAATTAGGCTTGTGTAATAGGCAGTTTTTTGCTGTGCATCTTACGATAAGTGAGAATTGATAACTTAGGATCCTTAACAGAGAGGACAGTTTTCATGCAACCTGTCAAGAGTTACTTTCACTGCTCCTGCTTTTCTTTCTTCTTTAGATGTGAGAATATTATCGCAGGTATCAAAATTCAGCTGTATGCATGTCCTGAGGACAGTTAATTGAAACTATAAATAACATGGAACAGGAAAGATATCGACACAGGAAGTGCCTTCCATAGAAAATTGCCAGCTACTCTAGCATCTGAGTAATAATCCTTACAAAAGTACTCCAGACATCAATCCGCAATCTTTATCTTAGAATCATAGAATCATAGAAAGTTACGGCACAGAAGGAGGCCATTCAGCCCATCGTGTCCGTTCCGGCCGTAAAAGAGCTATCCAACCTAATCCCACTTTCCAGCACTTGGTCCGTAGCCCTGTAGGTTACGGCACTTCAAGTGCTCATCCAAGTACTTTTAAAATGAGTTGACGGTTTCTGCCTCTCCCACCCTTTCAGACACCCATCACCCCCTGGGTGAAAACATTTCTAAAATGATATTGCTCCAGGCTTTAGTCCAACAATCCATATGATAATGCTTCAGACTTCAATCTATAATCCATATGATAATGTTCCAAGACCACTGCAAAATCTGTATAGTTCCCACAAAGAGATCAAGTCAACAACTTTCCATCATACTAGGTGGCCTTTTAGCTCATTCAGGAGCATTAAGTTTGGTTTACCTTATTCCCAGTGAGCGATCCCGGGTTTGAATTCCAGTATCAACAGACACTGAAGTTTGAACTTTTGTGGGGTGAGCTTTGTCAGTTTTCAGCCAGAGCACAAACAAAACACTTCAGAATAATGGAACTGTTTGTCCTCGGGAGGGAAGGAGGACAAGGAGAAACAAGACATGTCACCGTTGAAGAAGTCCACTACCTAATCATCAGTTATAAAGATGTCTATGGACCAAATTATCCCATCCTGCTAGGTAAGAATGGAACTTTGTCATTGAAGCACTTGATGATAGGGAACAGTAGTGCAGGTCACAAAGGAAAGAGAGGGAAATATAAGTCAAGAAGGAGCACAGCAAGGGTCCCCCAATAGCTCAGTGAGTAAGTGCACCCATTATGATCTGATACTAAGCAACACAGATCAGTAAGGTCTTGGGTTGAATCCTTGATCTTTACTGAGTTAGCTGATTTCAGGTGGAGCAGCAGTAGGGACAGTCCAATTGGCCTCAGCATCTATAGGCTTAAAAATCAAAGAAGTAAACACGATTCCTATGCTTTGACAAAAGTGCATGTGTGTGGTTGATAGACCCCTGGACTGAATCCCAGTATCAACAGACACTGAAGTTTGGACCTTTGTGGGATTGGATAGCATCAGGTTGATGGTCAAGTAGCCAGCTGACACATGGGCCGATATTTTCTGCCTTCCCCCACCGATTTTTCAGTTGATCTGAGGCGGACAGGGTGGAAGATTACTCAGGATCGTTCTCCGCGTTCTTCATGTATCTCCCTCAGTGCCTGGGCTTGTCAGCACAGAATGCGCCTATCCATACGTGGCCAGGCTTATGGAAAGAACAGGTAAATCAGAAAAATGCATTCTCTGGCATTTGCATTATTTGAACTTGGTGCAAAGGTATCCTGTTAGACTCAGCCAAGTGTTCAAAGGTTGCTAGAGGGAGATACAATTTGTTGTCCTGCTACAGGGTCCATGCAGTGACTCTCAGAACACTGACTTGTACATGCCCCAGGAGCAAGGAGTCATTTTTTTTTTGTAAAATTGCCATTTTACTGACAGCTCAGAGGCTGCCGGCACCCTTGTGCAGTGGGAGGCCTCCAACCAGAATTTGACCCCAATTTGGCAGGACTCCCTAACAGGAGCCGGGGAGACTACCTCCTAAATTTCATAGTATAATAGTAGGTACAGCAGAGGAGGAGGCCATTCGGCCCATCGTTCCTGTGCCGGCTCTTTGACAGAGCTATCCAATTAGTCCCATTCCTCTGCACTTTCCCCATAGCCCTGTAAATTTTTTCCCTTCAAGTATTTATCCAATTCCCTTTTGAAAGTTACTATTGTATCTGCTTCCACCACCCTTTCAGGCAGTGCATTCCAGATTATTACAACTTGCTGTGTAAAAAAATGTTTCCTCATACCGCCTCTGGCTCTTTCACCGACCTATCTGCCACTGGAAACAGATTCTCCTTATTAACTCTGTCAAAACCGTTCATGATTTTGAACACCTCTATCAAATCTCCCCTTAACCTTCCCTGTCCTAAGGAGAACAACCCCAGCTTCTCCAGTCTGTCCACATAACTGAAGTCCCCCATCCATGGTACCATTCTAGTAAATCTCTTCTGCACCCTCTCTAAGGCCTTGACATCCTTCCTAAAGTGTGGTGCCTAAAATTGAACACAATACTCCAGCTGAGGCCTAACCAGTGTTTTATGAAGGTTTAGCATTACTTCACGGCTTTTGTACCCTCTGCCTCTATTAATAGAGCCCAGGATCCCATATGCTTTTTTAACAGCCTTCTCAACTTGTTCTGCCACCTTCAAAGATTTGTGTACATGCACCCTCAGGTCTCTCTGTTCCTGCACCCCCTTTAAAATTGTACCATTTTGTTTATATTGCCTCTCCTCATTCTTCCTACCAAAATGCATCACTTTACACTTCTCTGCGTTAAATTTCATCTGCCGTGTGTCTGCCCATTTCACCAGTCTGTCTGTGCCCGCCTGAAGTCTGTTACTACCATTTGCATTGTTTACTACATTTCCGAGTTTAGTGTTATCTGCAAACTTTAAAATTATACCCTTTATACCCAAGTCCAGGTCATTAATATATATCAAAAAGAGCAGTGGTCCTAATACTGACCCCTGGGGAACACCACTGAATACTTCTCTCCAGTCTGAAAAACAACCGTTCACCACTAGTCTCTGCTTTCTGTCCCCTAGCCAATTTAGTATCCACACTGCCATTGTCCCTTTAATCCCATGGGCTTTAATTTTGCTAACAAGTCTATTATGTGGTACTTTATCAAATGCCATTTAAATGATCCCACGTCCGAAAGCTCAGTTGATGGGGAGGTGGTCAGCGGTGCAACTCCATAGTGAGTGGAAAGCACACTCCGCCGGAGATATGCCCTGATCAAAGGAGGCCAGAAAGTTTAGATCTCACTGTCTAATCTCACACATGAAGAGTGGCCACTTGGATGAAGTACTGAAGGGTATCCAGTACCTATGGACTCGGTGCCTTCAGGATAGAAAATTGGGAGGAAGAGGAGTTGAGCTCTGCCTTAAGACAGCTAGTGGGTGTAAGGCATTCCTTTGATTGGCACTGTTCATTACAAACAGCTGGCAAGCTGCATTAATGTGTTTGTTTTCTCACTTCAAATTCGGCTCAAGAAACCAGCTGCTGTATCTTCAACATATTGCAAATTCAGGTATTTAAAATATATTCTTAATTTAAAAATAATTTTCCATTGAATAGCCCAGTAATAAAGAAGTTATTGACCATTTATTGATTCTATAGTCCTCGGGCAAAGTACAGTGACCTTGCAGACTATGTTATTGCTTACTGTCCTCTTGGTCTCCCAATCCATATCACAGTATCAGTTTATCACTATTTAACTTTTTCTAGAAAACTGAACACTATAACACTAGACCTAGCTCTTACATTCTCTTGGCTCTTTGGTATAGGATATTGGGCAATCAAGTGTGTCCTGAGACACAATGAAGAGAGAAAGTTAATAGTTCTTTAATAATCTTATAGATAAAGAAAACCTTGAAAGCTCTGCCTCACCAGTGATTCACCCCTTATAACTGAAACGAAAGTAAATTGTATGAATATTTCCAATGAACCAAAAATGTTGTGTAGTATTTAAGAACGTGAATATTTTACCATGTTTAGCACCTCGGTGGTATCCTGTTAAATGTGTGGTATGTCTGTACTTTTTTTTTCAAAGTTAAACTGAGTGACAGGAGTACTTGAGACTTGTCTAGTTGTCCACTTTACATTCAGTGATAATACATGCGAGGGGGTCGAATTTCCTAGGGTTCTCCCAATCTCCCACCATAACTTAAGATCAGCGGAAACCCTGGGGAAATGGTGTTAACAGCTGTCTTACGCCGCTGCTCCAGGTTCACAGCAGGAGAATCCCCACAGAAATTCTACCCCAAGCTAATAAATGCGTAACTCTACAAGGAGTCTTTTAAAATTAGGTTGTTGATATAGATGGGGAAGGCCTTCCCTCCATACATACCCCTTTGAAGGGTTTTAAAAAACGAAAAAGTTTCTTTCATATGGCGTATCCTTAAAAGGACATGATTTGTCACTCCATGAGTAAATAGACCACATAATATGGTATTGAGTAATACAGACCAGGAATGTCCCAAGTTTGAATTTACTCATCTCAGTGGTACAATTGGGCTCAACATCCCCAGGCTAGGAAGGGAAAGATCAGCCATAGGTCTCTGACTTCAATGGAAATTAAAATCGGGAGATATGTATAACGGGCGGCTGAATCGATATCACCCGTTTTAATTTCTCCAATGTTATTTTTGCTGGCCTTCCCCCACAAATTAAGTCATCATAAATGCTGCGTCCTTAATCATACCACGGCCTCAATGGCGTCAACCGTACCCTCACCAAGCTCTACTTTCTCCCCATTCCCTAACAAATTGACTTTAAGATCCTCATCCTCATCTTTAAATCTGTCCTCACCGTTTTTTGCCTGATTTTGCTTTTGTGAAGCACCTTGGGATATTTTCCTACATTAAAGATGCTATATCAATGCAAGTTGTTGTTGTTGCCCTCACTCCTCCCTATCTCAGTGATCTCCTACAGCAGTATGCCCCTGCATGCCCTCTCTGCTCCTCCAACATGGGCCTATTCCTTTTTCCCCGCTCCCTCTGTTTCACCGCTGGTGGCTATGTCTTTAGTCACTCTGTCCCTGTGCTCTGGAACTCTTCCCCCCTAATACCTTCACCACACCACCTCCCTGCCTGCCTTCAAAAGCCTCCTGCAGAGTCATTTCATCAATGTTTTCTCCCCTCCACTCCTTTTTTCTCCTTCTGCCTCTTCCTTAGTGTCCATTCTTTGTTCACACCCATTTAAAATTTTCTGAAACATCTCTCTATGCACGAAGACTGCTGTAGAAATGCAAGTTGTTGTTGCAGCTCTCAAACTGCACAATGTCTTATCATATAATGTAAAAAAAATGCCTTTTCTGTAAATTTGTAAAACTGAGTAGAATTAGAGAAACTTACAGAACTGCAAGATGCTTTTCATTGATGGTAATTTGTGATTAAAATGAACACAGGCTATGCAGCAGGGTCTTGCTAAGTGTAGTTATCTTTACAAGAGCAACTGACTGAACAACAAAGGAGTACTGTAACATCTTATGAAGACCCACATGTTTTATAAATCAAAATGGGAACCCTGCTCTTTGTTTTTACCATGTTTCAACTTGTTTTTTTCTGACAATTATAACTTAAAAATGGTTTAATGTTTTTTTTGGGGGGGGATTTAAACAGAGAATGACACAGGTGGATTTTACTGTGTAATGTCAGGTGATGTTGTTGTCACATTAGCTGATCATCTTTTTTTTATTCGTTCATGGGATGTG
Source organism: Heptranchias perlo (assembly GCF_035084215.1). Taxonomy (NCBI): domain Eukaryota; kingdom Metazoa; phylum Chordata; class Chondrichthyes; order Hexanchiformes; family Hexanchidae; genus Heptranchias; species Heptranchias perlo. Next base: position 45,331,695 of record NC_090332.1, read on the forward strand.
GGCGTCGCTGGCAAGGCCGGCATTTATTGCCCATCCCTAATTGCCCTTGAGACGCCGCTTGTGACCTGGTGTTCATGAAGGAGTGGCCCCGCAATAGAGATCCTGGAGGAGGCACCTTTGAGATAGACTTTGGACCTTTTAAGCCAATTGCTTTAGGCCACAGATGTGAGAGTATTCAGCAGGGACAAGTTAAACATTTAGATTAGAATAGAAACAAAGGACCTTGAGAGACATTAGAAAAAGGCTAAAGGAATTTGTAATTTTTTTAAAAATCAATTGAACAATATTTGTGATATTTATATTGTGCGAGAATGTGATCAAAGCCCAAAAACCCTCCTTTTTGACTGTGCTTCCAACTCCATCCCAATTCCTTTCCTATTTTCCTTTTTCCTCCTGCGAGGCTTCCATTGTTTTATTTGCTCTATTAAGCTCTTTAAGACATCTTTCATGTGTGATAAGCACTATCGAAATCAAAATGTAAGTTTTTGTTGATTGTGTAGACAGTGTAAGTTTGAATGTGTGGCAGGAACCATGATTTAACGTCAGAGCTCCTGTAATTGGACTCACCTTGTGTTTTCCATCTTTAAGAATGTAAGGAATTCTGTGGGAAAACTCACAACCAATGTTTGGTTTGTCCTTATTCCAGAGACCAGAGCCATGATACAAAAAGAGTAATCTTGTTATTTGTTTATATTAGGGTTTCTAAGGTGCTTGAGGGGTTCCAACAGAATTTTTAAAAATGTCTAATATTTTATCAAATGGTTAAAGTCAAATACAGCTGTCATATTTCTCTGGTGTTCTTATATGAAAACAAGCTCTGGGGCTCTAGGTTTAGTGATTACTATTTGTTTTTCACTAAAGAATGCTGAATTAGAAAATGTCTAAGGATTGCAATTAGGTCTATTGGAACTGTACTGTACTCATGTGAGCCATCGTGAAATGCTTTCTATAAGATAGATAATGCCTGGTAGCAGACTGCACATCTGCACATAATATCATGGCTTAATGTGGCACAACTATTAAAACCACATTGTTTATTTTTATTTGCTAGAGGGACAGTTGAAGTCCATTCAGCGTTGCAAGTGATGTGGCATCTCAAAGCGGTAGGGAAATAGCAATAGATTGCCCCAATTTCAGATCTAAAGACCTCCCGCAAAAAACCAGGGAACTTGAGGCACTGACCCTTGCAATGGTCATTTGCTCAATGTGGTTCCCAAAACAGTATTTTCAAAAGGGACGATTGCCTGATGTAAACCAGCCTGACAGTTCAACACTTTTAGTTTGATGAAAGGGAAATTGTATTTGACAAATCTATTAGAGTATTTTGAGGGTGTAGCTAGCAAGGTAGATAAAGGGAGAACCAGTGGATGTAATATATTTGGAGTTTCAAAAGGCATTCAATAAAGTGCCACAGAAGAGGTTGTTACACAAGATTAGGGCTCATGGAATTGGGGGTAATATATTAGCATGGATAGAGGATTGGTTAACGGACAGAAAACAGAGAGTAGTAATAAACGGGTCATTTTTGGGTTGGCAGGTTTTAACTAGTGAGGTGCCACATGGATCAGTGCTTGGGCCTCAGCTGTTTACAATATATATCAATGATTTAGATGAGGGGACCAAGTGTAGTGTATGCAAGTTTGCTGATGATACAAAGGTGGAAAAGTAAGCAGTGAGGAGGACGCAAAGAGGCTTCAAAGGGATATAGACAGGTTAAGTGAGTGGGCGAGAAGGTGGCAGATGGAGTACAATGTGGGGAAATGTGAAATTATCCACTTTGGTAGGAAGAATAGAAAAGCAGAATATTTTTTAAAAGGTGAGAGACCAAATACTGTTGGCATTCAGGGGGTTTTGGGTGTCCTTGTACACAAATCACAGAAAGTGAACATGCAGGTACAGCAAGCAATTAGGAAGACAAATGATATGTTGGCCTTTATTGCAAGGGGTTTGGAGTATAAGAGTAAGGAGGCCTTGCTGCAATTATTTTCCACATTCACCTGAGGAAGGAGGAAGCCTCCGAAAGCTTGTGGATTTTAAAATAAAATTGTTGGACTATAACTTGGTGTTGTAAAATTGTTTGCAATTATATAGAGCTCTGGTGGACCACACCAGGAGTACTGTGTACAGTTTTGGTCTCCTTACCTGAGGAAGGATATATTTGCCTTAGAGGGGGTGCAATGAAGGTTCATTAGATTGATTCCTGGGATGAGAGGGTTGTCCTATGAGGAGAGATTGAGGAAAATGGGCCTATATTCTCTGGAGTTTAGAAGAATGAGAGGTGATCTCATTGAAATCTATAAAATTCTTAGAGGGCTTGACAGGGTATCATAGAATCATAGAATCATTGAAAATTTACGGCACAGAAGGAGGCCATTCGGCCCATCGTGTTCGCACCAGCTGAAAATGAGCCACCCAGCCTAATCCCACTTTCCAGCACTTGGTCCATAGTCATGTAGGTTACGGCACTTCAGGTGCACATCCAGGTATTTTTTAAATGAATTGAGGGTTTCTGCCTCTACCATCCTTTCAGGCAGTGAGTTCCAGACCCACACCACCCTCTGGGTGAAAAGATTTTTCCTCAGCTCCCCTCTAATCCTTCTACCAATCATTTTAAATCCATGCCCCCTGGTTATTGACCTCTCTGCTAAGGGAAATAGTCCTTCCTATCCACTTTATCTAGTCCCATCATAATTTTGTACACCTCAATTAAATCTCCCCTCAGACTCCTCTGTTCCAAGGAAAACAATCCCAGCCTATCCAATCTTTCCTCATAGCTAAAATTCTCCACTCCTGGCAACACCCTCGGAAATCTTCTCTGTGCCCTCTCTAGTGCAATCACATCTTTCCTGTAATGTGGTGACCATATTACAGGAAAGTATGCCGTACTCAAGCTGTGGCCTAACTAGTGTTTTATACAGATCCAGCATAACCTCCCTGCTCTTATATTCTATACCTCGGCTAATAAAGGAAAGTATTCCATATGCCTTTTTAACCACCTTATCTACCTGTCCTGCTACCTTCAGGGATCTGTGGACATGCACTCCAAGGTGCCTCATTTCCTTTACACCTCTCAGTATCCTCCCATTTATTGTGTATTTTCTTGCTTTGTTTGCCCTCCCTAAATGCATACCCTCACATTTCTCTCGATTGAATTCCATTTGCCACTTTTCTGCCCACCTGACCAGTCCATTGATATCTTCCTGCAGTCTACAGCTTTCCTCCTCACTATCAACCACAAGGCCAATTTTTGTATCATCTGTAAACTTCTTAATCATGCCCCCAACATTTAAGTCCAAATCATTAATGTATGCCACAAAAGGCAAGGGACCTAGTACTGAGCCGCACGGAACTCCACTGGAAACATCCTTCCAGTCACAAAAACACCCGTCGACCCCTTTGCTTCCTGCCACTGAGCCAATTTTGGATCCAACTTCCCTCTTTCCCTTGGATCCCATGGACTTGTACTTTTTTGTCCAGTCTGCCATGTGGGACCTTGTCAAAAGCCTTGCTAAAATCCATATAGACTACATCAAATGCGCTACCCTCATCTACCCTCCTTGCTACCTCCTCAAAAAATTCAATCGAGTTACTCAGACACAACCTTCCCTTAACAAATCTATGCTGACTGTCCTTGATTACTCCATGCCTTTCTACGTGACGGTTTATCCTGTCCCTCAGAATTGATTCCAATAATTTGCCCACCACAGATGTTAGACTGACTGGCCTGTAATTACTCGGTCTATCCCTCGCTCCCTTTTCAAACAACGGTACAACTTAGCAGTCCTCTAATCCTCTGGCACTTCACCTGTATCAAGTGAGGAATGGAAAATGATGCTCAGAGCCTCCATTATTTCCTCCCTTGCTTGTTTAACAGCCTGGGATACATTTCATCCGGCCCTGGTGATTTATCTGCTTTCAAAGATGCTAGTCCCCTTAATACTCCCTCTCTCACTATGTTTATCCCATCTAATATTTCACACTCCTCCTCCTTAAGTACAATGTCAGCATCGTCCTTCTCTATTGTGAAGACAGGTGCAAAGTAGTCATTTTAAGAACCATACCAACATCTTCCACCTCCACAAATAGGTTACCTTTTTGGTCTCTAATAGGCTTTACTCTTTCCTTAGTTATCCTTTCGCTCTTAATGTATTTATAAAACATCTTTGGGTTTTCCTTGATTTTACTTGCCAATATTTTTTCATATCCTCTCTTTGCTGCCTTATCTTACCCTGTATGTTCCTTGACATCCAGGGGGCTCTAGAATTGGCAGTCCCACCCTTTTTCTCACCCATGAACACCTCCCACTGCCCTGACATTGATTTACCTTCAAGTAGCTGTTTCTAGGTCATTTTTGCTAAATCACTTCACAGCTTAGTAAAATTGGCCTTTCCCCAGTTGACAACTTTAACTTCTGTTCTATCTTTGTCCTTTTCCATAACTATGCTAAAACTAACTGAATTATGATCACTGCCACCAAAATGCTCTCCCACTACTACTCCTTCCGCCTGCCCAGCTTCATTTGCTAAAATTAAATCCAGAACCACCTCCTCTCTTGTTGGGCTTGCTACGTAGTGGCTAAACAAGTTCTCCTGAATGCAATTTAAGAATCTTGTGCCCTCTATGCCGGTGACACTTTCACACTGTTTATATCCCAGTTAATATTAGGGTAGTTCAAATCCCTGACTATTACTGCCCTATTGTTTTTGCACTTTTCAAAAATTTGCCTACATATTTGCTCTTCTATCTCCCTCTGACTGTTTGGGGGTCTATAGTACACTCCCAGTAGTGTGACTACCCCATTTTTGTTCCTTAGCTCAACCCATATGGCCTCATTTGATGATCCTTCTAACATATCATCCCTCCTCACAGCTGTAATTGTTTCTTTAACTAAAATTGACATCCCCCCTCCTTTATTATCCCCCTCTCTATCTCATCTGAAAACCCTATAACCAGATACGTTGAGCTGTCATTCCTGCCCCTCTTTAAGCCATGTTTCTGTAATAGCTAAGATGACATACCGCCACGTGTCTATCTGTACCCTCAGTTCATCTGCCTTATTCACTATACTCCTTCCGTTGAGGTATATACATTTAAGCACCGTCAAACATCCTTGTTGTTTATTTTCTAACCTTTGTACCCTTTGCCTTCCAAACTCACTTACTAATTTTCTGCCTTCCATCTCCAGTTGTGATTCGGTCCCATCTGAATCCACACTCAGGTTCCCATCCCCCGCCAAGCTAGTTAAGACCTTCCCCAACAGCACCAGCAAATCTCCCCGCAAGGATATTGGGCCCAGCCTTGTTGAGGTGCAACCCATCCAGCTTGTACAGGTCCCACCTCCCCCAAAACCCATCCCTATGCCCCAAGTATCTAAAGCTCTCCCACCTGCACAATATCTCCAGCCACGCATTCATCTGCTCTATCTTCCAATTTCTATACTCACTATCTTTCAGCCAACGTCCCAGACTCTTCCATCACCATCCTTGGGTATGTCCTGTCCTACTGGCAGGACAGACCCAACAGAGGTGGCGGTACAGTGATATACAGTCAGGAGGGAGTGGCCCTGGGAGTCCTCAACATTGACTCTGGACCCCATGAAATCTTATGACATCAGGTCAAGCAGGGGCAAGGAAACCTCCAGCTGATTACCACCTACCGCCCTCCCTCAGCTGATGAATCAGTCCTCCTCCATGTTGATCACCACTTGGAGGAAGCACTGAAGGTAGCAAGGGCACAGAATGTACTCTGGGTGGGGGACTTCAATGTCCATCACCAAGAATGGCTCGGTAGCATCACTACTGACCGAGCTGGCCAAGTCCCAAAGGACATAGCTGTCAGACTGGGCCTGCGGCAGGTGGTGAGCGAACCAACACGAGGGAAAAACCTACTTGATCTCGTCCTCACCAACCTACCTGTCACAGATGCATCTGTCCATGGCTGTATTGGTTGGAGTGACCACGTGGAGATGAAGTCCCATCTCTGCACTCAAGACACCATCCAACGTGTTGTGTGGCACTATCACCACGCTAAATGGGATAGATTCAGAACAGATCTAGCAGCTCAAAACTGGGCATCCATGAGGCACTGTGGGCCATCAGCAGCAGCAGAATTGTATTCCAACACAATCTGTAACCTCATGGCCAGGCATATTCCTCACTCTACCATTACCAACAAGCCAGGGGATCAACCCTGGTTCAATGAGGAGTGTAGAAGAGCATGCCGGGGGCAGCACCAGGCGTACCTAAAAATGAAGTGCCAACCTGGTGAAGCTACAACTCAGGACTACATGCATGCTAAACAGCGGAAGCAACATGCTATAGACAGAGCTAAGCGATTCCACAACCAACGGATCAGATCAAAGTTCTGCAGTCCTGCCACATCCAGTCGTGAAGGGTGGTGGACAATTAGACAACTAACGGGAGGAGGAGGCTCTGTAAACATCCCCATCCTCAATGGCGGAGTCCAGCACGTGAGTGCAAAAGACAAGGTTGAAGCATTTGCAACCATCTTCAATCAGAAGTGCCAAGTGAATTATCCATCTCGGCCTCCTCCCGATATTCCCACCATCACAGTAGCCAGTCTTCAGCCAATTCGATTCACTCCACGTGATATCAAGAAACATCTGAGTGCACTGGATACAGCAAAGGCTATAGGCTTCGACAACATCCCAGCTGTAGTGCTGAAGACTTGTGCTCCAGAACTAGCTGCGCCTCTAGCCAAACTGTTCCAGTTCAGCTACAATACTGGCATCTACCCGTCAATGTGGAAAATTGCCCAGGTATGTCCTGTCCACAAAAAGCAGGACAAATCCAATCCGGCCAATTACCGCCCCATCAGTCCACTCTCAATCATCAGCAAAGTGATGGAAGCTGTCGTCGACAGTGCTATCAAGCGGCATTTACTCACCAATACCTGCTCACCGATGCTCAGTTTGGGTTCCACCAGGACCACTCAGCTCCAGATCTCATTGCAGCCTTGGTCCAAACATGGACAAAAGAGCTGAATTCCAGAGGTGAGGTGAGAGTGACTGCCCTTGACATCAAGGCAGCATTTGACCGAGTGTAGCACCAAGGAGCCCAAGTAAAATTGAAGTCAATGGGAATCAGGGAGAAAACTCTCCAGTGGCTGGAGTCATACCTAGCACAAAGGAAGATGGTAGTGGTTGTTGGAGGCCAATCATCTCAGCCCCAGGGCATTGCTGCAGGAGTTCCTCAGGGCAGTGTCCTAGGCCCAACCATCTTCAGCTGCTTGATCAATGACCTTCCCTCCATCATAAGGTCAGAAATGGGGATGTTCACTGATGATTGCAGTGTTCAGTTCCATTTGCAACTCCTCAGATAATGAAGCAATCCGTGCCCGCATGCAGCAAGACCTGGACAACATCCAGGCTTGGGTTGATAAGTGGCAAGTAACATTCACATCAGACAAGTGCCAGGCAATGACCATCTCCAACAAGAGAGAGTCTAACCACCTTGACATTCAACGGCATTACCATCACCGAATCCCCCACCATTGACCAGAAACTTAACTGGACCAGCCACATAAATAACGTGGCTACAAGAGCAGGTCAGAGGCTGGGTATTCTGCGGCGAGTGACTCCCCTCCTGACTCCCCAAAGCCTTTCCACCATCTGTAAGGCACAAGTCAGGAGTGTGATGGAATACTCTCCACTTGCCTGGATGAGTGCAGCTTCAACAACACTCAAGAAGCTCGACACCATCCAGGACAAAGCAGCCCGCTTGATTGACACCCCATCCACCAACCTAAACATTCACTCCCATCACCACCGGCGCACCGCGGCTGCAGTGTGTACCATCAACAGGATGTGCTGCAGCAACTCGCCAAGGCTTCTTCAACAGCACCTCCCAAACCCGCGACCTCTACCACCTAGAAGGACAAGGGCAGCAGGCACATGGTAACAACACCACCTGCACGTTCCCCTCCAAGTCACACAACATCCCAACTTGGAAATATATCGCCGTTCCTTCATCGTCGCTGGGTCAAAATCCTGGAACTCCCTACCTAACAGCATTGTGGGAGAACCTTCACCACACGGACTGCAGCGGTTCAAGAAGGCGGCTCACCACCACCTTCTCAAGGGCAATTAGGGATGGGCAATAAATTCTGTCCTTGCCAGCGACGCCCAAATCCTATGAATGAATAAAAAACTAGCACATGGCACTGTGAGCAATCCGGAGATTACTACCTTTGAGGTCTAGCTTGTTAATCTCTTTCCTAAAAATCTCCTTAAAATCTGCCTGCAGGCTCTCATCCCTCTTTCTACCTATGTCATTGGTACCGATATGAACCACAACCTCTGGCTGTTCACCCTCCCCCTCCAGAATGTTCTGCAGCTGCTCAGTGACATCCTTGACCCTGGCACCAGGGAGGCAACATATCATCCCGGAATCTCGTCTGCGGACGCAGAAACGCCTGTCTGCTCCCCTAACTATACAATCCCCTATCACTATTGCTCTCCTGACCTTTCTCCTCCCCCCGCCAGTACAGCTGAGCCACCCATGGTGCCGTGTTCTTGGCTCTGACTGCACTGCCCAGAGGAGCCCTCTCCCTCACCAGTATTCAGAACTGAATGCTGGTTAGAGAATGAGATGCCCTCAGAGGCTCCTGCCCTACCTGCCTGGTCCTCCTTGTCTGTCTGGCGGTCACCCAGTCCCTCTCTGCCTTCACTCTCTTAAGCTGTGGGGTGACCACCTACTGAAATGTGCTTGCCACAAAATTCTCAGCTTCGTGGATGCACTGCAGTGACGCCAGCTACTGCTCAAGCTCCAAAATCCAGAGCTCGAGCTCCTCCAGCTGACGACACTTCCTGCACTTGTGATTGTCCAGGACACGGGAAGCATCCTGGAGTTCCCACGTAGCACAGGATGTGCATTCGCCGGGTCTGAACTGCCCTGCCATGCCTCGATTTATTAGATTAACTAAACTTAACTAACTTTCTTACCTCTCTCCCTGAAGCCCCTTGCTCTTTATTCTCTCCGTCGATCTGGCGCTCCGCCCCAACCTCCAACCAGGTCCACTCACCTTACTTCAGGCGCTCCGATAGTCCGGGTTAAATGCTGAGAGGCTGTTTCCCCCGGCTGGAGAGTCTAGAACTAGGGATCATAGTCTCAAGATAAGAGGTCGGCTTTTAGGACTGAGATGAGGAAAAATTTCTTCACTCGGAGTGTTGTGAATCTTTGGAATTCTCTACCCTGGAGGGCTGTGCATGCTCAGTCTTTGAGTATAATCAAGATTGAGATTGATAGATTTTGGACACCAAGGGAATTAAGGGATATGGGGATAGGGCAGGAAAGTGGAGTTGAGGTAGAAGATCAGCCATGATCTTACGTTCTTATGAATTAACCTTTGAACCTGCTCTGACAGTGATGAATTAAAAGGGCTCCTTTTTCACTACAGTCATCCTCCTTAAGAAGTGACCAAAAGGTGCATCCCTTCTTCTTCGCAGTGTCTGAAGCTCAAACTACACAGAGTGTAAAGCAGCATAATTTCTCATTGAAGCTAGTGCCAATTAAATTGATTGTGTTGAACAGAACCCGGAGACTTCAGCTGCAAGCACTGGGGGAAACGGGCTTTTGTTAACGGCCTGTTCCTGGGTGTGAAACTAAGGCATGACTCAGCTGCAAAAGGTGCTTCAAGTTCAGGACAGGTTTTACTTTCAAGGCAAAGATAGCTTGATCAAACAGTAGATCTGTCGAAAGCTTGCAGTGTGGATTTGTGCAAAGAGCCTTAATCCCGTTTACAGGGAAGTTAGAATGGCATTAAAATAAGAGATTACAGTAAGTAACAAGTATAAAACAAGGATGCAAAGTACTGCTTATGGGGCTCACACAGCACTGCTTAAAATTCAGTGCACACTAGTCATTAATTCACACTGCACATTTGGAAACCCACAAAGTAACCATGGACATCATAATGCTTTCTCCTTAGAAGCAGAGTGTTCTTGAATCTTCACAAAGACCAACATTGGGAAATCAGAACCACAAGAAATTAACCCAAGGCTCAGTTGCAGACCTCTCTGCTCCTTATACAAAAAGATTTCATACAGTATATGTTCTTACTATTTCTCAAACAAGGCAGTAGTGTTGAAGCTCTGGACCAATCAATAGTGTTGAAGAATCAAAAGTTTTTATAAGTAGTTTTTTTGAGCCCCTGCTTTTAAGTACTGTCAGATATCCACCAGTATATCCAGGGAGATCCATTCAAGCACTCTTTCATCATTTCCATGAAAGTCCTCTCAGATGTCTGCAGTGGAGTTCTAGCTATGTACTAGTATGAACCGAGCAGTGAATTGCACAGGAAAACCTAAAACTCTGCGAACTGACTAGTGGCTTAAACAGTAAAACCTTATGGTCCAAATAGTACTCGGGAGACCTTTGCCAACTAGGAATTGTATCTTTGAGGCAGTCTGTGTGGGTTCAAGAGATGAATCAATCCAGATGGTTTGGAATCTGATTTACTTGTGCACACCTCTAAATGAAAAAGAAATGATTTCAGTGGATGCTGTTTGCTTAACCTTATACTGCATCTCCTGATCCTAAACTGGCACTGGCACAGAAGAAAGACTTGCAGCACTGCCTGACGATATGGTTTACTTTTCTTTATAAGAATCTGTTGTCACTAAGAGGGTTTAATATGCCATACTTCACTCAACTAACTTCCCAAACAGATCACCCTAAAGCAATATTGGTAAGGTTCTTACAAGCATTAAAAGCATATTGTGGTTATTCCAGATTGTTGAAAAGTGGCAATAGAAATAGGTTCACCACAGGCTAACATTTGTGTTTGTATTTTTTTTGTGTAAGTTAGGTGACAAAATAACAGAGTGTAGTGGAAATAAGTGTAACAGGAACAGATGTCTCATGAAATGGCCCAAGTGATTGCTGGAAACAAAGATTTTGATAAATTGTTTTGGGGTACCACTGGGCAATTGATTTCCTACAGCCTAATGCATCCTCCGCAAAACTGATTCAGTAACTGGAGGCCAGTTGTCAGGCACAAATAGTTAGCATGATTTTAACTGTACCTTACTTATTATGGTTTGAGCTGTAAGTAATATTTTTCACCTTTTGATGATAATTAAAATGAGGGATTCAAAAGCATGGAATGAGAAAAGGCTATTTGGTCCATCGAATCCATGCTTTCCATAATCCATCGTGCACAATTATTTAATCATATGGGGGAAAGATTTCCTCTGTGCACCTCAGGGTAAATCTGGTGAGGCTCATACTGCTGCGTCCTCGCACACAGCCAGTACATCATGGGTAACAAGCCTGTGATTTGCCAACATGTACTGGTTGAAGTGAGGCCCCTCTGGAGGTACAGGGCCTCCAAAACTTTCCCCTTATATGTAAAAAAAATCACAAAGCTGTTCTTTATAAACAGGTTTACAATTTTGTTACAAATGGCACACAGGAAAAAAAAACTTCTACCAAGACAAAAGTAAGACATTTAAGAGTCAATTCCATAGTGAGATCAAAAAACTGCTCATGCTCCCAATGCTCCTGGGCCTATCTGCGCTGGTTGAGTGGAAGCCCAACCATGCCAGATTCCATGGACATGGGGTCAGCTTTCACATGTACGCTGACAACACCCAGCTCCAACTCTCCACCACCTCTTTGAATCATTTCACTGTCTCTGTGTTATCAAACTGTTTGTCCAACATTCAGTTCTGGATAAGCCACAGTTTCCTCCAGCTAAACATTGGTAAGACCTAAGCCATCATCTTTGGCCCCTGCCACAAACTGCGTACCATTGCCCAATTCCATCGCTCTCCCCAGCCACTGTTTCTCGGTAAACCAGACTGCTTGCAATCTCGGCATCCTTTTCAACCCCAAACTGAGCTTCCAACTCTGTATCCACTCCATCACAAAGGCTTCCACCTCTGTGACATCTCCCACCTGCTCTGAGGAGCAGAATATTAGGAAGTAGACAACACACACTCTACACTATTAGAAAGGGCAAGCATCGGAGAAGAAAGCAACGATACAGGGGCACACATGGAGCAGGAAAATAAACTGGCTTTGAAATGTTTGGTGATGATATGTTGACACCATGATTGTCACAATATGAAAGTATCATGGCTGCTGCCAGGGTAACTTGCCGTTACCTGTGTTGCTCAGGCCTGATGGTCTGAGACTACTTCTGCATAGATTGAATGAAATCCTTTGCAATTTATATATGCAGGGCTTCCTGTGCCTGTTTTATACAGGTGCACAGCAAATCAAGAGCTGGACTGCTAAACAGCATGGTGCCATGATAGCTGTGTAAGTGCCATCGATGACAGCCTGTACTTTTGGAAACCCAGCCACCTGATAGAAGTGCTGGGCTCTGTCCAGTTGCTCTCTCCTTTCCATTGGAAGAGTGACATATGTGTTCCCACGGGCAAACAATGAGGCCGTGATCTGTTTGATACATCGGTGAACAGACGACTGACTTTTCTGGCCAATGTCATCGGTGGTGGCTTGAAATGAGACCATAGAATAAACAGTCTGGGGGTGAGTTTACATGGAGGGTTCTCCTGCTTGTCGGCCATAACTTCCCTGGAGGAACCGTGGAAATCCCAGAAAAGTGGGCAGAATGCCACATATAGGGTTTCCGCGGCTCTTCCATCAAAGTTATTTTAGACGAGCGAGAGAGCCCTCGTGGAAATTCACCTCTTCAATATGGTGGTGACTTTAACCACAAAGGGCAGGACTGACCCTATGCTGCTCGTCATTTGATGGTCACCCTCTAGTAAACAGAATAATTCGGTGATTGTCTCCTTGCTGAATCATGGACTGCGAAGGCAGATATCTTCCAAAATCCCCAAGTAATTGTGCCCAAGTCATATGGCAAAGCTTCCACAACATCTGTGCCAACGTACTGCCTCTTCCCCCTCCTAAGGCATTCATCTTCTTCCTCTAATTTCAACACAACTGTGGGCAGACCCAATGGAATTCCATGGTGAGCACTGCTTGCAGCTGCTGGGGTGAACTGATGGCAGCAGGGGTGCTGCTGTACGAGGTGTGCACACCAAAAGAATTGAAGGAAACCAGCAGAAAGCAGCAGGTAAAACAAATGCACCAGCGATAATGCAGAAAGTTCAGTCGTCACCAACAGCAGTCAAAATGCAAATTTCACTAATGTGACAACCTAGCTTTAAGCGGTCGAGCTCTTCAATAAACGGCTTGCAGCCCTTCCAAAGCCTATTTTATGCAGGTACTCAACGAATCAAAAGCTGTGCTGCAAATCAACCCCAGTCTGAGGCCCACTTTGCATTAATTAACATAATTTTAAGGTATCAAAGAGGCCAGCACATACACAAAGTGCTGCCTCAAAGACTTTGAAAACCTTTCCTCCTGTGGGAATCGACATTTCAGGCCCAAGTGGCCTGAAGGATACCTGCCTGATTCCGAGACGACCACTATCACAGAGATACATGTGCAGTAGAACATAATGGGCCGGAATTTGCTGAAAAAATAAGGGCATATGAACGACACACGTTGTTATTAATGTGCAAATCGGCCAGTAACTTGTGACGAGGAAGAGAAACCCCGTGAATTGCAAATCGCCACAAGTTAATGCTCCACTGTTAGTTTCGCGAAAATGGCATCTCACGCTTAAACTCGCCATGATTTTCACGAAGTTGCTGCATTTGCACATTAATTGCCCATTAAACTCACCACAGAAAGTTAAGTCTAGTAATTTTCAACATAGGTACCCTTTTAACGACATAATGATTGTTAATGACTGCTAAATCAACCTCTCTGACCCAGAACATACACAATTATAAATGTGGAATCTCATGCCTTCAGGTACTGAATTCTTGTTGGAGATTTTAAAAATGTCAAATTTTAGATTTTAAAATTTTTTTCTTACTTTTCCTTTCCGTCTCTTTTTTCTCTCTCTTTCTTAATCCAATCTTTCTTTCCCTCTCTTTATTTTTCTTCCTGTACCTAATTTCACATTGAATTCACCCACTCTAATTCACCCTTCTCAGTCCTTCCTCTGTTTATTTCTCAATCCTTAAATCTCATAAAATTATGTTAATTGATGCCAAGTGGGCCTCAGACTGGGGCTGATTTGCAGCACAGCTTTTGATTCGTTGAGTACCTGCATAAAATAGGCTTTGGAAGGGCTGCAAGCCATTTATTGAAGAGCTCGACCACTTAAAGCTCGATTGTTATGTTAGTGAGATTTGCAGGGAGATAGACTGTTTGGTCCCATCGTTCACCAAGGCCCCAGGTGCCCCCTTGCCCTCATCGTGCCATTATCAGCTCGCACTTCCAGCAACTTACAGGGCAAAATTTTTATGAGCTGAAGGGTGCAGGAAAATGTCTAACTAACAGAGCACGCCGTGAGATGTCCTGCTCCAGCAAATTCTGGGTCAGTACAAAGATCATTTCTAGTTCACAAAGCCAGGAGTCAACAGTCACCTACTGTGTAATTCTTGGATTTTTAAATCACAAGATCACAAGATAATTACAGTTAAGGAAAGCCATTCGGCCCATCTTAATTCATCCATCCAGAACACTCCCCCCATTGCTTTATCTAATTGTTTTGTAAATGATTCCAGGGTTTTCATCTACACAAGAACATAAGAAATAGGAGCAGGAATAGGCCATACAGCCCCTCGAGCCTGCTCCGCCATTCAATAAGATCATGGCCGATCTTCGACCTCAACTCCACTTTCCCGCCCAATCCCCATATCCCTTGATTCCCTTAGAGTCCAAAATTCTATCTATCCCAGCCTTGAATATACTCAACGACTGAGCATCCACAGCCCTTTGGGGTAGAGAATTCCAAAGATTCACAGCCCTCTGAGTGAAGAAATTCCTCCTCATCTCAGTCTTAAATGGTTGACCCTTTATCCTGTGACAATGCCCCCTAGTTCTAGACTCTCCAATCAGGGGAAATAACCTCTCAGCATTTACCTTGTCAAGTCCCATCAGAATCTTATATGTTCCTTGGGCCTCCCCAGCTCCTGAATCCCCACGATCTTCGGTGAATCCCCAAGGTCCTCCCCACCAAGGTCAGGGACATGGAGGCCCTGCTGATCTTAATGGCTGGGCCTCATTTGAATAAATATGTGCAGAGTCCCGTCCGACGCCCAGCCAGATTGACTGCTTGGGAATTTGGCCACAACCGGGGACCCATGGGAACGGTCCCTGGCAGTCAGTGGCTGGAGGGGATTCCCTCACATCACATTGGGAGGAGGAGGCTGGGGTTTTCCTTTAGTGGACAATCGGAGCAGGCTGGGGTTTACTGGGGCTGGGGATTCACCAAAGATCGTGGGGATTCAGGAGCGGGGAGGCCTAAGGATTCCTCGAGGGGCCTAGGAGGAGCACTCCTGCTCCTCCTGGCCCACAAGAGTTCAAAGACAGGTGAACTTTTAAAATTCATTTGGGCCTTTTCTGGCCAGTTGGTTCCTCCTGCCATATTGCTGCTGCCGCGTGTCAGACACCGCGTGGACCTTAAAATCACATTGCGGTGCCTATGACATCATTGAGCCATGACTTTTGAATCTTAAGTAAGCCCCCGCCTGCTATTAGCGGGAGCCTCGTCCAGGGCCTGAATTGTCATAGTAACTATTAAGGCGGCCGGGAACACGACGACTTGAAGGCGGGATCTAGATTTTTAGGATTTTAATCCCTCGCCCGAGCCTTGCCTGCCCATTGTGGGGGGTTCAAAATCGAAGCCTTGGGGTCATCCTCATGGCTTTTCTTTCTACCTCCTCCAGTGCTTGAATGTCTCCCATTTTTCCTTGCTATGTGCAATACTTTACATTAAATTTGATTTGCCATTGTTCAGCCCATTCACACATTTTGTTCAACTCATTCTGCAATTTCTGAGCTGCCTCCTTCAGTTGCACTGCCCTTCTTTGGTATCTTCTGCAAATTTGACCAATTTGCATTGCCAAAGTCAGTCTATTCTATACTGCGGGGTTATGTCTACTGGGAAATTAATTGAAAATTCATTTTAATTGTGGTTCTTAAAACTTTCTTATCCTTTCAATTCACATTTTCCTCCCCAGAGATGAATGATAGTAGTTATCTATCATTAGTCATTTTTATCCTGGATTATGACGTGATTACAGATTGGTTTCAATATGTCCATGTACAACAGCTGTTGTCATAGAACTAGTCAAGTGCATTTCTTATCTACTGCTACTTCTTTAATCATTCTGGGTTCTACTGTAAAGTGAGAGCAAAGTTTAAGATAGAATTAACATTTTTATTGAATTCTGTGAAAAAAGTACAAAAAGGGGTTTTGATGAAGTACATATACAAGGTCATTAAAATGGAAAAATAATGGACACTGGAACAAAATTCAGCCAGCACAAACTGCTGGACTCCAGTACAAAGGCTCAATTGAGGTGAATTTTTCTTATTCCTATTTAGTCACATTGTGGCATCTCTCCAAACTTGGCCACAAATTTCGATATATTCATATACCTTCACCTTAAATATAATAATCATTCATAGGTCATCACTTTCTGTATATCGTTTTCCTAACCTTCCAATTTCATAGTGGCATGAACTGAGAATATTGATAGTAGATCGATTGATTGATTTGATTTTTAATATCCTAGACTCTTAGTGATGTTACATGTGATCTGCAAGGGTTGAAAAGATTTTTAGATTTGAGAATACAGTTCAGTGAAGAATAAAATAGGTTGGCAAATTGCACAAATGTAAAGACCTGGGGCTAGAAATGTCGTACTAATGGAAATGGTTAAGTAGGCAATGATCCAATGATTTAGCAGTTAGACTGTTGGCTTCTCAGCCACATAATGTCAGGCCCAAGTCCCACATCTATCCATCCCTCAAACATCCCTGCTGCAGTTGGAATAAGCATTGTCAGTCCACAGTTATGTTGTTCATTGGACCACCTTGTGCAGATTCTTCCACCTTGGAATAAGGACAGGAAGATAAAAAATGGGCCTGCACTGGTACAAGTACACACCTCAAGTTTGTTTGCAACATAAAAACATAAGAAATGTCAAGGAAGATAAAAGGTCATTTAGCTTATCAAAGCTCTTCTTTCTCATACTCTAGAACCCTATTTTGGCATCCAACTATCCTATTTTTTTTGTCTCTTCTACCCTGCCTGGCAAATTGTTCCAAACATTTGTTACTTTGTAAGTAAAGAAATGTTTCTAATAAATCTGTTTTGAAAACCTGAGATGGGACTTCAAAATTCCTCACTGCCAGTTGTGCTGTAGTAAAGCAACTTACTTGGAGTTTGGAACTTCTGGAGATAACATTTAAAGCTACAATAAGTTTTGGGATGGGACTTGTAGAAGATGATAATAAAAGGATACTGTCTTCCTGACAAACTCTTTGGGAAAACTTTACTCATTTGTTTCCAACTGCATAATGTAACAATCTAAACTGTGGCAAAATGCCTAACCATATCACTTATGGGTGATGTCACTGTAATTAAATTATATATGATGGTCCCACTCCATCAGTGATGCCTAGCAGCCAGGAGACCTAACATGGCGAGTCTCCATCCAGGTACAGATTTGACATTTAAAAAAAGAATGTCAAAGAATACTTTTATACGGTTCATCTTTTCTCAGTCAGCAATGTTTACTAGTTTAAACAAGACAATAATCCTTCCTGGAATTCCCTTCCCCTTTAATTAATTGGATGGTATTCTTTTAGTTTCTTGGGACGCCTTGGGATGTTTTACTATGTTAAAGGTGCTATATAAATGCAAGTTGTTGTTATTGTAGTTTCAGTTACTCCTTAAAAAGGACTGTAACGTGACAAAGAATGACCAGACACTGGAAACTGTTACTCAGAGAATCTCCAAACATCATTACCCTCATCTCTTACTCCCTGTTTTTGAAATTGTAAAATCACGTCTCTTTGACCAATCAAGAAAATTGTGCTTTTCAAAGAATGAGGTAAATTGAATAATATCAATAAGCTGAATCCAGACATTGAAGAGGATAACTACACATGCAGGGAACTAACATGGTGTTTACCTAGGAATAGTAGGATAAGAAAGGTAAATGTGTGGCTGGAGAAATGATGCAGGAGGGAGGGCTTCAGATTCCTGGGGCATTGGGACCAGTTCTGGGGCAGGAGGGATCTGTTCAAGATGGACGGGTTGCATCTCAACAGAGCTGGGTACAATGTCCTTGTGGGAAGGTTAACTAATGCTGTGGGGGAGGTTTTAAACTAATTTGTCAGGGGGATGGGCCCCAGGATGAAACATTAGAGAGGAAAAACAAGGTGCACAGAGAACTGGGAGGGACAAGTAGCACTAGAGTAAAGAAGAGTTCAGAAATAGGAGGGATCAGACAGAGGAAGAATGCAAGGCAGTCTGGGATGAGTTTCGAGTGCATGTGCGTAAATGCATGTAGTGGGATAAATAGGCAGGCTCAAGTCATCAAATGGGACTAAGATACAGTGGCAATTTCGGAGTCCTGGCTCAAAGTGGGGGAGGATTGGGTACTTAATAATCCTGGCTACAACATATTCAGGAAAGATAGGGAAGGAAAGAAAGCAGGGGGGTGTTGGCAGCATTGATCAAATAAACTATTATAGCACTGGAAAGGGATGATGTAGTTGAGGGGTCAAAGACAGAATCTATTTGGTTAGAATTAAGGAACAATAAAGGAGCTATTACACTATTGGGTGTAGACTATAGGCCACCAAAGAGTGGGAAGGAGATAGATGAGCAAATTTCCAGGCAAATTGCAGAAAGATGTAAGAACTATACAGTAGTCATAATGGGGGACTTCAATTATCCCAATATAGACAGGGACAGTAACAGTGTAGAGGGCAAAGAGGGGGAGGAATTCCTGAAATGTGTACAAGAGAACTTTCTGGAACAATGTGTTTCCAGCCCAACGAGGAAGGAAGCAGTGCTGGATATAGTTCTAGGGAATGAAGGTGGGCAGACGGAGCATGGTTCAGTGGAGGAGCATTTGGGGAACAGTGATCATAATATCATTAGGTTTAGAATAGTAATGGAGATGGACAAGGAAAAATCAAATGTGAAAATACTTAACTGGAGGAGGGCAAATTTCAGTGAGTTAAAAAGGGATCTTGCCCAGGTGAATTAGAATCAGAAATTGGTAGGCAAAACTGTAATTGAACAATGGGAGGCCATCAAGGAGCAGTTGGTTCACATATAGAGTAGACACATTCTTATGAGGGGAAAAGGAAGGCCATCCAAAGCTAAAGCTCCCTGGATGATTAAAGATATAGAGATTAAAATTAAACTGATTATTGGATTGGATAAAATAGATAAAGAGGAGGTACTGAAAAGATTGGCAGTACTCAAAGTAGAAAAGTCACCCGGTCCAGATGGGATACATCCTAGGTTACTGAAGGAAGTAAGGTTGTAAATTGCGGAGGCTCTGGCCACAATCTTCCAATCCTCCCTAGATATGGAGACGGTGCCGGAGGACTGGAGGATTGCAAATGCTACACCCCTGTTCAAAAAAGGGGGGAGGGATAAACCCGGCAATTACAGGCAGTCAGCCTAACGTTGGTTGATGAGGGTAACGCGGTTGATGCTGTGAATATGGACGTTCAAAAGGCATGTGATAAAGTACCACATAATAGACTTGTGAGCAAAATTAAAGCCCATGGAATTAAAGGGATAGTTTCAGCGTGGATACAAACTTGGCTAAGGGATAGAAAGCAGAGACTGGAAGTGAACAGTTGTTTTTCAGGCTGGCAGGAAGTGTACAGTGATGTTCCCCAGTATTAGGACCACTGCTCTTTTTGATATATATTAATGACCTGGACTTGGGTACAGAGGATATAATTTCAAAGTTTGCAGATGACACGAAACTCAGAAATGTAGTAAACAATATGGAGGATAGTAACAGACTTCAGGTGGGCACAGACAGACTGGTGAAATGGGCAGACACATGGCAGATGAAATTTAATGCAGAGAAGTGTGAAGTGATGCATTTTGGTAGGAAGAATTGGGAGAAGCAATATAAACTAAATGATACAATTTTTAAAGGGGGTGCAGCAACAGAGACCTGGGGGTGTATGTGCACAAATCTTTGAAGGTGGCAGGACAAGTTGAAAATGCTGTTAAAAAAGCATTTGGGATCCTGGGCTTTATTAATAGAGACATAGAGTACAAATGCAAGGAAGTTATGCTGAACCTTTCTAAAACACTGGTTAGGCCTCAGCTGGAGTATTGTGTTCAATTCTGGGCACCACACTTTAGGAAGGATGTCAAGGCCTTAGAGAGGGTGCAGAAGAGATTTACTAGAATGGTGCCAGGGATGAGGGACTTCAGTTATGTGCAGAGACTGGAGAAGCTGGGGTTGTTCTCCTTAGAGCAGAGAAGGTTAAGGGGAGATGTGATAGAGGTGTTCAAAATCATAAACGATTTACCCTTCAGCTCAAAAATGTTTTGCCCACAAAGTTGCTGGAAGTGCGAGCTGACAATGGAATGGCAAGGGCAACAGGGCATCTGGGACCTTGGTGAACAAAAGGACAAACAGTGCATCTCCTTAACCAATGAGATTAAAGGATTGAGAAATAAACAGAGGAAGGACTGAGAAAGAAGGTACAGAAAGAGAAATAGTGGGAGTAAAAGATTGGATTAAGAGAGAGAGAAGAAAGAGAGAGAAAGGAAAAGTAAGAATAAAGTTTTAAAATTTGACATTTTCAAAACCTCCAACAATTGACTACCTGAAGGAATGAGTCTCCACACTTTTAATTGTTCACTTTCTGGGCAAGAGAGGTTGATTGACAGTCATTAACAATTATTACATCGTTAAAAGGGCACATACGCTATTAATTATTAGATTTAACTTTCTGTGGCGAGTTTAATGGGCAATTAAAGTGCAAATGCAGCAAATTCATGAAACTCACGGGGAGATTAAGGGCGAAATGCCATTTTCGCCTTATTTTTTTCAGCAAATGTATTCTTCCCCACCTGGTTTTTTGGTGGATAGGTTACATCCTCCCTCTCTTTCACTCCAAACTCCAGAATGTCCCCTTCCTCAACTCTAGAAGTGGTTGTACCTTTGTGATGAAGATCTTGGAGAGGTTTGATTATCCTGCCCTCTCAGCTGTAGTAACGTGTTTCATGAAAGAATAAAGGACCAGAAGGGAAATAAATAATAGAAAGGAAGGATTAGGAAGGCAGATTTCAGTGTCATAAACACAAAGTTGTGATGTGTACTAGGAGATAAATTTCATTTTTTTAAATTTGATTTCAGCTGCAGTGGTAACATTTTACAAAAATGGCATGCTTGTGTATTTACTATTGTGAACATTAATTGCTTGTCAAACTCCAGCAACAACTATTTTTGGAGTGAGGGATTAAACATGGAAACATTGGCACAGAGTTCCATTACTGTGATGGAGTGTTCAACGTGACTGTGAACACTATCCTTTAATTTTCAACTCATTAACCATCCACATGACAATTGGTAGTTCTGTCATTTTGAAGTACTTGCAGCAAGATACTTCTTTGCAGTTACATTATCACAGCTGAAGAAGAGACCACTATGACTTTGCCTTAATCTTCAGAAGAGGTGTGTCCTGCATTACATGATATATGGCAGAATCAATACTGCACCATCAGAGGAAAAACTTATCAGAGTCATTTGGAATCCATAATTCTTATTACTACTGTGTTCCTCTTTAACAAACAAGCACACGGTGCTCTAAATGTCATGTTAACATGTACACATATACATAATGTTACAACAGACGCCTGAGGTAAGCTTATTAACTGCACATACACCCACACAGCTACCCACCCACATCTAAAACCTGAAATCTGCTTTCCCT
The DNA here is from genome assembly GCF_035084215.1 of Heptranchias perlo. Taxonomy (NCBI): domain Eukaryota; kingdom Metazoa; phylum Chordata; class Chondrichthyes; order Hexanchiformes; family Hexanchidae; genus Heptranchias; species Heptranchias perlo. The sequence goes on from NC_090332.1 coordinate 45,353,483, forward strand.
CTCACACGCTTTCTGGCTTTCTGTTTCTATGTATAGTTTTCACATAGTGAGAAGATCACTTATTAAAAATAGTCTATTTAGAAGCGGTAAAATGCCCAGTAACTGATTAATGCAAAAATCCACTAAAACCATAAGCTATGACGTTTGGGTTTCTAGTTTCTTCAGATAGTAGCTTTTGTCTTCTACAAGCAAACTGTTGGCTTAAAATATTATATCCTCATGGACTCACCCTAGAACACAACAGTAAGATGAATTTTATCACAAAGTGTTGAGAAAGATACCCTAAGGTTCAGTATCGGACTACTGACATTTCTAATTTACATTATTGACTTGGATTCAGAAACTCGAAGCAAACTGGTAAAATTTTCAGATGATACCAAACTCAGAGGGGCACTGGAATTGAAGGAGGCAGCCCAGAAATTACAGAATGAGCTAAACAAAGTATGCGAGTGGGCCAAACATGGCAGAGGAAATTTAATGCAAACTGGTGTAAAGTATTGCACACTGAAAGGAAAAATGGACAACACACGTACTCCATGAATGGTGTTGAAATAGATAAGGATGAAGTTGAAAGAGACCAAAGAGTCGTAGTAGATTGAATGCTCAACATGTCCAACCAACGAAGAGCAGCAATCAACAAACCCAATAGAATCTTGAACTACATAGTCAAAACAGTAGAACACAAGTCAGAGGCAGTCGTGGTCAAACTGTACAGTGTTCTGGTCAGAGCACACCTTAAATACTGTGTCCAGTTCTGGTCATCAAGTTAAAAGGGAGACATTCCAGTACTGGAGGAGGTGCAGAGAAGAGCCACAAAGCTGCTCCTTAGTGCCAGGGGCCTGAGTTATGAGGAAAGACTGGAGAGATTTGAGCTTTTCAGACTGGGCAGATGTCTGAGAAATGAAATTATAGAGGTATACAAGATAGTAAATGGTATAGAAAAGGTAAATCCAAATATTACTTTAAATTAAACAGTGAGAGTAGGATAGGGGACACAGGTTCATACTAGTAAAAGGTAATTCTAGGGCTGAATACAGGAAGTTTTTCTTCACGCAAAGAGTGATCAACACTTGGAATGGACTTCTGGGCAGAATGCTGCAGGCAACAAGCCTGGAATCAATTAAGAAACAATTAGATGCATCAGTCTGGGGAGTGTAGGCTTGTTCTGGATAGATGAATTAAGATGGGCCGAAAGGCCTTCCTCATCTTTTGTGATCTTGTGAATATTGTATGTTATCCTTGTAACTCTGTGGGTCACAACTTCACAGATTTTCACAATGTAACATGTATGTCTCAAGTAAAGAGACATGGATGAGTTACATCTTTAGTGAAGTCCTAGAAGCCAGCAGTTGGGAAAAGATAACAACTGACTTGCTGAGATTGCAACAGACTTTGGCACAAATTTCAAATAAAGATTACTATAGGTAATCTAAGAATTCTAAGAAGTGATTCTAAGAATGTGCATTACTGAGAGGGGAACTTTGGTCACTAGTCACACAGAGATCAGGAAATCGTGGGCATGCCACCCATGGGCTAGGTGGCTCAGTGGCTAAATGCACTGCCAAGACCCTGGTTTGGTCTCTGTTCTCTGCTGACCTCACCTGGGGCTGGGAGGGAGGGGGAAGGGGTAAGGGGCACTGCAATTGGCCTCAGCAGCCCTGGGCTAAGAAGGGAAAAAATCAGTGGGATACTAGTACCTGTACAACCGTACACAGCATGAGAGGAGGGGGGAATATTGGGGAGAATATTGAAATCACTTTGATCTTTCTAAGTGTTGCCACAAAAATATAATTTCAATTTAAATGTAGGCAACATACATCTTTTAAATTATAATACATGTCTTTCACCACATTTAATTATAGTTTTAACCCAAGAAAGTAAATTAAAATGTACTGCCACAAATAATACCTTTCTATCAGTAATAATATATCTTGCCATGAAAACAAAAGGCTCAACACTGAATATTCTTGAACCTATGTAAGCTATTTCAAATTTATTAAAATATATCAGAAAATGTGTTCACTTAATCTTTAAGCTCCCCAAGTGGTTCAATGGGTAAATATATGGTACTAAGCTATAAGGAAGGTTCCAGGTTTGATCCCCAGTCTCAACCAGGGTGGTGGCAGAGACTCAACATTGTCCTCAGCACCCTAGGTCAGAGAAGGCAAAAATCAGCCAGTGTTGCTGCTCCTGGTCATTATCCAATGCTCCCTGCTAGAAAGTGCACTTGTATGGATTTTGGATGAGAACAAGATCAGGCTTGATTCTTATGGCCTCCATGGACAGCACTCACTATCTGGGTGCATACATAAACAAATGTCATTCGGGCCAAGTGTTAGCGGGCTGCCAGTGCCTGTGGAACTGTATGTTAACCTGTTAGTGCCTTCAGGAGATGATGGGGAAATATTGTGGGTATTTGTTTTCAATATGTACTAAATATAAGAGAATTACAGAAATTCTTAGACAGAAGTAGCACTTAAATATTTGCACAATGAATTGTGCTTTTTGTTTTGTTGGGATATACAAGTAAGTGTTATAATTTTTAATTAAGATTATATTTCTAATCTTATAAGATTATAATTCCCGTCCCTATTGTGTCCACAGCTCTGCTTCCTTCTTGTCCCAATCAACTGAAAAGCTAGGGTCAGTTGCTGACGTCAACTGTCTCCCATGCCATCACATATTGGTCAAGATAACAGAAAAAGAAAGAAAGCACTTGCATTTATACGGCACCTTTCATGTCCTCAGGATGTCCCAAAGCACTTTTCAGCCAAACAGTACTTTTGAATCGTAATGACTGTTGCAATGTAGGCAAATGCCGCAGCCAATTTGCGAAGAGCAAAGTCTCACAAACAAGAATGAGGCAAATGACAAGATAACAGGGTGACTTTGGTCTCATTCTCGCCTGTTTTTCAGCATGAACGGGGTGGTAGGAAATGAAAGTTGGGAAAAAAACTTACTGATGAGTTTTGGTCTGAGGCCTGCCCATTGAAATCTTCGCGTGACCCTCAATTTAGGGACCCAGTGCTCCTGACAGAAACAGATGGGAGCCTCATGCATATATTTAAATCGGGGTCCTATGACATATTTAGGACCCCAATGTGATTTTGAGCTTCCACTGAGTGGAGCGCACACTATGCAAGCCCCATGAGTGGAACTAAATATAGAGCGGCCAAACCAGGAATCCTTAAAGGGGCCACTGGAGGCCGTTCAGAAAACATAAAGGTAGTTTTATTTTGCTGATTTTTGTTGGGCCAGGAGGAGCTCCCTTTAAGGTCTCCCTGTTGGCCTGGCTTCGCAGAGGAGCTGCCAGATTGCATGACCCCCAGCCCTGACGGCAAGTTGCCTGTCAGTGCTCATTAAGCACTGGCAGCTCTCCGATTCTAATATAAATGACGACCAATCGTCAAAATTGGTTGAGCCTCCAACCAGTGACATCAGGCGGGCAACGCAATCGCTCAGCCTCTGCCCCCACCGATGTGAAAATTGCTCCCAATGTATTTAGTGATGTTGGTTGAGGGATAAACGTTGGCCAGGATAACTCCCCTGCTCGTCTTCGAATATGCCATCGAATAGGTTCACCTGAGAGGGCAGACGGGACCTCTGTTTAACATTTCATCAAAAAGACAGCACCTCTGACAGTACAGTCCTCCCTCAGTACTGCACAGAAGTATCAGCTTGGATTATGTGCTTGAACCTACAACCTTTTGACTCAGAGGTGTGAGTGTTATCACTGAGCCAAAGCTGACAGAAGCTTAGAATAGGACTCCATGGGGGAAAATTTCCTCAGTACACTAAATGCAATGAAATCATGAACGTGTCTGTAAACAGCTCATTTACATTTTTACTATACATACTGCATAGAGGAAATCTTGTCCCCCCTCCCACACTTTTCCTCTTGTGTACCCACATATAGGATACCCTGCTATAGACAGATATTCCAGTTAGGCCAGTGGTAAAACAACCAAGTTCAAATGCCAGTCAAAATTTGAACAAGAGCCCCAGCATGGGAGACAAGTGCTGAAAACTTGAGCTGCCAGATTAATATGTATATTAGAAAAGTAACATATTCCGTAACAAATAATTAAATGACTAAAATTATATTCAAATTTCAAAATTATTTCCTGCTGTTTGATTTATCTGATTTTACTTGCCAAAGAGTGGGCCCCATGCTACGTTATCTGTAATCCCTCTGACCTCTTTAACCCATGCTCACACCAAACTCTGCTGAGCCACACAGGTAATCACAGCATGGTCATATGCACCTCAACCAACTGAATGAACAAGGTTTAATGTACGTTTACAGGTATCTCATAAAGACCAGGACTTGGGTTTAAAAATATAATTGCTGCAGATGTATGGTAAGTGTTGCTGTGGCATTCAAAATGTTTAATAAGAAGAATGGAACTTAAAAAGAAACCGCATCCTAACAGCCAGCAGGATGTACAGTGTATAGGCTGGGATTTGTTTTTTAATGAAGTACTTGCTTCTGACTTGAGGCCCCCATACAAGATGGTATAAATCTGGAATCCTTGTCTTATGTGAAAACCTTTCATACTGAACTTTTTCACACTGCAGCTGGCAATGTGATCTTTTATGCATCAAAATAATTTTTATTTTAAAGCAGATTGCGGCTCCTCTGCCCCTGCTCTCTTGGCTTTCTGCTCACCACTAGCCTACAGCTTCCATGAGCTTCCTTACCCACGAGGCCTTAGCTCAGCGGCGCACAAACAATTTCATCTGTTTTCCTCGCTGTGCCCATTACAAGAACAAAAGCAACCCTGATCAGTTGTCCCTCTCCTTCCAAGTCCCCAAACTCCCTATACCCCAGCTTGGAGTCGTGAGGCATAAATGAAGTGAGCCTGCCCTTAACTTCGAATTAGTCGTTTTTCTCGTCGCTGTGCCATGTCAAAAAATTAAAGAGTAAACAAAGGTCCCCCAAATCCCCTGATTGCATTAATCATTCAAATGACGTATTAGCATTCTTCATACTCTGCTGTTGTGCTTCCAAATTAACACCTCCAGGTTCATGGGAATAGAAATTAACTGAATTATCTGGCAGCCCCAGATGTCCTGGCGTGTTCTTCCCTGTGACTGATTTAATATGCCTCAAGAACAGCTCTGATGCATAAAAACTGCTAATGGTCAAGAAATAATTTATGACATTTGTAACAGATATGCCGAGCTTTCCTGGCACACTAAAAATACCAATCATGTGTTGGCTCATCTAGCAAGCTTAATCTCTCCTAGAGTGGTGCCAGCTAGGCCAAGGCAGGCACCGGAACGGTCCCTTGGCATTATAAGATGCATGCCCAGAGTTTTATTTGCATATAATATTCAGGGCAGGCATTTTTTTTTAATTGTTCTTAATCAAAAGAGAATGACAACAAAAATAAATGAAGTTGCAAGTGTATGTGAAATTTTTTATCACATTGCGAATGTGCTTTTTCTCCATTTATCACAGCCTATATTGAGAAAGTGGAATTTCTGAAAATGTGGTAATCAATGGAGGAGCTACATATGGCAGGGATCAAAGGTGTTACATAGTGTGTGGTTATGCTTTATTGCCAGCCAGTACTGTTAATTAGACAACAAGATCAGAGGCAATATTAAAATCCAATTAAATTGATATGAACAGATTGCCAAGTGATGTACACTAATGTATAATTGAGTATCAAGCAAATGCTAGTCCCCGTCTCCTGCTCCTACCTCCTGAATAAATGATGGAGCCGTAGAGGACGGAAACAAGTTTGCACATTAGCTCTGCAGCTCAGGGCTTTCATTTGCTTGTTTCTGAGCTGGTGGTTTTAGTTTTATCCCAGCAAATCATATGGTGACTGCAGTTCACTATTGTTGTTGTCAGTCTACATATGCTGCTTTCGGAATACTTAAACTGTGCTTACAGGCATCAGCCCCTTAAAACATTATTAAGCATGACTTTTTAAGAAATCTATATTCCATGCTTTTCAAAAAATTATTCACCTCACCCCATCCCTAGTTTTCTTCCCTCCTGAAGGTGCTGACTCTTGTGAGGCTCCATGGGTGCCTGCAACCTTCCGGTACCTCACACAAGTAATGCTTTTTCATGAGTCAGACACAGTTAGGGTGAGTGGATTTAGCTGGACTATTCTACCATGAATGGCAATACAACCAATCTCAATCTTGTCCTCAAACGGCATCCAAGGAGATACTGTCTAGCAATCAGCATGATAATCTTAGTTGAGATTCGAACCCCCCAACCACACCCCTCCCACCCACCCCCACTGCCCCCCCAATCCCCCCCTACACCCCCACCCACCTCGCCCACCACCCCCCACACCCCTACTACCCCCACCCATTCCACCCACATCCCCGCCATTCCCCACCCATCCCGCCACTCCCCCCAGCCAGCCCTCATACCCCCACCCACCCCCACCCACCCATCCTCACACCCCCACCCCCAAACCCCCCCACCCACCCTCAGGTAGGTCCTGAGGGGAGTTCGGCAAGGGTCGTCAGAACAGTTCTGGAGCCAGGAAGAGGACCACTGGTTAGGCCACAGGTAGACTTGGTTATCGTGAACACAACTCGCCAGGTGCCGGCAGCGTTCAGGGCAGCCAAATTTCGGGAAAGGGTCCTGAAACAGGCGTTAGGCCCCCTATTTGCATATGCCAGTTTCAGACGGGGGTCCCGGATGCCTATACATTAGCTTTTACCAATATAGCGGGTGGCGCAGAATGTGCACACCATATTGGACACTTAGGTGCCCATTTTACACCTAAAAACCAGTGCGACATCATCAAATTTCTAGGCCAGAATATTCTGCTGCTCTGTCAGTAAGAACAATACGATTCACAATCAGTGCCACAATAACAAGATTGGATTGCAAGACTTCTACCATTCAGAACTGCTGAGAATTCTCAATGATCATTCCCTATATTTTTACACTGAAAATTAGAAGAAACAATAATGGAACCACAAGTTGTTAAGTATAACCTCTTCGCTTAATAACAGAATCATTTTCATTTTAAATTTAGTTGGGATTTTTTTATTATGAATAGTAGTCCAGACATTCCTCTTATCACCTAATGTCAACAGAAAGATTGTTTTTGATCAGTAGGCAGCCAAACCTTTTAACATTTATAATCTTCTTTTCTTCCCTTTCCCCTCTCCATTTTAGATTTTCACATGTTACAACCCCAAATATTATTACATTGATTTCAATATTTGACAACACTTAAATGGTCACAGATGCAGGATCAAAATTTCAGAAGATCTGGTTAGAAGAGAGTGGACACCAATGATAAAAGTGTTTGTGGCAATGTGAATGAGTTCAGCTTCAAAGGACTGAGGCTTTATTATCAGCATCCTATTCCACATAATCAGACAGTGTTTTAATTCATGTGGAACCTGAACTAACAGTTAATTAGATTAAAAAGCATGTGTGAATGGTGGCAGATCTGGTATATGTGGAGTGATTCTGAATTTTAAATGCACTATTTGTGCCAATGGTCATAGTTCAAGTTTGCGCCAGTATAATTCAGTATAAGTCGGTGCAGATTGAAAATTTCTGCACAGTCAGTAGCTCACTTGAGACACACCTTAAAGCTCCAAAGTGCAGCACCACAGAGTGGAAGGTTCTGGGTTCATGACAGCAATGCCCTCTACAATGAGTCTCGACTGCAGACATGGCACCGTGATGAGATGCCAAGCAGAGGCCAGGGGCTCGAATTTAGCAGGCCTGCGGGTTCCCAGCGGGTGGTCCTCCGGGAGCGTGGTCAACACGCTCGGCGAAATTAGTGGGTTGCCCACGCGATCGTAGCAGGCAACCCACTAATAGGAATCAATTACCTGCTCCTCTGGGGTCCACACTGCTGGTCTGCGCGTCGGTCGGGCTGCGCATGCGCAGTACGATCTGTCAGCTGGAGGCTCTCTAGTTAAAGGGGCAGTCCTCCACTGACAGATGCTGCAACCAATGGGACAAATTGCAGCATGGAGCAGCCCAGGGGGAAGGCTGCTCCCAGTTTAATGATGCCTCACCCCAGCTATCATCAGATGGGGTGAGGAGGAGGGGGAGGACACAGATATTCCCCCCGGCGGGCGGGAGGAAGCGGTCTGCCTCTGCCACCAAGAAGGCCTGGCTCGAGGTGGCAGAGGGGGTCACCTGCGCCACCAACATATCGCCCACCTGCATACAGTGCAGGAGGCGCTGCAATGACCGCAGTAGGTCAGCCGCAGTGAGAACACAAAGTCTTTCCCCTACACTCCGTCTGCCACAACACTGCCCCCACCCCACATCTCCTTCGGCACCGCCAACACTATTCTGTCACATCACCCTTCATACCCACTCACACCCCATCCTCATCTTACCTCCACCTACTCACCTCGCCAGTACTCACCCTGCCACTAACACGCAACCCAATCCTCATACAATCTCATTGCTCCATCCCATACTCACCCTCTCGTGCATCTCCCTCACGGCCAGCCTCACTCAACCTGCCACCACCTGTGCTGCAGCCACAGGGCATGCATCACATATGTGCAGTAGGCAGCGTAAGGCAAACGTCTCGTCAGCATGAAGGGGGTGCACAAGGGTGTCTGAGGGTTTGTCATGGGTGTTACCCATATTGAATTTCAGAGCAACAAACAGCACACATTATATTGACACCACCACTGCCATGTCTCCGCGAATCCTGTCCGTTGTGTCCAATAATGCCCGCTCCTGGGTATCACTATGAGGACCCACCACTGATGCCACCCATCGTGTTACTGCAGAGTAGGTGCAGGTGTATTTGCAGGGCTCGTCCGCGCAGACGACTGAGAGACATCGGCGGTGTAGCCGGCTGCACCCTGGAAGGATGCGGAGGAGAAGGTGTGGAGGGCAGTGGTGACTTTGCCAGCGACAGGTAAGCAGTTGGTGCTGGGGCCAGCCAGGAGCAGCTCGGCATGAAAGAGGCTGCAGATCTCCACGACTACATGTCGAGCGAATCTGCGCCTCCCTGTGCACTGCTGCTCGGAGAGGTCCGGGGAGCTGTGCCTCGGTCTGTGGACCCTGTGGCGAGGGTAGTGCCCTCTGCGACGCGTCTCTCTCTGCGGTAGCCCTCCCTCCTGCTGTGCAGGTGGGCGTGCAACAACACCGTGTTGGGGGGATCCACGTCTCTGCGGCGGACGGCGTGGACTGCGAGGCTGCTGGTGCTGGTCATGCTCTTCATCCTCCGAGGGTGTCCACACACCACCCAACTGGCAGGTGTTGGTCTGAGGGGTTGTGCAGGGTAGGTGTGTGGTTCCTCGGACTGGGGCTGCGGTTTCGTGTCGGTCTGTCCTCTGGCTTGGCGGGGGGTGGTGGAGGGCAGGGGTTGCCCTATGTGACGCGGTGGCCTCCTGCGTGGGTGAGGGCTCTCCCCCGTGGAGCGCACCTTGGCACCTGCCACAGGCTGCTGGCTGCAACACGCCTGGTTGGAGGGAGACTGTTTCCCCCAGTGTGGGAAACTCACTGCCTTGAACCGAAAATCCCACACTTCCTCTTTTGACAGCTGCTTCAGCTCATTAACTGACCACAACGAGCAAGGTAAGTACTCTCAAGTGGAACCCCGCTGGCTTTAATTGCCTGCGGGATTCCCACCAGCGGGGCTTGCGCGCGCAGCCCCGCATGTCAGCGCGGTACCCGGAAGTGGCCGGGATTTCGTCGCGATCCGGTCACGTGACCGGATATCGGGATTTTCGGGGCCACCCCGCTGGGAACCCGCCGGAAACACGATCCTAAAATCGAGCCCCAGGTGTTAGCCCACACAAAGGGAGGGCAAATGAGAGGGATGGTAATGCCAGGCACTCTTATATACTTTATCACCTGGTAACCAGTTCCAATGGACCATTCAAAGAGGCCTTGCCTGTCCTCTTGACCAGGAATAACACGTCTCATTATTGACCGAGGAAAGGAGGAAAATAACCTTTAAAACAAATCGCTGCACGGTAAGAAATTGGCTACCATGCTTATTCAGAGACTTGGTGCTGTATTCAGGCTCAGTACATTACATGATACTGGATTTGGATGAATCAGAATTTATTCTGTTTTCTTCAGCAGGGCACACCCACAGATGAGTTTTATGGGGAGGTTATTGCAGATTCACAAATGGATGAGGCAACAGCATATCATGTATGCACGGACATTAGAAAGTTGTGTCTGATTTGGTGGCGTCTACCTGGAGGCATTCGCCTAAAAGGGTCCTGGAATGAAACCTGCCCTGGCAGTGGGTACTTTAACTGGCACTGATTTGACATGCGTTATTTACAGCTCTACTAATATCTATCAGACTTGCTCCCAGTCCTCCCACTGATGTTCTGTAACCAGGTGCTAAGAGGTGCTTTATGAAAGCCAAGCTTTTTGTTCCTACCCTTCCACTTCGAAGCATTTCACTTCTTCCCCCTCTCCCAGTAAAGCCGTGACTGGGAATTTATCTTGTAGGGAAAAGTGGATGCAGACTCATGCCCACCAACCTTTGTTTCAAGGTGTTGTCGCACCAACACACTCAACCACCGGCCTGCTAATAATTCCACTACCCTACCACAACAGGGTAAAACATCCAGTTGTTGAAGTTCATTATATGAACATTTAGCATGCTCGTACTATGTTACCATGTGCATTATTGTGACACGGGTATTAAATCATTTAAAATAAACTGGTTAATGCCTGCAGAAAAACAGTGTGCACAGGAATATAGTGCAAGCATATTAGGCACCACAGGTCCCACCCTAATCTCCAACATAACCTGCTGTATAATACAGCAAATCTTTGAATTATAACGCAGCACTTCTCCATGATATTACACTTTGTGGGATACAGAGCTCTGGAACTGAAGCTCTATATATTTCTCCACATCTACTTTATGATGTTCGACAATAGAAAAGTAAAGAAAAACCTCTTTTTTTGTTTTGCAGGTTTTACTTGTTAGAAAATAGGTCAGCCTACTTGCAAGGCACAAAGAAAATTCAACATTTGAAGGTTAAACTGAATGATTCCAACAGCTGAACATGTACCAGACGAATACAAACTGGCATCAATCACTTTCAGACTCTGAGACACGGGACAATGGGGCTCTAAAATAATTGTCTGAAAAGCCAGTTCTGGGAAGGAAAGGGTTAACCAGCTGGCTCTGCAGAAGTGTCTCATCGTAAAAAGCTCTTTCCAGCTGAAACAGCAGCATTATGGCGAAGAAGAAAAAAAAAATTTGGAAATTAAGGTAACAGGTAGAAGTGTGGCGAATCCCTCAGAGCTCCTGTTGGAAGCTGGAAGATTGGGAGAATCATCCCAGCGGGGAGCTAATACTCATCATCCCAAACTGCAGCTGAGACCCGCTTGACTGACAAGCAGCTAGTACCTGAAAGAGCCATTGATATCCCACAACTGCTGGCATGTAGAGTTGAAAGAGATTTATGGCAGGATAATTAGCTGGGAGTATTGAGAGTGGCAGAAAAGATCAGCAATTAATGTTTAGCAAACAGAAAGGGGGATAAACTAACAGAAAATAATCTCAAATCCATGTTTGGTTGGTCGTCTTTGCAAAAGTGCAAAGTCGTATCTAAAAGGAGATATCTGATGAAAGTTTATAATGTTGAGAGTAAATGTAAGAGCCTGAACAGGTGTCTATGTCTGGCGAGATCATGAACGTGGATCGAGCTAGGATATAAAGGTATAGGTCATTAACATCTTTAGCCATTACAGGAATAGACAATACAAGGGCTCTTACTACAGTGCTGGACAGCTAGGCAGGTGCACTTGAATACTAAAGGAAAATAAATAAGATGCTGAATGGGTGTACAAAGCCACTGCTTGTGCTATTGATTCAGTGGGCCAGCTGATAGTACCACGAGCCCTCTTCTATTCATTTCCAGAAGGTACATCTTTCTCCAAGCAGAATTGTCTTTGATTTAAACAGTTTTTTCCATGAAATTGAATCCAGCTTAGGCACAGCTGTCAGGTTTTGCAGCCTGTCCTACCCACTGAGACTGCCTTTACTGCTGCATAAATGAAACGAGTACAGTGGTCCAAACCTGATTTTTGATCAATCATATTTTAAATTTGCTAAATATTCACTGAGGTTTTAAAAAATAAGTGTTCTAAATGAATTGGATTTCAACTAGTCAGGCAAGTATGCACAGCGCTGAATTCTATTTTAGTAGGACTGTACAAGTCAAAGTACTTTAACCCTTTAAGGAATGCAGGACAATTCCATCTCTAAGTTGGACATGTTTACCACCACTTTCTAGAATAATATTCAGCAGGAATATAATTCTTAAATGTAACACACACCTGGGAGGGGAAAATTCTAACTCCACAGTTAGATATATTTCTATATTTCTATATTTATTTTGCAATCAGTTTTTCTGATGTTTTTAACAACCCAGATCTGGAACATTGTTTTCATCATAATTATCTTGGATTTTTGACAGACTTGTCAACATTCATTCTGAATGACGTAATCACCTATACATAGGTAATAATATCAACAGCAAAAAAGTAAAGAACAGTTTTTAAAATGAGGAGACAGGCAAAATATTGTTCTTAATGGTTGGAATGAGTGAGCAATTATGAAAAATAAGGATTACAAACATGTTTCAGAATATATTCCTAGAATATGTAGAACAAATGAAAACAATTCTCCTTGAAAGGCATGGTAAAGAAAATGGAAAATTGTAGCCTTTTTATGCTTTGGTATGTTGCAAATAAAGTGACTGCTTTCTTTAAAGGTCAATTAGGCCCATTCAGAGAAATTACAAAATGAGTCGGCCATCTTTACTTGTAGGTTTGGAATTATTACTTTGTGGAACTTCAAGTGATTCTTTAAAGAAACTACAAACGACTTTTGTGAACTAGCTCAATCATTTTAAAAGGTATATTATGCAGCTTTGCTTGTTTAATTACAGCCAAGATACTTCAATCATTTTTAATTAGAAAATTTATCGTTACAAGATAACTAATCTGTGAGCTGTGTTGCAAAGCAACACATGAATTAAAAGCAATTGGAAAAGGAGATTTTCTACAGTAATTTAATTACTGAGTTGTATGACAGTAGATTTCTCTTAAGTATATAACTGATAAGTATATAATTCAGTTATGTCTAACAGTATGATAGTTAACTGAATATTGTCCACTTTAACTGTTTCCTTAATGATTACATAAACAGATCCTGTGTTCAAAAAATGGTTATTCAAATTGATATTTTTAATTGAGTGATTAATGAATTGTATCTATGCAGTTTGCAATTATGAAGCTTAATGATTTACACAGTAGTGTCTTATACTAAAACATATATTTAGAATGATGGACTAAATTACTTAGGTTGCAGTAAAAAGAAATTAAATCAAGCTGTTACATAAATATGAAAAGGATAGTCAGCCCTGCTTCTACCACTCCCAGCTCCCTGTGGCATATTTAGCACCTGTCCATGGGCAATGTTTCATGCAGCACAATTAAACCTTAGGCCTAGATGAACAATTACAGGGCTGGATCAAAGTGGGAGATATTACTGACCAATCTTCATAAATCCAGTATGTTGTATCAAGAAATAGTACTGTTCATTGTATAAGGAGTTTCATAATATCAACTATAGTCCTTCCAATCTAACAACTACAACTTGCATTTATATAGTGCCTTTAACATAGTAAAACGTCCCAAGGTGCTTCATAGGAGTGTTATTAAACAAAGTTTAACACTGAGCCACTAAGGAAAATATTATGACGGTAAAGACCCAAAGGCGAATTTGGCCAGAGACTCAGGAGCTGCTTTAGGCTCCAAGGAGCTTTGGGCTGTGAAAAATTCTTCAATCATACTGTTTGAAAAGAAACATAACAGTAAATCAAGATTTAAGATAAAAATATGTTTTTAAAAAAATACAGATGATTGCTCAGAGATGTTACCCTTGAAATGAAGGTGAATTAGAATTTCTGCAGCCACCAACCAACGAGTCAAGGATGAATAATATAGAAGTATATATTCTAGAAGTTTGCCTGTCTTATATTTTGGAGGTTTGCAGAATCTTTCCTTAAGAGATTAAATGGATTGGGAAGAGTCTGTGTAGTAGTAGATCGTATATGGTCTCTGGAAGGAAACAAATAGATGGGCCGAATGGCCATTTCTCATTCAGTAAGACTATCCTTGTGCTTCATAAATGTTTTCTAGACACTGACCTGGGTATTTAGAAAATATTGTCACTAACTAGAATACTAATTATATATATAATAGTTGCATATTTATGGCTGACTCTTGCTTGATTCTTGAGGAATCTCCATTACCTACATTCATTGAACTCTTTAAATTAATTCTTTGAATATTGTGGTTAGTGCTTTCTAATTCCTTTTTTAATCAGTCCACTTCAGAAAACTGTAAGATATATTTTTGTGGTGCTCTTTAATAAGCATATAGATTTGATTGGTGTTGTTAATGATAAGCAAAGGAAGTTGTCAAATGTCCAGCACTCAGAGGGTTCATATAGAATCATAGAGACATAGAAAGGTTACAGCACAGAAGGAGGCCATTTGGCCCATCAAGTCTGTGCCAGCTCTATGCAAGAGCAATCCAGCTAATCCGTCAGGACAACTCGCCTCCAGACCTCATTACAGCCTTGGTCCAAAAATGGACAAGAGAGCTGAATTCCAGAGGTGAGGTGACAGTGACTGCCCTTGACATCAAGGCAGCATTTCACCAAGTGTGGCACGAAGGAGCCCTAGTAAAATTGAAGTCAATGGGAATCAGGGGGAAATCTCTCCAGTGGCTGGAGTCATACTGAGCACAAAGGAAGATGACAATGGTTGTTGCAGGCCAATCATCTCAGCCCCAGGACATTGCTGCAGGAGTTCCTCAGGGCAGTGTCCTAGGCCCAACATCTTCAGCTGCTTCATCAATGACCTTCCCTCCATCATAAGGTCAGAAATGGGGATGTTCGCTGATGATTGCAGTGTTCAGTTCCATTCGCAACCCCTCAGATAATGAAGCAGTCCATGCCCGCATGCAGCAAGACCTGAACAACATCGAGGCTTGGGCTGATAAGTGGCAAGTAACATTCGCGCCAGACAAGTGCCAGGCAATGACCATCTCCAACAAGAGAGAGCCTAACCACCTCCCGTTGATATTCAATGGCATTACCATCGCCAAATCCCTCACCATCAACATCCTGGGGGTCACCATTGACCAGAAACTTAACTGGACCAGCCACATAAATACTGTGGCTACAAGAGCAGGTCAGAGGCTGGGTATTCTGCGGCGAGTGACTCACCTCCTGACTCCCCAAAGCCTTTCCACCATCTACAAGGCACAAGTCAGGAGTGTGATGGAATACTCTCCACTTGCCTGGATGAGTGCAGCTCCAACAACACTCAAGAAGCTCGACACCATCCAGGACAAAGCAGCCCGCTTGATTGGCACCCCATCCACCACCCTAAACATTCACACCCTTCACCACCGGCGCACTGTGGCTGCAGTGTGTACCGTCCACAGGATGCACTGCAGCGACTCACCAAGGCTTCTCCGACAGCACCTCCCAAACCCGCGACCTCTACCACCTAGAAGGATAAGGGCAGCAGGCACATGGGAACAACACCACCTGCACGTTCCCCTCCAAGTCACACACCATCCCGACTTGGAAATATAGCGCTGTTCCTTCATCGTCGCTGGGTCAAAATCCTGGAACTCCCTCCCTAACAGCACTGTGGGAGAACCTTCACCATATGGACTGCAGCAGTTCAAGAAGGCGGCTCACCACCACCTTCTCAAGGGCAATTAGGGATGGGCAATAAATGCTGGCCTTGCCAGCGACACCCACATCCCATGAATGAATTTTAAAAATCCCGCCCCCGTAGCACTGCAAATTTTTTCCTTTCAAGTACTTATCCAGTTCCCTTTTGAAGGCCATTGAATAGAAAAAGTAAAATAAGAAATCAAACTACCAGTCCTATCACCAATTTTTTAACATTTAAAGTTAATCTCCCAGGTATGTGACAAACATCGGTGTTTTATTTTCTCACATAGATCCTTCTGAAGTTACATATTAAAATCCAGAAACACAAAACATATTTTAGCATCCAATTTTAATACATTCCCGTACTACAAACAAACCTATAAAAAAGGGCAGGAGGCGACGAGCTGGACCATTGAGCTTGTCCCGTCCCAGCACGGTGCAACTTCCACACATCGTCAGCCCCATGTTCCCAACTCCCTACACAGTCACCCAATCTCCTGAGAGAAAAAAACACAGGGAAAAAACTCAAGGCCAATTTAGTAAAAAAACTCTGGGAAATTCCTCTCCAACCCTCTGAAGGTAATAAAGCAAACTCCAGGAGACTGTGATGACTGGTAATACCAGCCCCCATAACACACCTACCTTCTACATGTAGAGATGTTTGCCCCACAGGTCTCTTTGTGTACTCATCCATTAATGGCGCCAATCTCAGCCATGCATTATCTGTTCAGTTTTTTGACCACCATCCAGTTGAACAGCAGGATAATTTTGGAAACGGGTGTTGAGGTGTTGAGGATCGTGAACTTTTCATGAGTAGACTTTAATGAGGGATAGAATTAAAAAGAAAACTTCTTTGTGAATTTTGCTCTCATGGTGAGGGACATAGTGCTCTGGAAAGGAACGCCTTCCATTTTGGGCACCCAGTGTCAGCGTTAAAACACTCCTGGGTCAGGTGTATCACAGATGATTGTAGAGTAAAGCATTCTCTACTCTGGTCCAACAATTTTCCTCACATTCAGCCTCCCTCCCCCCCACCCCTCCAAGCACTAGTGTGACATATTTCCGTCCCCCATTAGTCATTTTATAGCCTCCGTGATTGCCTATTTAGCAGCTATTTAGAGGCAGTATAGTGCTGTGAGTCCATGCCCACAAGGAACTGCAGATTGCCCAGACTTGGTTCATGTAGGGCCTTTACAGCCAGCACATCCTTTCATTCTGGACTCAATTTAAATCATTCTTCCAGACCCTAAATGCTATTACACCACTCAGTGTCCTGTGAATTTTAAAATTATGCTGTTAGTTTACTGTAGCAGCAATTCAATATCACAGTGCATTGATAAAAATACTTTGCAGTATCTGAAAATATAATTTTACCACATAATAATAAGGTAAATATAAATAAGAGGGCCCTTAAAACTGTAGGAAAATGAACCCTCCAGTAGTTGGTGTGGCATTAAGCTATAAAGACTAGGGTTTTCCAGGGGTTGATATGCTAAGTTAACTCATCTCAGCTAGGACAGGTAGAGTTGTGATAGTTGGTCTCAGCACATATGTAAGGGAGGGAAAAATCAGCCCGAGTTTCCACTCATGATCACGATCCAGTGACTCCTGCTAGAAAATGGACATTGGGTGAGGACGTGTGGGTTCAGTTGTGATGCCCCACAGTCAAACAGCCACCGCTCACTGTCCAAAATCATATATAAAAAGCGGTTACTTGTGGGAATGGATGGTAGCCAGGCCGGTACGAGCAGTATCTTCAGGAGAGGAGAGGTGAAAATTGGAGGGGAAAGAAATTAAAATTACAACTGGAGTGAGGGGCTAATGATATGGAATAATAAAGTATTAACTTATAAAGTCAGTATCAAAGATGTTACCATCAATTTCTCTGCAAACTTTTGGCCTTCAGTAAAATATCACCAATTACAGAGGGTGGAATCTGAATTAGAAGACAATGTGAAGGGCAGAGTAGTCTTTTAGTACAGATAAGACAATTATGGATGATGTGAATAGCCTTCAAAAACAAACCAAGGGACTGTGGAGAGAAGGTGTCAAATAATGACACATACTGCTCCACCTCCCTCTGTGCCAGAATAAAATAAAAAATACCTTTGACAAAAAAAAAGCAGAGAATAAAATGCTCTCTTACAGAACTTGTATCATTAGTACAAACTGTCGTGGTGTATGCCCATTACCTCACCCACAATGAAAATGTTTTACACAAAGCAGGTTTCTTGGAATTAGTCTAAAGTACTAAAGGACGGAGGTGTGCCATGTATTCAGAATTAATTCAATATTCTTCTTTAATCGTTTTTACAGGCTTATCAATAAAGAGATGGAACATTGCATTGTACCACTTGTTTGATTTACATATTTAAATACACATACCTAAAGAGAGAATCTATTGCCTTACCCTCACCATCAGCACCACCACACAGAGACAAGTTTCACTCCCTTCAGCTCCTGCATCATCAAATTGACATTTCCATTTTCCACACTTCTTGTGGCCTCTGAGTAGGAGTAAAAAATAAGGGGTAAATTTTATGAGCTAGAGCTTCCGGTGAGAGCCTCATTCGAAGGGAGGGCAGATCAAACAAGTAGGCATAGAGGCTAGTGCACTGAATCACAACTCTGCCAATTTTCCAGCCATTAAAATGAATAGCTGGAAAATTAGGACATCTGTGAACCGAGCGCATTGACCTCTGTGCTCGATTATCCAATCTACACTTTTGTTGAGCAAGGTTCTGCTCCAGGAGCACTAACACATAAAATTTACTGCTAAATATTAGTTACTGTTGCCCATTGAGACTCTCCAAACTCATATTCACTTAGAACTTATATAATACCCATCAGAGAGATTATATAATTTAAACTACCTTCAAATCCATGGTAGCAGAACAAAAAGACAATGGTCTAACCAATCTCACCAGATAGTGTGAAGCTTTGTGTAGATCAAGCAAAGATGTAGGGCACGATTTTAACTCCT
Source organism: Heptranchias perlo (assembly GCF_035084215.1). Classification (NCBI taxonomy): domain Eukaryota; kingdom Metazoa; phylum Chordata; class Chondrichthyes; order Hexanchiformes; family Hexanchidae; genus Heptranchias; species Heptranchias perlo. Next base: position 45,372,176 of record NC_090332.1, read on the forward strand.
GGGCAGGAACACGGCAAAAAAAGCCGTGTGCCCATCTGGGAGTGGCAGCAGGTAGCAGACCAAAATGGCCAGGAAGTTGGCGGGAAGCAGCTGCCCAGCTGTTAAAATCCCAAGTGCTCCAGGAGGGGAATCCCAGTCGTAGAAGGGGAGACTCAAGGTTTCGTTGTGGGGGCCCGGAGGAGCACTGCAGCTCCTCTTGTACTACAAAGAAACTAAAAAAACCTTACTTTGCTGGGCTTTTTCTGGCCCTGGCTATTCCTGGAAGATTTTGCCTTCCAGGGAAGCCACCACTGCTTCCCTGCTCAAGCCTCAGGTTAAAATGGCAGATGAGACCAAATGACATCATCGGAGCCCAAACAGCATATTTAAAGAGAACTCCGCTGGATAAGGGCGGGTGTCCTTGCCGCCTGCAATTTAAAATTGCTGTTGACCAGATCAGGGTGGGAAAGAAGTGGGTAAGTCCCCCACTCCATTTTAGTTGCCCCTGGTTTCCGCCAGGTGGGGGAGTTCAAATCAAGCCTATACTGTCTGTTTTATAAGAATATTCCTTATGGTATTTGCCTGCTCTTATCAAACCAAGGGAACTATTCAATTATCCTTATAATGATCCATGTAACAAGTTATCGTGACTGTATGAACAAAATCCCAACACAAACAAAATCCTTAGAAAGTTTAACTGATCTTTATTTTCTACCAATTCAACAGAGCAGAGTGAGTCAGGTCAAAACAAGACAGTTGCTTTGTTATTCATCTAAACACCTCTAACGATTGTGGGTGTCTGTGGTCACCTGTTGAAAATATCACTTAATGGAAAATATTATCTCTCCTAAACTGAAAATGATTAAATATTCCAGGTTCTATATCCCAAAACTGAAACAGTGAAGAATGTAAACAATAACAGGACTCTGAGAATAGGCACAAGGAGACAACGAAAGTTATGTCAATCTGTCAAAATGATTCTAGTCAGTGTTTAATTTATTAGCTTGGTATACAGAAGTCCAGTATTGAAATTCCTTATTCCATGTCCAGCATTTTAACCAATATAACATGCTTTACTTCCCTCCATGGCCGTACTAACAATGTGACAGATCCAGAGATCATCTGGTTGATTGAATTTGCAAACACAGGCTGGCCTGCCTCCAGACCGTGGTGATGGGGGACTGTTGTTGAAAATACTAATAAAAGGCCATGTTCCATTATGTCTTAAGGCTCCCTCATTGCCATTGTTACAACAATTCCACCTCCAATGAATATCCCAGGTATCCTTGTAAGTAAAAAGTAAAATTGTGGTTACCTCATTTTGAATGTTCTAGTAATTACTTTCTTATTGACATTCAAAATTATTTTTTTTAATTCCATGTGGCTTTCAATTCACAAAATGTTATCCCTGTAAGTGAAAGTTACAACTCTGGGATTGAAATTCCTCTTGCCGATGATTTTAGTAAAATAGTTGGCATTTCCCATCTTGTACTCATACTGACTCTATTGGTGTAATTATTGATAGAAAGAACTTCACCTATAAATGTAAGTTACAGATACACACTTCAGTGATGAGGAACTGGAGACTTAGATCAAGATCCCTATAAACACGACAGCAGCAATTTGGATTTGGTTATCTCCTTAAACATCCCAAGATGCTTCACGTAGGACAGAGTTGGAACAACCAGTAAGGAAAGAACTTGCACTTATATAGCACCCGATCACATCCTCAATATGTTCCGAAGCATTTTACAGCCAATAAATTACTTTTGAAGTCATTGTTGTTATTTAGGCAAGCACGGCAGCCAATAAGCCACGGTCCCACAAACAGCAAATGGATGAATGAATGAACGACCAGTTAATCTGTCTTCATCCTATTGGTTGAATGATAAATACTGGCCATAACACTGGGAGAACACCTTGCTCCATGACCTTCTTACCACTGAGCCAAGCTGGTGACCAAAAGCACAGTTGAAAAGAAAGGCTTTTAAAGGTGGGGAGGGGAGTAGCAAGGCAGAGAGGTTTAGGGAGGATGATTCAGAGGGTAAAGTTCTAGATAAAAACAGTCAATTTGTAGATTTTCTGACCATGGTGCATTTAATCACCTACTCAATTGAAGCAAAAGCCAAAAACACAACAAAAACATGGGTGTTACCCAAAACAGACTGAACCTGTTGCTGTCTGTAAGTGAATGTAACAGTGAATTATGCAATACTGGAGATTTAGGCATGATTTATGGATGTCATTACAAACTGATTAACCATTTCGTCTATTATTATTATTATCAATAATGTCAGAGGCACATATAGTTAGCCAATGCCCTGTGAACCTTTGTTTTTTTTTATTCGTTCATGGGATGTGGGCGTTGCTGGTGAGGCCAGCATTTATTGCCCATCCCTAATTGCCCTTGAGAAGGTGGTGGTGAGCCGCCTTCTTGAACCGCTGCAGTCCGTGTGGTGAAGGTTCTCCCACAGTGCTGTTAGGTAGGGAGTTCCAGGATTTTGACCCAGCGGCGATGAGGGAACGGCGATATATTTCCAAATTAGGATGGTGTGTGATTTGGAGGGGAACGTGCAGGTGGTGTTGTTCCCATGTGCCTGCTGCCCTTGTCCTTCTAGGTGGTAGAGGTCGCGGGTTTGGGAGGTGCTGTTGGAGAAGCCTTGGCGAGTCGCTGCAGTGCATCCTGGGATGGTACACACTGCAGCCACGGTGCGCTGGTGGTGAAGGGTGTGAATGTTTAGGGTGGTGGATGGGGTGCCAATCAAGCGGGCTGCTTTGTCCTGGATGGTGTCGAGCTTCTTGAGTGTTGTTGGAGCTGCACTCATCCAGGCAAGTGGAGAGTATTCCATCACACTCCTGACTTGTGCCTTGTAGATGGTGGAAAGGCTTTGGGGAGTCAGGAGGTGAGTCACTCGCCGCAGAATGTTGAATGCTGATCTTTTTTGTAATAAACAGATGAAGTATATCTTGTATGACTTTTATCACATTTTACCATAACTCCTCGCACTGTTACGCTGGAGATCTGACCGTAGGGAACTCAGTGAAGGTTTTCTACCCTCATCCAATGCAAGCCTCTGGCTGCTGTTGCAGTTGGGCTGATGTTATTGTCAATCAGGATCAATACATATACTTTCAATAGTGTCTGTTTTATAGAAAAGATCAGACAAAGAAAACAGTTAGCTTGTCACAAGCATGCTCTCATTATGAAGCTTCTACTGTAAAAGGAAACATCAGGATAACTGACAATTTACTGGTACTTCCTCCCCATGTGTTATTTTTATACAATATGTACATTTGGCATCTGCTTTGTTTCAGTGATTGCTCAAATACATGCACAATCTTAGTACGAAACAATGCAGCTTATCCTAATATTACAAACTTCTTCCTATACCACTCTGTGATTCTGTGGAAAGCAAAGTCTCACCTTCCCACTGTCAATCATCTTAACACTCCTCTGCGATCCCAACATTTGGAATTGTTCCCATGTTTGAGATCACATCGTGCTGCTGTTACAACAAGGAGTGCCGAGACACGACCAGTGGGTACTGTAACAGAGCAGCCTTGCATGTGTGTGTGTGTTTGTTTTTATTATTATTTATTAAATCCCCCAAAGCTATAAGATACTCTTTAATCCTATAAGAGGACTACAGTAGTAGTTTTACACTCAAATGAAAATATACCAAATTATTTTATTAAAAGAAAACTGTGGATTTTTCTTGAATCCTGTGTGTGGAGTATCAAACATTAGTAAATGTACAAAACCAAATATTTCTCCCCCAACCCTATTTATGATCGGTATAGAGCTGGATTAATTTGGAAAGCTGCTTTGCCTTGCAGAGAACTCAGCAGGTTGGAATACTGAAACAAAATTCACCACAGTGCAGTGTCTAAACTACCAATACTTTTAATATGTTTCCATCAGCATGTATCAGTATTTTACTTCATAGCGACAGTATAGATAACTCTTTACAGCTGAAAATCATAATGTGCACACTATGTCAATAAATATGTACACTTGCATAGCTGGAACCATTTTTCACCCTATTTTTAAACTCAATACAGAAACCGTTGCTATAAAGGTCACCAACTGCACGTTACAGAAACATTCTACAGTCTCAGAATGGACATCTTGACCATTATGCACTAGAGTATACCATTTGTGTTGTAGCATTGTGTGTTTTAAAATGTATAAGAAGTTATCAAAACACTAAAGTAATGAATAAACTACTTTATTCTGTAAGCATTTTAGGATTACAGTTTCAATGCCGCATAAAGCTTGTACATTATGTAAAACATTTTGGTGACTTTTAGAGATTTCTCCTGTACTTTTTTATTGTTATATTGAGAGGCTCTTACCTTCATTCGTACAAGGTACTATTAAGGGCCCCCATGTGATAAAGGACTGGGAGGCTCAAACCAAGCATTTTGGTATATCTGGGAAAACTAACTCCAAATGGATCTGTGCACTTTTGAATAGAGTGTAAAACTTGTATAAATCCTTTTCTAATTTTCTCCCCACCCTTCATGAATGTGCCTTCTGGTACTTCATCCATTTCCCTGTGAACCTAGGCAGCATTTTTAGACTATTCGACTGTGGAGACTATTACAACTGAGCTCCATCATGGCCTAACTGACAGCTGCACACATACACTTTCCAACGGTCACTGGATAGCAATGAGGAGTGGGAATCCTGGATAATTTTTTTAACTCCCTGCTCAGGGTCACTGAGATCAATGGTAATGCTCCAACTGAGATCAGCTAACTCAGCATAGATCAGGGATTGAACCTGAAAGTTTCAGCCTTGGCTCAGTGGTAGTACTCTCACCTCTGAGTCAGAAGGCTGTGGTTCTAAATCCCACTCCAGAGACTTGAGCACACATTCTAGGTTAGCACTTTAGAGTAATACTGAGGAAGTTCTGCACTGTCGGAGGTGCTGTCTTCCGGGTGAGATGTTAAACCGTCTGCCCTCACAAGAACCCATAACACTATTTGAAGAAAAGCAGGGGAGGTGTCCTGGCCAATATTTGTCCTTCTACCAACATCACTAAATCAAGTTATCTGGTCATTTTTATGAATCCTGTTTGTGGAACCATGTTGTGTGTAAATTGGCTGCTGTGTTTCCCTACATTATAACAGTGACAACACTTCATAAGTACTTGATTGGCTGAGGAGCATTTTGGGATGTCTCGAGGACATAAAAGACACTAAAGACCCACGCCATAAACTCCGTTCCCTCGCCACTGATTCCATCTCCCTCCCCAACCACTATCTCAGGCTGAACCAGACTCACATACCAAAAACAAAATCTCCGATCTTTTCTCTGGCTCAGCGTCCATTGTCCTTAACTCTATCTGTAAAGCACCTAAGGAAATTTCTTATATTAAAGTAACTAAGTGATGGCAGTATAATTTGTGATAATTTATGGAGGTTGTTTGCCTCCCCTCTGCTTGATACTGGGGCGAATAGTTCGGTTAATGTCCGCTTTACCTTAAGCACTGCAGCCAATTGAAGGCCTAACCTTGGCAGCAGCACAATTAGATGGATGAGGTAGTATTGCTACCTCAAAGCACCGAGACTCACCTAAAGAGGCGATTTTTGCAAGTGCCTCAGGGGGCAGCAATTTCCCTAGCACCAAACGTAAACGCTTCCTTTGGAGGTAAATGCTGCTATTTTGTAGCGGGCTATATAAGAACATAAGAACATAAGAAATAGGAGCAGGAGTAGGCCAATCGGCCCCTCGAGCCTGCTCCGCCATTCAATAAGATCATGGCTGATCTGATCCCAACCACAAATCTAAAGAACACAAGAAGTAGGAGCAGGACCCGGCCACTCAGCCCCTGGGCCCTCTCCGCCACAACAGGGGATTGACCGATCCGAACTCAGCTTCATGTCCAATTTCCTGCCCGCTCCCCATAACCCCTAATTCCCTTTACTTCTAGAAAACTGTCTATTTCTGTTTTAAATTTATCTAATGATGTAGCTTCCAAAACTTCCTGGGGCAGCAAATTCCACAGACCTACCACCCTCTAAGTGAAGAAGTTTCTCCTCATCTCAGTTTTGAAAGAGCAGCCCCTTATTCTAAGATTATGCCCCCTAGTTCTAGTTTCACCCATCTTTGGGAACATCCTTACTGCATCCACCCGATCAAGCCCCTTCACAATCTTATATGTTTCAATAAGATCGCCTCTCATTCTTCTGAACTCCAATGAGTAGAGTCCCAATCTACTCAACCTCTCCTCATATGTCCACCCCCTCATCCCCGGGATTAACCGAGTGAACCTTCTTTGTACTGCCTCGAGAGCAAGTATGTCTTTTCTTAAGTGTGGACACCAAAACTGTATGCAGTATTCCAGGTGCGGTCTCACCAATACCTTATATAACTGCAGCAATACCTCCCTGTTTTTATATTCTATCCCCCTAGCAATAAAAGCCAACATTCCGTTGGCCTTCTTGATCACCTGCTGCACCTGCATACCAACTTTTTGATTTTCTTGCACTAGGGCCCCCAGATCCCTTTGTACTGCAGTACTTTCCAATCTCTCGCCATTAACAAAATAACTTGCTCTCTGATTTTTCCTGCCAAAGTGCATAACCTCACATTTTCCAATATTATATTGCATCTGCCAAATCTCCGCCCACTCACCCAGCCTGTCTATATCCCCTTGCAGGTTTTTTATGTCCTCCTCAACTCTCTACTTTCCCTCCCATCTTTGAATCATCTGCAAATTTTGATATGTTGCACTCGGTCCCCTCCTCCAAATCGTTAATATAGATTGTAAAGAGTTGGGGACCCAGCACCGACCCCTGTGGAACACCACTGGTTACTGGTTGCCAGTCCGAGAATGAACCATTTATCCCAACTCTCTGCCTCCTGTTCGATAACCAATCCTCCACCCATGCCAGAATATTACCCCCAATCCCGTGATTTTTTATCTTAAGTAATAATCTTTTATGTGGCACCTTGTCGAATGCCTTCTGGAAATCTAAATACACTACGTCCACTGGTTCCCCTTTATCCACCCTGTACGTTATATCCTCAAAGAACTCAAGCAAATTTGTCAGACATGACTTCCCCTTCATAAAGCTATGCTGACTTTGTCCTATTAAATTATGCTTATCTAAATGTTCCGTTACTGTCTCCTTAATAATAGACTCCAAAATTTTACCCACCACAGATGTTAGGCTAACTGGCCTATAATTTCCAGCCTTCTGCCTACTACCCTTTTTAAATAACGGTGTTACATTAGCAGTTTTCCAATCTGCCGGGACCTCTCCTGAGTCCAGGGAATTTTGGAAACTATCACCAAAGCATCCACAATCCCTACTGCCACTTCCCTCAAGACCCTAGGATGTAAGCCATCAGGTCCAGGGGATTTATCCGCTTTGAGTCCCATTATTTTACTGAGTACCATCTCCTGAGTGATTTTAATCGTATTTAGCTCCTCCCCCCGTAGAGCCCCCTGTTTGTCCAGTGTTGGGATATTCTTAGTGTCCTCTACCGTAAAGACTGAAACAAAATATTTGTTCAGCATTTTTGCCATCTCCATGTTTCCCACCATTAATTTCCCGGTCTCATCCTCTAAGGGACCTACGTTTGCCTTAGCCACCCTTTTTCTTTTTATATAACTATAGAAACTCTTGCTATCTGTTTTTATATTTTTTGCTAATTTCTTTTCATAATCTAACTTCCCTTTCTGGGCCTGTACTGGCCTGTACAAACCTTCCCCAGATATTAACGAAGGTCCAGCGGATAGAAATTAAGCCACAAATTGTGACCCATTGCTTGCATATGCGCATTTGTTTTTCTGTTACTCTAGCACAATATTAAATAGGTTCAATTCCACAGCACCAGAAGCCTAAGGTATCACAGAAGCACTTACAAGGGGGCATAAGATGACGACTCACCAATGTCAGCTAGAATATGAAGCTGGTTCTCCAGTAGAATGTGGCACAGCACAAACTATGTGCTTGGACTATCCTGGGATATAGTTATGCTCTTAAGTGACATGTGATCTTATCAGCAACACCTTTTATCTCCTGCCACTGAAACCAGACCAACTTCCAAACAAACATCACTGTACATCTTAATTTTAATACAGCAAAAAAAACTTTATTGAAAGGAATACAAAATACATGTTTCTGAATCAATGGCGACTCGCTGAAACAGAATACATTTCATAGCAGCATATATACACTGTCAGTACAATGTCTAGGTACAGCATTGTAGAAGGTTGACAAGGTGCTCAGTATTCTCATGGCAAGCTTAAATGATTGTTCAGAAAGGTTAAAGAAATATGATTTTAAAAAAACAATCTGTGATCTTACAAGTTTATTTCTATGACTCTTTTAAATGGAGAGGAATCTGTTTTGTTTTTACATTTGTGACATAAAACGAGGGGATTTCACCAGGATTTGACTGTACTTTATCATAGCAATACACAGAACTACTAAGAACACGCTGTAAATACTGTCCTTTTGATTTTGGTACAGAAACACTATGGGTCATTCTCAGTTAATAAGCTGCCAATTCTGGTGTCATCTGTAAGAAACTAAAAATCTGTAAATGCAGTAGAATCCATACAGATGCAATCCTGAGACCAGCATATTCCTGAAAGATGTAAATTGTTCCCGTGTCCCAGTACTGATTCTTACACCGTCAGTAATGGTGCAGTCAGACATGTCATGGCTGAGTCTGATTCTGTTGTCCATCCCGATCTATTGCATAGTGCAGGATTCCACTGCATTTACCTTTCTGCAAAGGGAAAAGTTGCATCAAACAAATTCTGTTTAATAAATATTGCCCTGCATCCATGATGGTGCACCATAGCCTGATAAGTGGTAGGACGTGGGCTTGTGCCTGGGAATCTTCACATGACAAGTGGTAGGCAGTGAAGGGGAGGTAAGGCGCATTCCCCATGAGGAGGAAAGGAACATTAGCAGGTGAGTCACCCTGAGTTTTTCTCTCTCACACACAGACAAACCTCCTTGCTGTCTAATCACAGAGTGGAATTAGTGGAGCCCTTATAATAGGCCACTTGCCCACCCTCTCAGCCAGGAAGCAATGCACAGTGCAAGGCAGAATCGAGAGATGGAAGAAAATAATCCAAATAAAATGGGGCAACAAAAATAATTCACAAATATTCCCTCAGAATATGTGCAGGATTTGATGCTTTCCAATAATTAAATGGATGGAATCTTTAACCAGGTCCCCTTTTCTTAAAAAAATCAAGCAGTTTAAAAGAATTCAGATTAATTTTGACATTCCTTATTTCTACACTTTGTTTTTTTAATTTTTATTTATACAGTGCATACTGATGATATCATGAGGGGTACAGCTTGGAGGAGTTACCAAGCCCAGCAGCATGATGGAACTGAATGAACGCATGCATAGCTAAAGCTTAGCACTCTGGGTTAATGATGGTATCAACTGATGTTAATTGAGCTCCAGCACACTGTCAGAATCAGTAAATACTCCAAGACACTGCTCCTGATGATGTCATCAGGACTAAATGCTTAAATAATTACAGTCAAAAAATTAACAGAAATAGCCACAGAAAAACAAGCATTCAAGCAATCGTAGTCCTATGTAACGATTTGATTTTTTTTTTAAAAGTGTTTTTGATGATGAGACACTCTCATTGACAACTCTCAATGCATTCATTAATTTTGTTTAAAAAATGAATAATCTGTCACGTTATCATGAACACCATAAAGCTTGTTTGTTGGCCAGCAGGAAGGGCAGAATGACCCAACTGCAATCCTAAAGGGGCCAATTAAGAAGAATGGAAAATGAGTCGTCAGGAATTTCCAACTTGCAAGCCAAAAATCCCTGAAAGGTAAAAAAAAAGAAACAAAATCTGCTTGGCAGTATTCAAAAGACTGGCAGGTGTGAGTGCACTGCAATCATTTCAATAACAATTTGAACAGTGAGGTCATCCTATAAAAACTAGGCTGCTCTAAGCAGTTACCAGAAGTGCTCACCTTCCCCTCCCCCAGCAGATCAACAATGCCCCTTTAAGGTTTTGGGTGGGAAATGATCTTTATTTCTTATATGCATATATATTTGACACTGAATTTGTAATTTAGCTGTTAGCCCTATAAAAAGGCATTGTCCTGTTTATGTGGAATGTCTTCATTTGCTTTCATTGATCTGACACTCGAGTTCAATTAACCCAAAAAATTGCTCTCAGATGCTCTCAGACATCTAAAGTTTTCACAGGCTCTGCTCATATGTCCTGGTTTCATTTCCTTCCAGCCATTCCAGTGCAGTCCCATACTAAAATCTCCGTAAGAATTTGGAAATCTTACAGGATCCTATTAAATCCTATAAGACAATAAAAATCCTCTAAAATTCCTATAGGATCCTATAGATTATTGAACAGGATATCCTTAGGGAATATTTTAATGGGATTCTAACTACTGACTAGTGGAGATGTCTCACTGCATTGCACAGCTTCAAGTGTTACATATGAAAATTCTATAGAAAAAACAGTGCATTGCACAGAGAAATTCTACGGGAAAAGTGCCTTACAGAGAGCTTCTTTATATCAAATATTTAAATGTTTTAAGTTATGAATCTCATAATTTTCAAGCACTGACTTTAGAAAAATTACATTACATTGCTTCCCTTCAAAAGGGAGAAAGTCCATGTAGCTTCTGTCGGCTGGAACTTCGTCGACGGTGCTCCGTTCTCACCTTGCGGAGAGGGTGAGGCAACCTGTGTCAGTTTTTACTCCAGTAGCCCTGTCCATCTGTCTGTCCATCTGTGTATCACTGTGGCTGTAATTGAGACAGATAATAGCCGTAATACCTCACCTACAAGGATAAGATTTGGTAAATTAATAGACAAATATAAATCAAAGCAAAAAACTGAAATCCAGAGAACAGTTTTTTAAAAAGTGATGCTTTACAAATTGTAATCACTAGCACCAGTAGTCTGTCCATTCATCACAGGTATAGCAGCCATCATATAGCCAAAGCACAAACATTTATGGCCGCTTTAGCTTGGCAACAGCTGTAACCTATCAACTCCATAGCAATTGGTCTAGCTAACTACTACAGTGTGCTTGATGTGGAGATGCCGGTGATGGACTGGGGTTGACAATTGTAAACAATTTTACAACACCAAGTTATAGTCCAGCAATTTTATTTTAAATTCACAAGCTTTCGGAGACTTCCTCCTTCCTCAGGTAAATGTTCAGGAGCTCCTTGAAGCCTACGCATTTATACATATAGAACAATACATGGTGTTTACAGACTGCCCCTGCAACTGCCCGTTGCCAAGGCAATCACCGTGTTCAGACAGAGAGGTGTCACCTGCAGAACCCCCGAATACACATTCAACAAAAAAACAAACAGGGAAAAAAAACAGAGAAAAAAAACAGAGAGAGGCAGAAACATCCGGAAGGCAGAGAGAGCCAGCAAATGACCCAGTGTGCTTCAGCAAAGCTCACCTTCCTCTTGCCTCACCCCCCACCCTTATCTCAGCTGACAAGTGACCCAAACCCAACATGTGCATCTGGCACGTCAAAAGTTCCAGGCAGCAGCAGAACCTCAAACCCTACAACAACAGGATAGATATGGGTTGCTTAATTCTGCTTCTGCGTTACTGCTTTCACCCGAAAGTGTCACTGTGCTGATTGCATTCTGTGCAGCAAATCTTGCTAAAGTATAAGTATCCGACGCAAAAACCCAGCTTCATTCAACTTTCAGGTTAGAGTCAAGGGATTTTCAGTACTCTTGGGAGTATAATCATTTACATGAACTAATTTCTGAGCTGCTTTGTTCTGTGCCTCGTTTTAGTTATGTAAAATCAGTAGTAATGAATGAAAACAGTCCCTATTTCAAACAAAGTATTTCATGGTTTATGCACCATCCTATTCAATTCAATCTCCTCTACAATCAGAGACACATGGTCTGCAAATGAAACAATAATAGGAGGTGACCTTACTTTTTTTCACACAAACCTAAATAAATCGATAAAAAGTTAATTGTTTTGCAGATTGCACATAAATACCACACAGCAGATTGTGTTGGATAACATGATCTATTTAACTTGCCGTAGTTTGTTTAAAATTGAGTTTGGAAGGCTGAGAGCTTTCAAAATTGATGTTTGTTGTTCATTGTATCATGGTGATGGCATCAAACAAATGTATCATAGTATGTTACAGCACAGAAGGAGACCATTCGGCCCTTCGTGCCTGTGCTGGCTCTTTGAAAGAGCTATCCAATTAGTCCCACTCCCCTGCTTTATCCCCATAGCCCTGTAAATTTCTTCTCTTCAAGTATTTATCCAATTCCATTTTGCAAGTTATTATTGAATCTGCTTCCACCATCCTTTCAGGCAGTGCATTCCAGATCATAACAACTCTGCATTAAAAAAATGTTTCCTCATGTCACTTCTGGTTCTTTTGCCAATCACCTTAAATCTGAGTCCTCTGGTTACTGACCCTACTGCCACCGCAAACAGTTTCTTCTTATTTGCTCTTATCAAAACTGTTCATGATTTTGAACGCCTCTATCAAATCTCCTCTTAACCTTCTCTGCTCTAAGGAGAACAACCCCAGCTTCTCCAGTCTCTCCACAAAACTGAAGTCCCTCATCCCTGGTACCATTCTAGTAAATCTCTTCTGCACCCTCTCTAAGGCCTTATCACATGATCAGCTCCAGCTGTCTTACATCTTACTATTGTATCACTTTGCTTATAAATGCTATCTCAATAGGTTACTGTGCCCTTCTCAATACGGTACACAGTGCTTATTTTGCTATTTGGCTTGATTTTCAAACCCAGTAGTTGATTTTCATAGTATTTTTGAATCTAATAGTACAGTTAAATACTAAAAACCTAATCTGTACAAAATTTACAGAACCTGTACTATTTGGTGAGAAAAAAATAGGAAAAAAAGAAACCCCACAAATATTGCAGAATGGTGTAACTTAGGAACATAGGGACAGGAGTAGGCCACTCAGCCCCTCGAGCCTGTTCTGCCATTCTGTTAGATCTGTACCTCAACTCCATTTACCTGACTTTGTTCCATATCCCTCGATACTTTACTTAACAAAAATCTACAGATCTCAGTTTTGAAAATTTCAATTGATACAGCAACCACAGCCTCTTGGGGAGAGAGTTCCAGATTTCCACTATCCTCTGTGTGAAAAGAATGTTTCCTGATTTCACTCCTAAAGATTTCAGATTTATGTCCCTTTGTTCTGGATTCCCCCAGCAGAAGAAATAGTTTCTCTATATCTACCCTAATGAATCCCTTTATCATTTTAAACACCTTGATTAGATCACCCCTCAACCTTCTAAACTCAAGGGAATACAAGCCAAATTTATGCAACCTAGCCTCATGATTTAACCCTTGAAGCCCTGGTATCATTCTGGTGAATATGTGCTGTACCCCTTCCAAGGCCAATATATCCCTCTTGATGTTTGGTGCACAAAACTGAACACTGTCCTCCAGATGGGGTCTGACCGAGGCTCTGCACAACTGAAACATAACTTCCTCACTTTTAAACTCCAACCCCCTTGAGTTAAAGGCCAACATTCCATTATCCTTTTTGATTGCTTTTTGTACCTGTGCACTAGCTTGTAGTGATGTGTTCTTCTAAATCCCTTTGCTCCTCCACAGCTCGTAATCTCTCACCATTAAGGTAATATTCCGATTTCTCTTTCTCAGGTCCAAAGTGGATGACCTCATTCTTCCCCACATTGAACTCCATCTGCCATAGTTTTCCCACTCATTTAGTCTGTCAATGTTCCTTTTGCAAATTTCTGCTCCCATCCACACGACTTAATGTGCCTCCCTACTTAGTGTCATATGCAAACTTAGGTGTACAACTCTCAATTCCTTCATCCAAGTCATTAATATATATGGTGTAAAGCTGAGGCCCCAGTACAGATCCCTGGGGAACACCACTTGTCACATCCCGCCAATCAAGAGAACAAACCCTTTATCCCTAATCTCTGTCTCCTACCTCCCAACCAATTACCGATCCATGTCACAAGGTTACCTTCAATTTTGTGCACTCTCATTTTTGCTAATAATCACTTGTGCACAACCTTATTAAATGGCTTCTGAAAGTCCATATAGACAACATCCATAGACAATATACTATCCACCATGCCAGTGACCCCCTCAAAAAATTCAACAAGATTAGTCAGACATGACCTACCCTTAACAAATCCATGCTGACTCTCTTTGATCAGCTGATAATTGTCCAAGTACTGTCACTCTGTCGCTGATGATAAATTCCAGTACCTTCCGCACAACTGAATTTAAACTGACAAGTCTGTAGTTACCTGGTTTCTCCTTCCTTTCCTTCTTAAATAATGAAGTGGCAATTGCCATTTTACAATCCAATGGCACAATTCCTGAATCTAGAGAGCTTTGGAAAATTATGATTAATGCATCTGCAATTTCTTCACCCATTTCTTTTAATACCATGGAGTGGAACCGTCAGGTCCTGGAGATTTGTCTATCTTAAGTCCCATTACTTCTCCATTACCTTTTTTTACTTATACTAAATCCATTAAGTTTCTCCCCTTGACTTATTTTTAGGTTCCCTTGTTCCGCTGGTATTTTGTCCTCTTTCTCCACTGAGAAAACAGATACAAAGTACTCAGTTAACGCCTTCCATTCCCTTATTAATCATTATAGTCTCACTGGCATCCGTCTTTAATGAGCCCACATTCCACTTTACCACTCTCTATCTCTTAATATATTGAAAAAAACTTTTGCTGTCAGCTTTTATATCCCTTGCAAGTTTTTTCTTCATATTTTCTTTTTGCACCTTATTACTTTCTTTGTATCTCTGTTGCTTTTTATAGCTCCTCCGTCCAATGGATTTCCACTTTTCCTTGCTTTTGTGTATTCCTTTTCTTTTAGCTTGATACTGTCTCTTACCTCAGTTGTTGACCATGGTTGCTTAACTACACAAGTGGAGCCTTTACCTTTATGCGGTATATACTGGTTTTGTATCGTACCAAATAATGCTTTGCATAATTCATCTATATTAAATGGTGTAGGAGCCATGGAGTCAATATCTTCTTTTCATCTAATCATTTTGTAGCATAAAAATTATTTCAGAAAGATATTTCATCAGCACAAATCATATTTCATAAAAAATTCAAGTTGCTGTTATTAATAAAGCAAGAGGGATGAGCATGTAGCCTAGGGGGCTGCACTAGGAGCAGGGCCCAGTTCAGTTGGTCCTGATTTTAACCAAGCTCAAAGCCGGCCTGTTCTCTCCCTGCAGCTCAATGGCAGAATATAAAACCTGGCTCCGTGCTAACAGATGTTTCTTTTAATATTTTCATATGATTATTGAAATAAGAAAAAAATAAGATAGCCCAGTATAATATTAAGCTAGACAGCCCAGAAAGGTCCCACATTAACTGACTTTAGCTGTGCTATAAATAACATCAGTGACTCAGGAAAAATCAGCATGTGTGTTGATTTTCGGTGAAGACGGTATTGAACTCAGCTGTGATGCCTCCCACAGTTGAAAGGTCTGATGATACTCACTGTCTAGGTTGAACGTAAAGAATGACCAATTAGACAAGATATCAGTGAGCTGCCAGCTCCGTTACAGCAACAATTTGATTTATATAGTGCCTTCAACATTGTAAAACATCATCATAGGTGAAAATGGACACTGACAGCAGCAGAAGAGTTAGGGAAGGTGACCAAAGGCAAGGTCGAAGAGGTAGGTTTTGGCAAGGGTTTTGAAGGTGAGGAGAGAGGTAGGACGGTGGAGGGATTTGGGGAGAGGGATCTAGAGAGTAGAGCCAAGACAGTGAAGGTTCTGTCACTGAAAGTGGAAAGAAGGGAAGGAGGATGCAAAGACCAGAGTAGGAAAAGAAGAGGGCGCACACTGGCTCAAAGGACTACAGGTAGAGGTGGCTGAGGCCAAGACTGACTGTAAATGAGGACCAGGATCTTGAATTCAATGGGTTGGAGGATCAATTGAGGTTGGCAGAACAGGAATATTAGGGGAGTGGGGCGTAGTGCAGGACAGGATATGGGTGGCAGAATTTTGGATGAGTTGGAATTTATGTAGGATGGAGCTTGGAAAGTCATCAAGGAGAGCATTAGGGAAGTCATTTTGGAGATGATGAAAGCGTGGATGAGGGTTTAGCAGTGGGAGTCAAATAAGAGCAGAAGCAGAGGTGCAAATATGCGGTCTGGTGATAAATAAGATACAGATAGGACTTGAAGCTCAGCTCAGGGTCAAACAGAAAACAAGTTTGCATACCATCAGATTCAGCTTGAGTGTGCAGCCAAAGAGAAAGGGGGGCTAGAGTGGGAGACAGCAGGATAGTGCTGGCCTTGCCAATGTTACGCTGGAGGAAGTTCCATGACTTGATGTCAGACAGCAGAATGGAGTCGAGGGTTGTGGCAAAGAGACAGAGCTGGATATCATCAGCATACATATGAAAGCTTAGAACCGCAGCCCAGTGTCAGTGCCCTTGGGAGACAAGATGGAAAGAAAAATAATAAAAAAAACACTTTTTGTTAAATTCAAAGACCTTCAAAAATTGAACGCAACGCAAGGAAAGGTCAGGAAATGGAGAGAGAGGAAGGATTAAATATTTATGTTTTCACCCCAGCTTCACATTCATCCTGCATAATAACCATAACTATGTTCACTCCATTGATAGAATCCAACTTCTTATAATCTACATTGGTGGGATCAGACGGTTGAATAACTGATTGAAGAGCTGGGTGAAAGCACTAATAAAGAACGTGGTGGACAACAGCTCTTCACACCTCATCATTTTACACGTATTTTTAATGATGTACCCAATCTCTGTATCATTGCAAACTTTGTTACTTTTACAGGTTTCGAATAACGCTGAAGTTCTCCACGTTTTTCTTAATTGGCCTGAAGGCCGACAGAGAATGGGACCATTTAATGAGCATGGAATGGAGTTGAGGGGGGAGGAGGGAAAAAGAAAAAAAAAGGACTTGTTATGTAAAGTTTAGTGATTCAGGAAAGGCCCCATATGTTGACTGCATTTCCTTTTTGATTACCGTTTAATTAGTTTCTACAATTGATGGCACTGTTTCTCAAGGACATACATGTAGACGATTGTGCCATCTGCCTGTAACGTGGTTCTCAAGAATTTCAATTAGCTGCTTTATTTCTTCCTACAAGCAAGAAACCAGAAACCAAGCCCCACCCTTCTGCTGTCGCTTTTGTTGTTCTTCATTAAAATAAAAGTGGCGGGGTTTTGTGGGCCACAACTAATGGACTATTCTATTTTGTAGCTGACATTGTTTGCTGTGCCTCCCACATGCCACCAGACAAAATGCTTTTTAACCTTTGAAGACGGGTGTCATGAAAATGCTTTCAGAACTGCAGGCTCTTAGCTCACGCCTGGCTCTCTGCTGGGGTAGTGGACCCAACACCCAGGCTTTGACAGCTAGTCCTAAACTCAAGCTGTTCCAAAGGGTAAATAATAATAAAAAAAAATTAAAGTGCCTTTGTTAACTTTATTCAGCTGTGAATTAGTACTGAAGATAAATTGTTATTAAAAAAAGACACTGAATAGATAGAACAGGTCAATTTAACAAGGCAAGGTAACTAAAATTTCTGCTTTCGAGTGCTTTGTTTTCCTATTACAGTCCAATGTAAATGAGATAGTCCCAAAGTCAGTGTGGAAAATGGGGGAGCATGCTTTTATTTAAATGTGTATCTGTGCACCCATGCATCCATATGGAACCTGCCTGCTGTTTAACTAATAAATGGGAAATTTTAACGAGAGAAGGGGCAGGCTAAATTTTAGATGCTGAAGCTGAGAGAAAAGAATGTTGTGTATCAAACGACATGCCTGATTTTACTCTACCTTAACCTGAAATTTTAATGGCATTTATTTTTTCAGAACAATTTGAACAGTTATATGTAAATCCATGATCATGAGAATTTTTGTTTTATTTTGGCAGTGTTTATTATCCTACTTTTTCTATCCTATGTAGGTTCATTAAAGTCATCCCTTTCATTTTGTTTCTTTACAAAAACAGAACAAGTTCATCCTACTATTTTTTTTGCATCCCCATTGTCAAATTTTCTTCCCTCCTGACTTGACAGTGCTGACTCCTTACTGTCACCAGTACCTCACCCAAGTTGCCATTCTTCATGTGTGAGTCTAGATGGTGTCAGCTGGCTATTCAAATATGGAGGCCTGATCCTGTCCCCACCCAGCATCTTTGCACATGCACTTTCCAGCAGCCATTACTGCATAGTGAGCAGAAGCAGGAACGCTAGTTGATTCTTCCCCTCTGTACCCCAGAGATACTGGAGCTAACTATAGTGCCCCTCCAGCCACCTCAGCTGAGATCAGTTGGCTCAGTACTGGCCGAGGATCAAACCTTAGTCTTCCTGATTGGGAGAGCAAAACGGAAAAATTTCAAACTGTCAGCTGTCAATATACAGTACACTTACTTAAGACGGTTGATTCTTATACTGCATCCTGCCCCCGCACATACATTAAGTCTATCGTGTTGGGGTGGGACAATCCCTTCCAAGGACGTCGTCACTGTTATCAGTGCTGCTCCTGGGCTGACCCACCAGGATGTGTGGGGGCGGACCTCCCAGCCAGTGTTCTCTGGCTCCTACAGACAGCTCAGCCTCAACGAACAAAACCTGTTCTCTAGAGGACGTCTCAGTGCTAACAGCAACAGATATGGGGATTGGAGTTCAGATCTCTGAACTGGGAATCCTCTGTTCTTGCATTGGAATAACTACCTTTGACAATCAGCAGGAGAGTTCAAGGTATTTAAACAGTGCAATTATTGAAATGCTTTAAACTATATATATTTACATAAGCGATGCAATTACTGAATTTTGAAAATTATTTAGTTTTAAAATAATGCACATAGGGGAATCTACCTCTAAATAGTTAACAGGAAACACAGCACAGTCAGGGTTAAAGAATGAAAAAGTCTACCCCAACTATCATTTGGTTGACAAATGCAATTATAGGATTTGCTTATTAAACCCAAGTCATTATTTATGTAAGTAGATCTGGCTCTATGCAGAGAATATGGTCTCTCCCCCACCTCCCACCACCCTTCCCCAAACACGACATAAAAGTTTTACAACTGAATCCAATCAAAACAAGTCCCACTGGTAGATTGGGCTACTGTCCAAGAAATATGTACATTTTGTAAGCTTGGGCTATTTTGCCTGAAGTTAGTGATGTGCCTGGAGATGGGTAGCTCGCTTTTGTGCGCAGGGCTGACCAGGAAGTTCGAAATTGCGATGAAACCCTCCAAATAATTTTACATCCCTTTGCGTAACAGGTTTTACTTTAGGCATCATTATCATTCAAATCTATCAGCAATAATAGTTCCGCGCTCAAGGGTTACAGCGAGACTAGTGTTAATTGACAGAGCTTCACTCAAAATGGATCAAAAAAAGATTGTGTACGTACAAAAAAGGGATACTATGAACAATTCAAGATACAGTTAAAAAAAGATGAAGGTAAGCAAATAGCATGCAAGAAATACTGCCAAGTTAAATGAAGGGCAAAGGGTATATAAAACCACAGCCAAGCATTCACATGCCTGGCTGCAAAAAAAAGAGATCTTTAGAAGCATTAGCTCCACCTTGCCCCGCAGCATGCTAACCCCGACTACAGCTGTACCATCTTTCACTCCAGTGGACTTGCCTTTCCATAGACAAATTGATTTGCAAAGGTTCAAACTGGCAGCTCTGTCTGCTTTGCATACAGAACGCTCCTCCGTGTCACAATAAAAGTAGCCTGGCAGACAGTGGGACACAGCGGGAACTGGCCGGTTCAAAGTCCAAACGACACCCTCCCCTCACCCCAGTCTGGTTTGAAAGGTCACCACATGTCTGGGAAAAGAAAAGTCTCAGGATCTGAGCCTTTATTAAAGGTCAGTATTATTCAACAGCAGTTAACACACTGGTGCGCAGAAAGAGTGCACACAAAAAAAAAGACACTGGGGCTGTTTAGTGGTTACAACTGGAAAGGCTGGGCATTTATGAATCAGTACTCCCTGCCCAATGTACACACACTCACACAGCTACAATGGCAGGGATCAACAGAAGCCTGGAACGCCTTGGCATCACCTTGTCACACCTTTGCAAGGTTACAGCAGTTCAAAAAGATAGACAGTGAACTCCACTTACTACTGGTCAGCTCTTACAATCACTTCCTGTCACTCTTGTAGCCCCAGTTCTTGTTTCATTGGTCCCCAATTATCTTATACCTTTTTTAAAATTAAGTTGTTGATTCTTGACTATTTTTGCTTTCATGCAACAACAAAAACAACAACTTGCATTTATATAGCGCCTTATATAAGTCCTTTACTACATACGTCCTTTACTACAGCTATAACTTTATTCTCAGACATATGTCCTTTATTCTCATTCTCTTCTCACACTGGTTGGCACTTTTGTTCCCAGCACCTATGCCAGCAGTCACTAAAAAAGCAATTGACATATGTTGGGTCATTTTTATTATAAAATGGTTCATCTTGATGTTTTGAGAACGGAGTTACATTTTATCAAGGTGAAACCTTATTACTGATACTTTTAACTCAATCAATTTTTTTTGGCGGGGGGGAGACAATGGGCATGATTTTAAAAGTGAAAAACGGATGGGTTGGGGGCAGGGGGGGCATTCAAAATTGCAACAATTTCAGACCCAACCCCAATCCGCCCATTTCCGGTTTTCACCGGGGCGGGACGAGGGGCGGGCGACTAACCCGCTCCCAGGAGGTGGGTTGGGCCTTAAAACCTTTCAAGGAGGCTGCGGGCCTCCATTTTCCTTTAGTTTCCAATTTCAACCCCAGGGGGGCCGGGATTCCCGGGCCTTCTCTTTCACACCACATGAAAGGAGGCGAGAAGGCCCGAGACTAACAGGTAGGTGCCTTTCTGGCACAGCTTGTAGGTCCAGAAGAGCAGGAGTGCTTCCCCCAGGACCAACAAGACTACCTGCAGCGACCCCCCAATGATCACAGACCCACGCCCCCAATCTCCACCCTCCCCCCAAACGATCGTGGACCCCCAACCCCCCGACCCCTGACACACCCTCCACAACGATCGCGACCCCCCGACTCCCCCCGCAACAATCGCAGACCCCCGACCCCGATCCCCCCCAATCCCCCCCCACAACGATCGTGGCCCCCTGCGATGACCTCTGATCCCGATTCCCCTCACTCAACAATCGTGGACCCCTGCAATGACCCCTGACCTCCCCAATGATCACGGAACCCCGCGATGACCACAGATCCTGACACCCCCCCCCCCGTGACTGAACCCCGATTCCTCCCCCATAACTCACTCCCCCCGTGACCCCGTGCCAACCCATGCCAGCCCATGCCCCCTGTGCTAACCCATGCCCCCATGCCCACCCCCCATGCCCCCCCTCCATACAAACAAAGTCTTACCTGAAGACTTACCGGAACATATCCTCTCTCTGGCTGGTCTCCCGTCTGACTGAGACCAGCCTGTCAATCAGGATGGTCAATCGGACGGCAAACCGACAAAAAAAAGACGCCCTTACGCCAAAATCGTAAAGCCGTCAGGGAAACCTGTGCCTCTGGATTTCCCGTCCACAATTTGAACCCCCACCCCCCTCCCAGCTCAGACAAAATCATTCCCAATGGGCATTGACAAAGTTCTAGCTGTAATAATTAAAGGACTCCACTATGCTGTGGAAAAGGGGAACTGTGTGGCCCTTCAGCAGCTTTAAGGGGTGACAGGTGGCCATGCTTTGCTGTGTGCATTTGATATCACTTTTAAAAAGCTATCAACTCATCAGCTGAGCAGTGGCTGCCAGCAAAACCTCCAGCAATCTTGAGACCATGGCACATGTAAGTCATCATCCACTCGGTCCCAGCTAACCCAGCACTGCTTCGGTACCAAGACAACTGAGTGGGCCAGGCCCGCTTAGGCCATTATAGGGAGGCAATGTATCCTTTTCTCCAGGCCTGTTTACGTCAGAACCTCCATGAAGTGGCATTATATATAAACTAGGTAGACTAGTTTAGAAAAGAACTGCGGTGTTGTGCCTTTAGGAGATTGCTGGCCGCCGCAGCAGCTGCCTTACGAGTCATATGACAAATTCACTTACTGAGTGACACTGGCTTTGTTGACAAGCCAATTCAATCAACCGCCGCAACCAACAAAGTAACAGGCTGCATTCCCTGAATAAAGAACATGGAATCAGGCCTACATTTTCGAGTGCACTCAGACCTATCTGTCCTACTACATGAGGCTGAAAAGGATGAATGAATTAGATGCAGTAGATTGTAATTAATGGCAAGGCTGTCACTGCATCTCTTCACAGAGTTCTGAGCATTAGCAGTCTCCGTGTTCAGTGGGATTCTAACCTGCACTGAGTCCCAGGGCAGTGCAGTAGTCTCTGTCAACAGTGGCTGAGCCGCTCATTCTAACAGTGGACATGAAGGAAAAGAGACAAAGTTGAATTTGGCACAGTTCTGATCTGTCCAGTAGCGACCTTCTGTTTCAGTTGAAAAAATATATTAAAATTATACTTACCAGGTTTCTTTCAGATTTTCTCCCCTTCCTTGTCCCTCTTCTCCTGAAGGCAGTGACTCTCTGGGGAACAGTTCCATGGGCACTAGTGGTCCTCTGATTCCTCACCCAAGTGGCTGTTCTTCATGTGTGAACCTGGACAATGACTGTCAGCAGGCCTCATGATCATTGGGAAGAGGAATCTGTTACAACTCAGTCTGACCCTGTCATCGCCCAAGGTGCACATACGAGCACATCCAGCACAAGTACAGTAGCTGCATATCAATCAGGAGTAAGAACTCTGGGCAATTGTTCTCCTCCACAGCCCAAGGACAACCAAAGTTGTCATTTGCCCCTTCCCCACTACTGGTTAGCTCAGCACAGACTACTATACATCAGACTTTGTGGAAAAGTACTTTCTTTGAATTCATGCAACACGTTAAAAACAAAATATCATAACATTCAAAGTTGTTTCTGGAACAGAGCTGAACTAACTTAGATCGATTCAGATTCTTCTCATTTCACCCAGTTCAGATGAATTCAGAAATCTAAACTTCCTGTCTACATTTCTTACACCTTAGTTATTGGATTCAGAATCTGACAATCTGTTTCTGACCCATTTATTCCAAATATGTCAGCAAATCAATTCCTAATTTATTACACCATCATTTTGGAAAAGCGTGCTTATCAATAATGGCAACACCACTCACAGGATGAGGGTCAGCTTATTAGTGGAATTGAAAAGTATCCTCTTCAATTTTTTTTAAAGAATTTGATAGCAGCTTCTTCATGAAGTGTGCACAATTAAAATAGTTCAAAAATGAAGTCCTTCGCCATCTTGGTTCCTATCATGCAGTTTATTTCTCACTTGCCAGACCAAAATCCCTAACATTACAATCCCTTTAAATGCAGTGGTATGATTTTTTTAAAAACTTGTCTACTTTTGTTTCCTGTTCATTCACAACAAACCACCTCCATCTTTCATCCCTGTTGGGAAAAGAGGCAGGCAGGATCGTCCAGAGTCTCTGATATTCCTGCTGAGGCGTGTAATGCACAATAGGAATTGTACAAGAGGGAACTGAAATAGTGTTCATTTTTCCTAAAGCCCTAGTCCCCTCCTCCCCACCTGAACACATACAGGCATAGACAGTAAAACAGTTAAGCGGTTTGTGTGCCCACCACTCGTACCCCAACAACAAACTTACATTTCTATAACACCCATCATCTGATGAAATATCCCAAAGTAATTTTCTATGAAGAGTGGAGATTGGAGAGAAATGGCTAAAGGTGTAGCCAAAGAGATGAGTGATGAGGAGGCTTTGTGAAGGTAAGGAGAGAGGAGCATTTCCAAAGCAAAAGGGTATGGTGGCTGAAGCATCTGCTGTCAATGGTGGAGCATAGTGAGAAGGGCTAGACTAGAGTTGGAGGTGTGGAGGGTGGATGGTGGGAAACGCGGCTGGAGAAGGTTGCAGAAATAAGGTGGAGTGAGGCTGTGAAGGGATATCAAGACACAGATGAGGATTTTGAAGTCTACACACTGGGGATAAGGAAATAAGCAGAGTCAGCGAGGATAGGGTGCCTAGTATCACGAGTTTGTGTGGATCAGTTGGAGTTTGTGCAGGATGAAGCTGGAAAGACTGATGAGGAAAGTCTTGAAAGAATGGAAGTGATAAAAATGTGGATGAGGTTTTCAGCAGCAGTGAATGCAAGGTGGGGGCAATGTTCCAGAGGTGAATGTAAGGTGGGGGCAATGTTCCTGAGGTGAATATAAGGTGGGGGCAATGTTCCAGAGGTGAATGTAAGGTGGGGGCAATGCTCCAGAGGTGAATGCAAGGTGGGGGCAATGTTCCAGAGGTGAATGTAAGGAGGGGGCAATGTTCCTGAGGTGAATATAAGGTGGGGGCAATGTTCCAGAGGTGAATGTAAGGTGGGGGCAATGTTCCTGAGGTGAATATAAGGTGGGGGCAATGTTCCAGAGGTGAATGTAAGGTGGGGGCAATGCTCCAGAGGTGAATGCAAGGTGGGGGCAATGTTCCAGAGGTGAATGTAAGGAGGGGGCAATGTTCCTGAGGTGAATGTAAGGTGGGGGCAATGCTCCAGAGGTGAATGTAAGGTGGGGGCAATGCTCCAGAGGTGAATGTAAGGTGGGGGCAATGCTCCAGAGGTGAATGTAAGGTGGGGGCAATGTTCCAGAGGTGAATGTAAAGTGGGGGAAATGTTCCAGAGGTGAATGTAAAGTGGGGGCAATGTTCCAGAGGTGAATGTAAAGTGGGGGAAATGTTCCAGAGGTGAATGTAAAGTGGGGGCAATGTTCCAGAGGTGAATGTAAAGTGGGGGCAATGTTCCAGAGTTGAATGTAAAGTGGGGGCAATGCTCCAGAGGTGAATGTAAGGTGGGGGCAATGCTCCAGAGGTGAATGTAAGGTGGGGGCAATGCTCCAGAGGTGAATGTAAGGTGGGGGCAATGCTCCAGAGGTGAATGTAAGGTGGGGGCAATGTTCCAGAGGTGAATGTAAAGTGGGGGCATTGCTCCTGAGGTGAATGTAAAGTGGGGGCAATGCTCCAGAAGTGAATGTAAGGTGGGGGCAATGCTCCAGAGGTGAATGTAAGGTGGGGGCAATGTTCCAGAGGTGAATGTAAAGTGGGGGCATTGCTCCTGAGGTGAATGTAAGCAGTCTCATTGATGGGCCAGATGTGGGGTTTGAAACTTAGCTCAGAGTCAATCATCACCAAGACTGCACAACTTTGGGGTCTTTCTGAGTGAAAGGTCTGGAGAGAAATGGAATTGGCACTTGAAGCACAACATTTTTGGTGAGGGGCAAAAATGATACAAGCACAGAGCTGTAAAGTAAACATCTGAAGTGCAATACAATCCGACAAGACCAGCTAGGCAAATACAGACTTCACAAATTAAAGGCAAATGACAGCAATTTGTAGAAAAGTAAAAGACGACAGCATTTTTGATAGCTATAAAACTCACAGATTGTTCATGCAAACATTAGGAACATATGAATATAGGAACAGGAGCAGGCCATTCAGCCCCTCGTGCCTGCTCCGCCATTTGATAAGATCATGGCTGATCTGTGATCTAACACCATATATCTGCCTTTGGCCCATATCCCTTAATACCTTTGGTTGCCAAAAAGCTATCTATCTCAGATTTAAATTTAGCAATTGAGCTAGCATGAATTGCCGTTTGCGGAAGAGAATTCCAAATTTCTACCACCCTTTGTGTGTAGAAATGTTTTCTAATCTCACTCCTGAAAGGTCTGGCTCTAATTTTTAGACTGTGTCCCCTACTCCTAAAATCCCCAACCAGCGGAAATAGTTTCTCTCTATCCACCCTATCTGTTCTCCTTCATATCTTATAAACTTCAATCAGATCACCCTTTAACCTTCGAAACTCCAGAGAATACAACCCCAATTTGTGTAACCTCTCCTCGTAACTTAACCCTTGAAGTCCGGGTATTATTCTAGTAAACCTATGCTGCACTCCCTCCAAGGCCAATATGTCCTTCCGAAGGTGCGGTGCCCAGAACTGCTCACAGTACTCCAGGTGCGGTCTAACCAGGGTTTTGTATAGCTGCAGCATAACTTCTGCCCCCTTGTACTCTAGTCCTCTCGATATAAAGGCCAACATTCCATTAGCCTTATTGATTATTTTCTGCACCTGTTCATGACACTTCAATGATCTATGTACCTGAACTCCTAAGTCCCTTTGGACATCCACTGTTTTAACTTTTTACCATTTAGAAAGTACCCTGTTCTATCCTTTTTTGATCCAAAGTGGATGACCTCACATTTGCCTACAATGAATTCCATTTGCCACAGTTTTGCCCGTTCACCTAATCTATCAATATCCCTTTGTAATTTTATGTTTTCATCTCTACTGCTTACAATGCCACCAATCTTTGTGTCATCGGCAAACTTAGATATGAGACTTTCTATGCCTTCATCTAAGTCGTTAATAAATATTGTGAATAATTGAGGCACCAAGACAGATCCTTGCAGGACTCCACTAGTCACATCCTGCCAATGTGAGTACCTACCCATTATCCCTACTCTCTGTCGCCTTTCACTTAGAAGACTTTAATAGCTACCATTTTGGTGCATATTTCATATCAATTTACCTCAGATTGTCCTTTTTATTTGCAATGTATCTTGGGATATATAATACGTGTGGACAGAAATATGCTGTTCAGATCTGGTCCCAGTGAGGTTTACTCCACACTGCAGTTTGTACCTGTCTGGATCAAAACGGGAACTTTTTGTCTGCACGTTCATCATACACCCCAAAATCCATTGCTTTTAGTAAAACTGAACGATTACCCTAGTTGGTCTTTCAGAAGCAAGTTCAGGAGCATTATGGCAAGTAATACAATGGAATAAAATAGTGGAAATAAATTAACAGTGGGTATTAATGTTACATTGTTCAACAAATTTTAATGCTTTACACAAATTTAGTGTCTGCACCAAGGTGTTTAGAGCTGTGATATTCCATCATATTAGAATGCCTGCCACGGACAGAGCACTGCTGAACAAACAGGAATTTTATGTTTAACACAACAAATGCTGTATCTAATACTCTAAGGGTTAAAAGGACTATGCAACTTGAGTTATTGCAAATTAAATTAAAACCTTTTTTGTAAACATAGACAGGTTATCAATCGATGTGATGTCTGGAATTAAGTAACCACAGAGCACCTACCCAACTGGATATTTCAGTCATGTGCTCCCCAGACATTGCCATTATTATTGACAGCAAATCTATGCTCAAACACAGTTTGGGCAGCCTAAAAGTTACATTTTTAAAGAGGAATTCCTTTTTATTATATTATTTACTTTTCTCTCCATTTAATAATACCTCTTGGCCATTTCTTACTCTTCTGGTCAGAGCACCTTGCTCATATTTTCAGGCTAAATTGTTTGTCATGTTACCTCTTCCCTGCAAACATCTGTGGGTAGTAATGCCCCTGCAGACTCATAGTTCATGGGAAGGCAGCATTTTCACAGAGACTCCTTAATTACATTTTTACCCATAATCCTTAACAATCCAAATGGTCTCCATAACTGAGTACAGAATGCTTTGACCATGGGAAAAAGAAACAATTGAGGATCATTCAGAATAATAGAATAATTAAAGGCAAGGATTAAATCGTGTGATGGCTGACCTGACTTCTCCCACACAATGCCTTTAATTTGAAATAACTCAAGATCTATGACACTATTACAGTACGATTTTTGCCCCCATTTAAACATCTGGGGAATTGTAAGTACGATGGAACAAAGAAGTAGCAGAAAATTACTGAGTTTAAAAGTGGGGGGGGGGGTTTCTGAGCCATTGGCTTTTGCATTTGTCAAATGGCCAAACATATTTTCAATTTTCAACACCTTCATTGCCTATTTTATAAAGTTACATATAGTCCACAGGCTTTTTTTTTCCCCACAAGAAAACTGTATGTGATTGTGCAAGGCCCTAGGCACTTTACATACATTACATAAAGACCTCACAATTCAGATGTCAGGCTCCCAGACTACAAAATCCAGACAGCACTACTACACAGAAATGTTTGACAAAGGTGTCATGTGATGTTAAGCATGAAACCTAACACATGAACACTAACCTTTAGCCCTCTCTCAGTATTTGAAATTTAGATTTGGTTTAGTTACAGAATCCCTTCTATAGGTCTGAACTGAAAGACTATGCACTAATACTTGTGCTGACAGTACTGTAAAAGGTCTCCGTCTCACACAAGAGATTTAGGCCACTAGACGTAACACAGATTTGAATTTCTAAATGCCACTATGGGCACTGGGTTATGCTAAGTCTCAAACTCGTGTAATCAACCCACGTCTAATCTGGTTGTTTTAACTAAAATGCAGTGTAGAAACAGAGGGTCTTGAAGCTAGCAAGCAGATTTGCCATACACACACTTATACATGTGGTAAAGTACTTCTGCAAGAAACAAAGCACAACATTCTCTTAAAGTGACTGTAACCCTTACTGCTGGCCTGTATTTCTACACTACCTTAACTAATTTCTCAGACATTTCTCCCATACTCCATAAATGTCCATGTAGTTGCTCGGAAATCTGGTTTCATTGCTGCAAAACAAACCTCAAGTGAATCTTAAAGGATGACATGCATGGTAACCATTACATTTTGTGATTAAAAATAAATGCAATACCTAAAATAGGATGTTGTGTGGAATTTATTTTTATAGCTGTCGAAGGGAGAAAGGGCGCAATTTTCACCTCTTGCCTTCTGTAAAGAGTATTCTTTTGCTCCTGGCATAGAGACAAAGCAAGGATTTGTGGTAGTACCCTCGGAAAATGATTTCACTTATTATCTTAGTTAGGACTGCTGTCACTGAACATAAGATAGGGCATAGCCTACAGCTCTCAGGGTAGGTCAAAGCTTCTTGCCCCTTACTACAGAATTCTTAATGTGGTTATTGATCGAGAGTGATTCTTGAATGTAATGAAAGCAAGGTATGAAGTAACAGCCAAACTGCAATGACACAAAACAAATTTTTCAATACAGGTATTCAAAACCAAGTCCCTCTTTTATTATTCTTTTAAAAAAATGTGGGAAGCTCGATTTTGAGGAAAACCAGTACTTCTATTTACACAAGGCAGACATTGGCCATTCTATCCGGGTTCTGTGGGGCACAGCAGATTCAGCGGTACAGAATGATTAAGTTCCATTTACATCTCATTGGCATGCAGTTGGATGGCCGAGTGGAACAGTGATTTTTAGCACAAACATAGTGTACCATGTGGTGGTAGGAGACGGGTTTCCCCTCACAATCCCTTATACGGGAGCTTTCCAATTTAAGCTGGGTGGGTCAGGGCGACAAGGCGCTTCCATTGAAGGATAGAAAGGGTCATTCCGCTCTTGTGTACCCATTAGTGGCTGGCAGAGAGCAGCATTGACCAAAGCCTGGTTACAGGTTATCTGCCTGGCCTCTCAGTTGGAGAAATCATGCAAGACATGGGGATGGGGTGCAAGAAGAAACCTAAAGAGGCAGGAAAATAAATCATTTACTAAATGAGGGGAAAAAAATTAAAAATAAACCTGCAACAGAGTAGCATTAAGGTTGCACCAGCATCGCAACGAGTGGAACTGTATTTGTGCTGATGCACCGGAAAATTATGCTCAGCCAGGCTTATTTATTTATCAAGTACGGTTTTAAAACATTCAATATTTCAGCATGCACTTTATTCCCATTGCTATTGTAACCTTGTCAGAACATTCTTGTATCTTGTACAATCAACAAAACTCATATGTAAAGAAGTACACATAGGTAACACTCTGCAGCACTTAAGCCTAATTTTTAGAATGGCTTGGTCAGACTTACTGCGATCATGCACTTGTCACATATGTTATTTGGACTGTAACCAATTTAGTTTTTAATCTTGCTTACATGGATAAAATTTGACCAATTGCTAATTTAAATTTATTTGGCGTTCATTTAGAGCATTGTTTGATATTGGGACCCCTCCCCCCCAGCCCACCCAAAAAGGCTCAAAATTTTAATTGAGCGACAGTAAATATTGTTCTGTAGGTAGCCCTTAAATGCATGTCTGAACAATGCCTGTAATTCATTCATTTAAGCTTTACCTACAGTACAATGTGTAAGGTAGAGCTTAAATGAGCTATAATCAGGCTTAACAGCAATGCTCCCAATGGCCAGATAGTCTGCTGGCTCTCACTGTTTTAACTCACAGATGGTTATTTGGCTGACCTACCGGGAGGGGGCGGGGGTGGGGGGGAGAATAGTTCTTGGACCAATGAAATTGTACTTCAGTGGCAGTTAGCACCACGAGGAGGGAAGTGGGGAGAAAAGGGCAGAAAATTGGAATAAAGAAAAGGTGGGGTAGATTAAAATATATATTCTGAAGATATGATTTCTAATTGTTTTGATCAGGTAGCACAGCAAAAGTAGACGGTGTCTGTGTTTAAAAAAAGAAATCCTTACAACCTAGGTAAAGTTGGTTTAAGAATAATGTCACAAGTTACAGGACTTGCCACAGTATTTTTTTATGGTGAAGTTACTGTTTATTGGGCAGGGTAAGGGTTAAGTCACATAATACTAAGCTCATTTCAGTTTACTTTAGTTTCCTTGTACTGTCTGTGCCAGCTAACCTTCGGTCTCCAGTCCAGTAAATGCAAATGTCAGATGAACTTCACCTTCTTCCCCGCCCCTTCAAAAAAAAACCCAACAAAACCAAAGCACACAATAAAACATTATTAGACAGACTTAGTTCTTAGGGAAAACCGAAGTTTCCTAATCTTTAAATTGTTCTCAAAGCCTTGAGGGCACTTGGAGACTGAATACTATATTTATGAAGACCAGACTACTTCCCCTCCCCCCAACCCCTTTTCAGACTAACAGTTGACCTTTCATCCTTTAAAATGGACAAAAAGCAGACAAAACACATCAGTGTTCAGGCACTTGTTTATCTCAGCTGTCCACACCTTGCATTCCAGGACCAACTATCTATAGACTTTAACCTTGTGTGTTTGACAAACAGTTAGGTCCTGAGCAAGGGCACCGATATATAGCCTCATGTCAATATATATGAAAATAAGCGCTAAAAAGAAAAGATGCCCAGTAAAAGCCAGTTTCATATGGCTGTAAAAGACTCTTCTTTGAATCTACAATGCCATTGAAAGGGCAGTTTTAGTTGCAGATAAGTTTTGTGTTTCACTGGACTGACATCAAAGTGTCTGATGGCATTAAAATGGGTTTAAAATCTGGTCAAAAATGTGGTACAAATGACCAATAGAAAATTAATTTTACTGTCTCTGAAGCTCTTTGGGTTTAAAGGCCCAAGTTATATTTTTATTTTATTAGTTCCATGGTTCTCACCCTAAATGAAGAAAACAATAACAGCGTATTAATGCTTTTAACCCTTTCTAACCAGGCCACGTTCAAGTTTCTGTCACTTCAAGAACCTAAAACATTTTTTTTTTACAGAGATCTAAAATACCAGAGGAAATCTTTGAAAGTCACATATCAACTTGCAAAAAAAACTAGATCAGATCTTTGAAACTGTTCAAAAATATCTTCAATTTATTATTAACATTTCTGAAGACTCCATGACCTTCGTCAGGTTGGATACCAGGCACCCCCATATTAAAAAAATGGCCCAAACCGGCAATATTCTTTTAAATGACAATAAAACTCCTTTAAATAAGGAACTTTCCAACAACTCAAATCATCTTCACCACAATGGACAACAAGTTACACCACAGCTTCCACTACCCATATTTGTAGTATTTAAGATACACCAGTCAATATGCCATAGTGTGGCTCACAGACAAAAACATTTTTAAAAATTGCTTCTCTCTTCCTGTCTTAGTGCTTGTATCTTCTCGAATTATTTCTGTCTCCCTTTCTATGTTTTTGTTTCTCCTTCTGTCTTCCTCGCTCTCTCTCACGTCTCGGGAATATTTTCTGTTGTTCTAATCTTTCTATCTTTCTGTTTGTTTATGATTCAGTTTTACTTTCTATAAAGTCATCTTTATGTCATAAAACTGCAGCCAAAGGTGAATTCTCTCACCATCCGCTGCATTTCGAAATATAAACTAAGCCACTTTGTTCGAGTAGTGACTGAGATCCACTTTTTTGAGGATATTGGATTTGTTGGCTCCACTTCAGACCAACATCTGATGAAGAACAGCAACAGGTGGAAATGTCAACGGGGGAAGTGTAGTGCCAGGATACAAGTATAATGCCACTATTCCAAAACCAGCACAGCTATGTAACAACACCATGGGCTCAATTTTAAAACGGAGCCGGGAAGGGGGCGAAAGGGTCAAACTGCGGACGGGAAACCCATTAGTACGGGTTTCCTGGACATCCATACGATTTTGACATAAGGACGTCTTTTTTTTTGTCGGTTTCCCATCCGACTGACCAGCCTGATTGACAATCTGGTCTCAGTCAGACGTGAGAGCAGCCAGGGAGAGGACGTGTTCAGGTAAGTCTTTGTTTGTATGGGGGGCATGGGGCACAGAGGTATGGGTGGGCACAGGGGGCAGGGGTGGGCACAAGGGGCACGAGTGGGTGTTGGTGGGCATGGGGGTAACGATTCTTGGGGGATGGGATCGGGGGTCAGTCACGGGGGGGGCTGAATAGGGGGTCATCGCGGGGGTCCGCAATCGTTGAGGGGGATTTTCGGAGTCGGGGTCAGAGGATCACAGGATCAGGGGATCGGAGGTCGGGCGTCCGCAACAGGGGGTCAAGGTGGTCCGCGACCGGGGGTCGGGGGGTTCCGCGATCGGGGGTCGGGGGGTTCTGCGATCGGGGGTCGGGGGTTCCGCGATCGGGGGTCGGGGGTTCCGCGATCGGGGGTCGGGGGTTTCGCGATCGGGGGTCGGGAGTTCCGCGATCGGGGGTCGGGGGATTCCGCGATCGGGGGTCGGGGGTTCCGCGATCGGGGGTCGGGGGTTCCGCGATCGGGGGTCGGGGGGTTCCGCGATCGGAGGTCGGGGGGATTCGGGGGTCAGGGGGATTCCGCAATCGGGGGTCGGGGGGTCCGCGATCGGGGGTCGGGGGGGATTCCGTGATCGGGCGTCGGGGGTCCGCGATCGATGGCCGGGGGGTCCGCGATTGGGGGTCGGGGGGGTCCGCGATCAGGTGTTGCGGTGTCTGTGATCGGGGGTCGAGTGAGTCGCGGCGATCGGGGGGGGGTCCGCGATCGGGGGGGGGGGGGGAAGGGGTTGGTGCAGGTAGGCTTGTTGGGCTTGAGGGAAGCACTCTTGCTCCTCTGGGCCCACAAGCTGTGCCTTTCTAGGCATTCACCTGTTAGTCTCGGGCCTTCTCGCCTCCTTTCACGAGACGTAAAACGGAAGGTCCAGGAATCCCGACCCCCCCGGGTTTGAAATCGGGAATTAGTGAAAAATGGTGGCCTGAAACTTCCTTGAAAGCTTTTAAGGCCCAACCCGCCCGCCCCTCTTTCCGCCCCCGTGAAAACCGGAAATGGGCAGGTTGGAGGCGGGTCTGAAATGGTGGCAATTTTCAATGCCCCCCCCCCCACCGCCCCCAACCCACCCTTCTTTTACTTTTAAAATTGAGCTCCACGAGGTAGAAATTTCTCTTGGGTGGAAGCACAAAACGGGTGGGAAAGCACCGGCCGCCCGTTATACACCCCATTTGCTATTCCGTCCCACTGAAGTCAACTGGCCAAGACAAATTTCTACCCCCTTGTCTCCCCGGCCCCTCTGCTCTCTTCTGTCTTCCACTCGCAATATGCTTCTCACACACTTCTGTGTCAGAAGGTTGTCAGAATTTGGCTGACATTCCAGAGCAGTAGTGAGGGAATGCTGCATTGTTGGAGGTGCCATCTTTAGTTGAAATATTAAACCTAGGTCTAGAAGTTCCAGTGGTTCGGGTTGACAGTAAAGATCCCTCAGCACCATTCAAAGAAGAGCAGGTACTCTCCCAGTGTCCTGGCCAAAATTCCTCCCTCAAATAATATCACCAAAAACAGAATGACTGGTCATTCATCTTATTGTCTTTTGTGGAATGTTGCTGGAAAAACTTGGTACCACACCTGCCTACATAATAGCAGTCACTGCACTTCAAAACAATTCATTGGATGAAGCACTTTGGATTTTTTTTTGTGATAAGGACCTACATAAACTTATTATTTATCAGTGTTTCTCCTTCTCTTTTTTCTCTCTTTGTCACCCTCACCTATTTCCTGCCATGAAAACCTGGAGCCAGACTCAGGTTTCTGCAAAAAAAAGATTCTGTTTTTCCCTCGGTACGAAGGAGGGAGTGGGAATGAGTGAGGGGCCAGGACCTGGATTGGAATGCACCTTTACCCTGGGGTGAAAAGTCTTTCTGTCACTGTTGTGCTGGATCAGGATTCACAGCCTTCACCAGTACTGAATATTCTGGGAGGTACTGCAAAGCAGGCTGGTGAGAGAGAAACTGGAGGCTGGGGCCTGGAGCTGGGAGGGAGTGGTGGGCCGGGGCCTGGACCAGAAGGGAGCAATGCTTATCTGAGAAGGAGCACTGAGACTAGCCAGGAGAAAGCAGGATTTAGGGGGCTGAGGTTGGGGTCTGAGTTCTGAGTTAGGATACACTTCTACCCCAGGCTAGATGGTTTTTGTTACCACTGCATTGGATTCAGACTTTTAGCCCCAACTGGTACTGGCACGATTATAGCACACCCTCAGTGTTACATTGGTACATCAGACTAGATTATGTGCTCAAGTCCTATTGCAACACAGGCAGGTGAGAGAGAGAAAATGTGAAATGGGGACTAGTATTGAGGGAGTGCTGGAGGAGGGGCCTGGGCTAGGAGGAAATGAGTGATGATGCCTGGGCTAGGAGGAAATGAGTGATGATGCCTGGGCTAGGAGGCAACAGTGAAGCCTGGGTGCTGAGGGGTCATTTTGAGTTATTCAGATATATACATTTTAAATAGAACCTTTTTTTTAAACTTTGCCTTATTTTGTGCCAGTAGTGTCATTTTATAATGATAATACAATTTGAATTTAAGCGCTTCCCAAAGCATGTATAACAAAAATTGAACACTCCAGAAGGAAAAAGGATAAATGCATGTGATTGCATTTATCAGCTGGTCCTGGGAATTGAATCTAAATTGCCAGCACACACTTCTGCATTTATACCAATATACAGTAAATAATCTAGGATCACATTATCCTTCCAATATTTTCTAAATCAGTGCCATAAACTTTAGAGAAAATAGAACTCCTGGGGATCGTTTGCCCAGAGAAGCACTAGATGCAGGAGACAATAGCATGTTTCAGACCATCTGACCCAGAGTAGCACCATCCCAGCCTTCCCTACCTGATCCTGAATGGCTTGTGCTATAGTGCTTTGCTTCCCCACCATCACTCCTTAGCCAACAACCTCGGGCCTAAGTTTAATTTTTTTTCACCACTTATGGTGAGAATAGGAGGTGAGATAAAACACAAATGAAAGTTGGGCTGAATACTGGCTGAGCTGGAGGATACAGTACAGTATTATAGGCATGTGACAGGCAATATTATTTTACACACACAAGATATTCAAAAACATAGACTACATTTCACCCTTGATTTCCATCAACTTCACTAAGGTCCAGTTGCCCTCTGCCACCTCACATTGTTCTCCCCCTCTCGGCAAATGCCATTTTGAAAAGGCAAACATCTTTTCACATTCCCCATCTATCTCCCTTACATTTACACTATGCCCTTTGGCGAGGAGATTAGGGCAGTCCTGACCACACATGCATCCATTAATGCTCCACCTTAGTTAAACTGGTTATACTTGAACAATGATGCACACCCTTCCATTTTCTAACCCTCTCACCCACACCTATTTGTTCCTCACTGTCATGGACAAGCTGCCAGAGAATAGGGAAAACTCAGAATTGAGAAAGCACAAATGTTAGTCAAGATTGGAATTCAAACTGGGGTTTCTTGATTTGGGAGTCCAATAATCCAGAGTTGTAATTAACTGGTAAGCAAGAGCTTTTGGATCCACAGATTTGTGTGGTTGAAGCAAATTTCCAGTGCACTAAACATCTGCTTCAGAGACTACGAGTGCATTCGTGGCGGGTGGAGGCTTCTAAAATTGGGGATTCCCGGAGCGGGTGCGGAGCCAGGCTCCAACCCGCCCACTTCCAGGTTCCCCAATGACGCGAATCGGTGCGCACGCAGCACCCCCATGCGGGACTCCCACCGGCAATCAAAACCGGCGGGATCCCACTTAAGATCATTATCTGGGTTCTTGAGGTCGTTTACAGACCTCATTAGTTGGAGATTTTGGACTACCCAGAGCATGTTTCCCATGCTGGGGGAAACACTCCCTGTTTAAACAGACGTGTTGCAGCCAGCAGCCAGTGGCAGCTGCAAAGGTCCATTTAACAGGTGCGGGGTAAACCCTCATTCATTGCAGCAGGGCACTCTGTCACCTCAGACAAAGTTTTGCCTGCCAACCGTTGTCTCCACACTCCAAATGATTAAATCATACCCTAAACTCTGCTGTCCAAACACATTTACCTACTTTGTGGACCCCCTCACACTCACACCGTCAGGATGGGGGGGGGGTTCCATTGCTGCATTCATCACTCCATTGGAGGGCGAGCAACATCACCAGCCTCGACAGGCATATCGTCCATCTCCGCCACGTGGAGCTACACAACACAGTGCTGCGCAACAGACACCTGCACAAAGTAGTCGTGCAACTACACATACACCCGCTGTAGGGTGACCCAATGGGTGGCATCAAGGGTGTTCATGGAGAACCTCATGAAAGGGCATTATTGCACAAGCCAGTCAAGAATGGGCAAGACGTGGCAGTAGTTGTGACAGTATAATATGTAATGTGAGTTGATCAAAAATCAAATATAAGTAAAAACCATGACAAACCCTCAAACACCCTTGTGCATCCCCTTCATGCTCACGACACGTTTGCCTTACGCTTCCTACTATACATATGTGATGCATGCCCTGTGGCTGCAGCACAGGTAGTGGCAGGTGGGGTGAGGCTGACCATGAAAGAGATGCATGAGAGGGTGAGTATGAGACAGAGCCATGAGATTGTATGAGGATTGGGTTGAGTGGTTGTGGTGGGATGAGTACTGGCGAGGTGAGTAAGTGCATGTAAGATGAGGAAGAGCTTTGAGTGGGTGTGAGGAGTGATGTGATAGAGTCGTGTTGGCAGTGCAGAAGGAGATGTGGGGTGAGGGCGGTGATGTGGCAGACGGAGTGTAGGGGAATGAGTAAGTGTACTCACTTCGGCTGACCTACTTGGGTCTTTGAAGCGCCTCCTGCACTGTATGCAGGTGCGTGATATGTTGGTGGTGCCAGTGACCTCCTCTGCCACCTCGAGCCAGGCCTTCGTAGTGGAAGAAGCAGACCACTTCCTCCCGTCCGTCGGGGAGAAGATCTCTGTCCTCCCCCTCCTCCTCACCCCATCCAGTAGGACCTGGAGTGAGGCATCGTTAAACCTGGGAGCAGCCTTCCCCCTGGGCTGCTCCATGCTGTAATATTGGCTCCTTTCTACAGCATCAGTCAGTGGAGGACTGCCCCTTTAAATAGGGCTCCTCCAGCTGACAGCCTATGATGCAGGTGCGCAGTCCGCCCGCTGCGCAGCTTTCCAGCGCAAAACCCGGAAGCCAAGGTAAGTGGCTTCAATTTACTTGTGATCGTGTGGGGACCCCATCGATTTTACTGGGCGGGTTACCCATGTGCCCAGTCAACCTCCCTCCTAATATCAGGCCCTACAACTCAAAATTCGGATTCAGAATCAGACCACTCAAATTCCACTAAAGTCAAATTCCAAAAGCAATCGCACGGCAGGATTCTAAACATTCGTCTCTACTGGACCATTTAGTTTTCACTTAATTTGCAGGGCTATGGGGAAAGAGCAGGGGAGTGAAACTAATTGGATAGCTTTCAAATAGCCAGCACAGGCACGATGGGCCGGATGGCCTCCTTCTGTGCTGTATGATTCTATAATTAACATAGGGGAGAATTCCTATATAACATTTTAGTAAAAGATTAATTATACTATCAAAGCAAACCTACAAAATGCAACTAATCCTGCTGAATAAAATTTGAAAATAATAATGATGAAAACGCCTCTAATCAGTGCCTAAATTTAAAAGACCTGCAAAAGGTCTGCAAGCATAGAGGTGATGAGTGAGCGGGACTTGGCAGGACTCGGATAATGGGCAGCAGAGGTTTGGATGGCCTCAAGGGTGGAAGATGGGAGGCCGGCCAGGAGAGCATTGGAATAGTTGAATCTGGATGGGATAAATACATCGATAAGGGTTTCAGAAACAAATGGGCGGAGGAAGGGGCGGAGATGGGCGATATTACGGAAGTGGAAGTAGGTAATGGAGAGGATAAGGGGTTGAAAGCTCAGCTTAAGGTCAAATAGGATGCCGAGGTTGCGAATAGTCTGGTTGAGCCTAAGACAGTGGTCAGGGAGGGGGATGGAATCAGTGGTGAGGGAGCCCAGTTTGTGGCAGGGGCACTGCATAAGTCTGCAGTCCAGGCATTAGGGTGTGTATGGTGATATTAATGTCAGTTTGCAAATTCCGGCAAAGGTTTGAAACAGTAAAACTATGATGGAGTAAAAACAGCAATTTGGCCAGTTATTTAAGATTGACATTTTTTTTGTTCTCTTCACCTGAGAGTAGTGATTTATCATAGGGCATAGGTTCACAGGCACTGTAACCCTTCAGTACTTCCCTCAATTTAACATTCTTCATTCATGAAACTAGAGAGTGAAA
The DNA here is from genome assembly GCF_035084215.1 of Heptranchias perlo. Lineage (NCBI taxonomy): Eukaryota > Metazoa > Chordata > Chondrichthyes > Hexanchiformes > Hexanchidae > Heptranchias > Heptranchias perlo. The sequence goes on from NC_090332.1 coordinate 45,410,934, forward strand.
CTCTAAAAAGGTCCAGGTCACGACCCCATCATTTATGTTGGGATTGCAGCCACCACTGCCCTCTATCGCTGACCCCATTGAAATATACAAGGTCGGGGGAGGCCATCTAAATTCCTTTCTAAGGGGATGTATTAAACTACCAACCTTCAGTAATTCTCCAGCGGGCCTAGCCACTTCCCTGCTTTAGATCCTCAAGGAGGGCTCAACTTCCACCGGGGCAGCTGCTGGTTTGCCTCTTCTCGCTGGACATACCGGCAGTCACTTGAACATCAGGCCTCTGACAGGCCCAGGGTTCAGGAAATTCTCACATAAGGTTCCGCCAAAAACAAGGTCCCCCGGAACTGAGAGCGCAGGCCAAGATGCAATATATCTGGGTCCCACTCTATTTCTTGGGCCTACCCACCGCGTTCCCATCGGAGTTACTATTTCTACTTGACCACGAAAAGGCATCACAGCCAAGACTGATTCTGTCCTTCACCCATCATCCACATACATGCACTTTCTAGCAAAAGTTACCAACTAGAGATCAGGAATAGGAACATTGCCTGATTTTTTTTCCTTTCCTTCGCCAAGGGCTCTTGATCCCAAATGTAAAACCCCTACTGCTGCCCAGACTGAGATTAGCTAATCAACAATGATGAGACATTCAAACTGGGACCTTCCTGGTCTACATCACACACTACCACCCTTGGTGCTCTATTTACTCACTAAGGCATTGGATAAGCTGGAGGTAGAAGAAACGTTTGGATTCAGATACTTTTAGTCATGCTGCAGATTGCAAATGATTACAAGGTGCGTTCTACTGGCATTCGCAGACCAGCCCTTAATGTAAGCCAACAGTTTAAAATCATTTCAATGGAAGTTATTCATATGTATCAAATTATGATAGTTCAATGAATATGAATACCATTCTGATATATGTGAAGAAACATCATACACTAATACTGGTGAGTTTCACCCATACTGGTGCACCCAACAATGAATATGTACAACAAAGCACCTTTACATTGCATCATATTTGTGCATTATTCTGAAAGCACATATTGGACATTGATGTTAGCACAACGTTTACTGTTGCAACCGAAATAAGTCAAGACACCGGCTACATGAATACATCAACTGAACCATAGGATTAAAGAGTATTACGTGTGCCTGACCATTCCAGAAATCATTGCAGTTGCAGCCAGGAGGGTTCACAGGTAACATGCTAAATGTTTCCATGCTGCATGTGAACTTGAATTTAAAAATGCCAAGGACAGGGGAAACGACAACACTGGAGTGAGAAATGTAACATATTATACTTCAACAGCCAGAAAAATATTGCAGGTTCAGTAAATATTCCCTTTCACTTTAAAACTAGTACAAACCTAAATGCATACCAGTGTCATCGCTTTCTCTATTGCCTGAGATAGCGAAAGAAAATAAATATAAAATACCATAATAAAGCATAAAAATTGTTTCTGCGCAATCTCTCTAGTGTCAGAATTATTCTGTGCAACAGTGATAGAGTGATTGAAGACGAGAATGTTGCTTGATCAATGTATAATATCTAAGCATGATCTCTTTCCACAGATTTACAATGTACCATATTGGTTGGCAAGCTGTGAGAGGACCTAGCACTGGAAGGATTTTCCACAAGGTGGTACTCTAATCAGGGGGCTACCTTAGCCACAGGGAAATTAGAAGGTGTCTCCAGAATCCCAACAGAAAGGCCTTCAGAGCACTTGAGAGCTCTGAATGGCATTATCACAAGGAATGTGGAGGAGAGTTGCTGATGTGTGAGTGTGATGAGTAGAGTGGCTTTCCAGTCAATCTGCTCCAGATTGCACAGCCTAGTTGCATACAATTAAGCAATATGACCAAGTCAGTGTGCACCTACCAGATGCACACTGGCATGGACATGAATCTGGGAAAGTAGTGGGAGTCTCAAAGGACCAGCATCTGGTTTGTGTGGTTGCTGTGTCTCTGGTCTGTTGTTGCAGATCCGTTGGCTTGTACAATGTGCCCAGAAAAGGGCCTGTTGAGGATCTAGTGATAGGTGAAGGGTGTTCCTGCAACTCTGTCCCATGGTAGCATTTCTTTGGTGGCTGATGTTAATTCCCCTTTGCCCCAGGATCTGGCATCCCTTGTATCTCTTCAGTGTCCTCACCGGAGATGGTTATAGCCTCAGTAATGGACGTAACAAATCAGGATGAAGACAACTCCTCTGCAAATACATGAAGGGCATTGCTGTTAATGACTTCAGACTAAACTTCAGACTGAAATTTCTGAAAGACTGTCATGGACATCAGAGAGGCATAGAATATGTACACAGAACTTTATTCATATGATTTAATCTTTACAAGTTTATACTTTAGCAAGTTAAGTAAGCTAGACAATATGAAGAGTGATTTCAAAATACTTGTACTTTATAGGCAGATTGTTTTTAAAGAATACATTATATCACACTTACCAGACTGTTTAGACTCTACAGATGTACTATCGCCCTCATGAGAGCAGATGATAACGTTTAGAGATCGTACACCAAGGCTGTTCTGTTTTGTTTTTGATACATGGTTTTTTTTTGTGTTGAGACCTTTTTAATATGGTATTCTGCTTACTTCTTTGCCATAATTTTTGCAATCCTGTGAACCTTGTAGATTTTTCAATACTTTGCTAGCTTTATTAGAAATCATGGTCCATGCCTGTCTTTGACATTTTGTGGTTGTTAATATTGATTTTTTTTCAAAGAAAACATCTTTGAATTTAATAAATTGCATTATAAAATAAAACAGTTAAGCCCCTGTACAAAGTGATCCTTTTGCAGTTTGAATTTGGTCTCCACTTTGTGTCCCTTATCACTATTTTTTTTGGTCCCGATATTCATGGGATCCTATCACTATGATTAAGTGTCTCCAAATCAAACTACTGAGAAATTCACACAGGTAGAATTTCTGTTTGCCCAGCATGGAATGCACATGAATTCCCCTTAGGGGCACATTCCATTTACCTAAGTCCAGAGAACTTAGGTGTTGGTGGCCGTGCCTTCAGCTGCCTAGGCCCTAAGTTCTGTAATTCCCTCCATAAACCTCTCTCACCTCTCTTCCTTTCTCTCCTCCTTTTAAGACGTTCCTTAAAATCTACCTTTTTGACCAACCTGTCCTAATATCTCCTTATGTGGTCCGGTGTCAAATTTTGTTTGAAATCTCTCCTGTGAAGCACCTTGGGATGTTTTACTACATTAAAGGCGCTATATGAATGCAAGTTGTTGTTGTTGTTGGTAGTTTCACAACAGTCAAGGCTTAGGGTCTCCTGACTGTGTGCTGGGGTATTACTAGAGTTAAACCAGCTAAAAGCCTGTAGCTTACCAGTACAGAGCACTGGTAAGCATTGTTTTGCTTATCCAGTTAGGCCCACCCTACCCATTAGGGCATTGGCTTACAGAGATGTCTGGAGCTGAGTGGTAAGAGTCCCAAGCCCCAGTGACTGATCTACAAATTCAGGTTCTGTTAATGAGCCAGGCTGGCAGATTAATTATCAATCAGTTGGGGTACTGCAGACCAACTGGCTCAGGAATCGCATTAGCAAGTCTGCCACAAAAGGTTGGCTCAATTCTAATTCTCCATTTCCAGGCATGTTATCTTGCAGCCATCTTGACCACAAAGACACCCCATTTGCCTAGCTAGTCATTAGCAAGCCAACAAACATTGTTTTGAGCCCTCAATAGACAGACAGTAAAGATCAAGAATTCCTTATGATTGGTATGGTGAACAACTCACCATAAAATGTGAGTGCATTGCCACCATCATGTCCACCAATTGGAGGTGCAGAGTTTCAGCAGACCAATCATGGAAGGCATTGAATCCTGGATGTCACCCCCATTAGCTTTACATCCTGTCCTGTACCAGTGGTTGGCACTTATACTCCTTCACCCCCAAAAAACCAAGAAAATTCATACAGCTTTTCTCCCCCAGGTTGCCGTACACACCCTGAGGCAATGCAAGAGACCCAAAATCAGATTTTTCCAGGGACTACAAGCTTGAGACTAAATTAGTTTAAATTTATTGAATTCCGGCATAGCGTTATGAGAATATATAGTGAAATGTTTCCCTTTTGCTGCACAACAGAAGTAAAATTACCTCTGTAGTCAAATCAGTGCAGTCTCCACAAGTAATGAAAACCGAGTGGCAGTGGGCTTTTTGACCATTAGAGCCACTCAGACACGTCATAGCAACCAGTGTATTATTTAAAAGATCCAGCCTGTGCTGCTAACCCTGGAGTGGTAACAGGTGGCTAGCCACTGCCCTCCCCTCTCAAAAAAATCATTGGTTGTTGAATGCGTATTAAGAACAACAAATTTCATTAAACTCCCACACAGAGCGAAGATCACACAACAATCCAGGTTTTCAGCTGTATTTCAAAACACCCATAGGAAATTCAAAAATAAAACCTCCAGGTCTGCATTCTGCAAAATGCTGTCCCATGACATGAATATATGATTTTTGAGAATTATTAATCTATAGCTAATGCTACCAGGCCATTCCCTTAACAAAAATAAGTCAGAGCGCGTTTAAATTCAGTACATTAGAAATATGGGATGGCTGAGGAAAATCACCAATAAAAGGATCTTTCTGTAAACCAGCATTAATAATATTTAACACATTTTAAATGGATGAAAAATCATGAGCAACTTGTGCCTGATTTTGCTTCTGCCCACCAAATTCTTATGCCCCAGCACTGAAGAGGAAAATCTATCCCTGGGTGTTTACAAACATATAAATTAATGGCAAAGCTCAATGGGGTCGATTTTATCTCCCAGCAGGGATCCAGTGAGAAACCACGGGAGTCAGTTAGTGTGGCAGCATGAGGCCGCAGCGGTTTTAACCACCAGGCCCCAATACCATGTCGCCAGTCCACTTCCCGCCAGGAACGGATGAACATCGAGCGGCTGACATGTAGGTGGCAGCAGGGAATAGAGGGGGGATTCTGGGGCAGGGGAAGCCTAAATTTTCCTTGGCCTGGAGGAGCACTCCTGCTTAGCTTTCAGGGCCTCTTCACGTCCTGATCCTCTTCAGGCTGGCAGCAGCGATTTCCCTCCTCGGCCCTGAGTTAAAATGCTGCCAGGGTTCGATTGATGTCTTCGGACCCCGATTAGCATATTTAAAGAAGGACTCTGCCAGCTTCAGATGGCTGTGTTTGGGAGCCTGCTGAGAAGAGTAGGCTAAAATCGGGCACAGTGGATCCAGGCAGCTTTCCGGCAGGTAAATAAACCAGGACATTTTAACTGCCCACTCACCTAATTACTGCTGGGCGGGTAGTATTAAAATATCCCCCAATGTCGTATTGTTATTTTGTCAATTAATTAAAATAATCCCACCCCTATTACAATATGTTTCTTTTGAGGGGGGGCACTGTTATTTTTATTTTCATTTTGAAAATGTACAAATACAAAAACTGAAAAACCTTCTTCAATAAAGCAAATTTCTATATGTTCTTTTCTTCTTCGTCCTACTACCACAATCGCATCTATTGCTACAGCAACATGATGTAAGTCTTTCAATTAATTTATACATTTGTAAACACCTTGGGGCCAATCTTAGTATCCATTTCGCCTGTAAATGGATGCTGAGGGGCTTAATGAATTGTAAAAATGGACAGAGATCAGTCCAGATGATTTCCGTTCATTTTCCGTGCTGCTCGAGTTTCCAATGGTGCTTAGGGTGGGGGGAGGGGGGGGGGGGAAGGGGGTAGAAGCTGCCACCGAAAATAGTAGGGAGCCTCATTAGAATATTTAAATGAGGTATAAACTACATCATAATGCTTCCCAAGTCATTTTCAGGCCCTTACACCTGTTCAGCACCTGATCACAATGGCGCCCATAAATAATGGGCATTGCCAAGCAATGAGCTGAGTATTAAAGTAAGTTTAAAAGGCTTAGGAAGAAGATTTATTCAGTAATTGTAAGGCCATTTCGATACCAATTTTCTTAATTAGTTTTTTAAATTGTTTTTCTGCTTCCACTTTTATAATTACTCTGCTGCTTCTTCCCCCTTCCAGCTTCAGTAGAGATATCAATGGGTTCCCCATTGGAAATTCCCCCATCTCAGTTTTTTGAAGAAAGAAGAAAACCAACAAAGGAATGCTAGGAATGCTTGGGTCACAGTTATGCTCATGTGCCAGTACCCACACATCCATATTTACCAGCAGAGGAGGACGTACCTTGCTTTGTGCTCCAGGGATTCTGACTCCCAAGGGAGGTTATGACAGAGGAAATAATGACACTGGTACAATATGTGAATGGCTGATTAGCTGCAATGCTGGATGGCTCTTTGGAAACACCACAATCTCAGTATGTCATGTGTTCATAGAGTTATACAGCACGGATAGAGGCCCTTCGGCCCATCGTGTCCAGTTCCACTACATGAAAGAAGACATGCTGGGGTGATCACCACTCATTATAGCCTGATTGGCTGTACCCACCAACACATCAGCAATCATATGCACAGGTATTGTCGCACCTACATGGTAATAAGCAAGGGTAGCTGACTTCACAGGGCCCAGGTTTGCAAAGCTGTGCCATCTGCTCTAAGGACACCTACTACTAACATGTACCATCAGACTGGCACAAACAGTGTCAGTACCAATCAACTGTAGCCTCAAGCCTGCATTCACCTCTTTAGAGACATAGTGCATCAATGATCTGGAGATGGTACCGTTGAGTGGCAAACGGGGCTACCCTCCCTGCAACCACCTCCATTTCAGCAGCCATAAAAAAGATGGTTGGGTACTGAGCTGCCCCATTACTTGTCTGGAGATTCATACCTGTGCACTGGATTTCCTCTCCCTTCATTTTTGACTCTAACTTCTTTGCCCTCTCTCCCTTTAGCCTGAGAAAAGATTGGCAATTGGCTGAGATACTTCTTGAGCTTTGCCAACTACAAGAATTTAGGTCTTCATATTCTGCGCTCACCACTAGTGTGCCGTCTGAACGCGTCCAAATCTGAACCTATAGCTAACAATAATTACTCAAATGTTTCCCTGAAAAGAATTGACTGCTATCAGCACATTATCATTCTGTTGAGATTTACATCAGTTCTTAAACAATTAGAACTGACTTACACCACGACATGAAAACCGGCCATCTTTTTCTTAAAAGCACTGGCAAATCATAATTATAGAAATATGCTTTGGATGAATTCTGGATGTCCTGCATATGTCTTTCATAGTTTCCTCACATTCACTTCTCAATCAAAAGAGAATGTAAGGAGCATCGAAGATTAATGCAAGATTGAATAGGTTGATATACTGAAGGAAGTGCAGACAGAGATTGTTCAAAAAGGTGCACGAAAAGCAAAGAGAAAGAGGATTGTCCATAAACATAAGGATCCAGCAGAATAAAGCAATTCACTGCCCAGCTCCCTTGGAAAGATGGGTAGCAAAGCAATTTGTCATTGCATTAAAAATAATATTGAACCTCATTAATATGGCAACTTGATATTTTATGAAGCAACGGTGATGAACTATTTCATTAATTTTAAACTTAGGATATCTCACTCTACATTAACCCAACATTCATTTCAGCAAAATAAAACTCTCATAGATAGGAGTAATGAAAAGATTGGCTCCTGATTATCAGGCTTCCAATACTATACAATAGACTACCCTAGTCTGTTGGCCTTGGTGATTGAAGCACCCCTAACAGAGTGTTATCCGAACTTGGAAATGTCCATGTCTGCAGTGGAAAACATAGGTTTAATCTTGGATCCAATAGTGTTGAGTGTAGATGGACTTCACATGGACATGGACTTCACATGGACTTAGTCACTCAGACAGACCGAGACTCATAATACAAAAGTTAGCTTGGCATTGACAGAATGAAAGCTAGACCAATCAACATACTCCATAAAGATCTAGCCATATAATCCATTCATGAGAAGGTCAATACTCTTGAAAATGTCCTGTTTGAAAAGTAAGGCCTTTGAATTAAGACAAGCGGTCAGAACCAGGTCATCCACAATGCAGAGAAGTAAGAAGGTAGGACACAGGACATGGAAGTACAAGAATATGGTCTCTAGGGAGTCCACTGCCAATAATACATATTTCAGACATATTGGGATATTGGGTAATGAGGTCTCATTAAGGAATCCAGTGAAAATTCTGGCTGCTATGGACATACCCAAAGATCATTACTGCCCAGCAGTAGAGAGTGACTTTCCACCTTGACCAAAAGGCAATTCAAGTTCACCTTGTCTAGAAAGTTGTTCCTAAGAAGGTTCACAGTCATATTTTTCAAGGAACCCATTCTGAAGAGACAGCTTTAGGTGGAACATGACAGATATCCCCTATCTCTAAAGGAGATAAACCCTCCATTTCATCAAAGGATAAACAAAATTGGATTTCATTCAGGCCTGATACTAATTGTGCTCAGACTTCAGGGAACTAACAAAAAAGCATTATCAAACCCTCCCTATAACAGAATCCCAAGATAGAAAATAGAGGACATAGAAGTGAACGATTCAGTGAGGCAGATTTTCAACTTACCGCACAGGTGTTGCGAATCGGCCGCCCGTTATAGAAATCGTCCAATTGGACCGAAAATGTTTATTCCAGAAAAAGAATGGACTTACCTTCTCGACCTTGAAAGTGGTACAGAGGTAAATGGTCTTCTCTTGTAAGTCTCTTCTCAAAGTTATTTTGTCAAAGTCTCCTGTTCTCTCTAGACTGAGAAGACTGGAAACTTGATCAGGAGGTAGAAGAACTGAGGTACCAATTTGATGGCCTCTTCTTGATTGTCCAGTGGCTCCATGTGTTTAGAACACAGTAAATTGATGATGTATACAAAAGAAAAATCTCTAGCATTCAGGGTAATTTTTTTTTGAAGTTGTGTGCCTTTAGCAAATCAGCAAATTTTCAGCTCTTTCAGCAGTAATCCATACATGTGTCTGACCCATAATAAATAGAGCTCTGCAGTAAGCTAGAACTAGGGTCTTAGTGCTAACGTAACTTTTACAGAGAAGGTCAAAAATCTACTTGAATGCTGGTCAACTTACTGATTTTGACAAGTTAAAGGGGCCCAACTCACATCCATCAATTTCTACTGAGCTATGCATATTATTACATCGAATTCACCAAGTTTGGAATCATCTAAGAAAGATAAAGGCTCAGATTTTCTTCTGAGCAGCGAACGAACGGCGTCCACTGCTTGTTAGACTTGCATTTACCCATAAACTTCTCTTTTTTTTCCATGGTAAGTTCCTCTCATCAGATGCTGAATCCAAAATGGCGCCCTCTACAGGGCAGCTGGGACCTGTGTGAACGGGACAAGCAACCGTCTATCCCCTTAAACGATCAGGTTAAAGCATCTGATGAGCAGCGAAGGGTCAGAACCCGGAAGTGTAAGTTAGAATAGTGAATTCAATGTCAGGTCAGGTACAGAAAGCGAAATAAAGAGGGGGCAAGAAATATTGAACTAAGAGACAAAGATAAAAGAGACAGAAAGAAAAAGTTTAAAAAAATTAAATATATTTTTTAAAATGTCCAACAATTAAAACCTGAAGGAATGAGACTCCGCACTCGTAAAAGTTAATTTTTAGTGCCAGAGGTTGTTTGGCAGTAATTAAGACTTACCCCGCCATTAAAAGGGAGATTAGACTTAAATGACTTGATGTACCTTTTTTTGGCGAGATTAGCTTATATCCATCAGGTCAGCGCAGGAATTACACGCCATTTCATTCATTTGAACAGTAAGTCAGCCAGCGAGATGCTGTTCTCGCAAAGCTTATGGAGGAGCAAGGTGTTTGGGAGAGCAACTTCCAGATTTCTGCGTTTAACTGCGCATGTGCGGTCGCCGAAAGTTGCTCTACCATTTGCACTGAAATAACGGTGAGTGGTGTTAGGCTTACTGTTATTTTCACAGCAAAATCCAGCCCATTGAATGGCACAACAAGGGCATTCACCTTTAGAGCAGCAATTTACCCACTGACTGACTTAGCCTAATACTTTAGTATTGGAATAGTAAATGCACGAGCAGTTATCAAAACACCTGAAGACATTTGGTATAGGAGTATAAAATTATAAAATGTTTATATCTAATTAATAAGAAAGATGGATTAAGTATTTATGCTTCTGAAATTCTCTTCTCTAGCAAGTGAAGCATCGTGTCATCCAGCACTTACACACTTCACACAGCACAACGTTCAAGCTTAAAATATGTAAGAACTCATTCACTTTTAAAGAAAAAGGTCTGATCGTTTCGGGAAAAAAAACAGTTCAGTTCTCAGTATTGTTTTGTTTCTTGTTTCTAAGAAAGTGTACTCAGGACAAACAGGTATCTGAATTTATTTAGGCAATAAAGTGCCCAAGGACTGACTGTACAAGGTAATAAAAGTTAATTGTAATGCATACCTTTTCTATCTAGGACCTGATATTGTACATCATACACTTACCTGGAAGTCATATCTCCATCAGTAAGCTAGAGAAGGTGGGGTATAGAATGTGCCATGGTCATCAAAATTAATGATGTTGGATGGCAATAGCATCATATTTTGAATCTCTCATATCATTTTTCTTTAACTTTCTATTTAAATAAACTTCTTACCAAAGATAAAGCGAGCAGTTGCTTAAAACAAATCAATCTCTTCATTTTGAAATGGGAGTCAAAAGAGTAACGTGGAGCTAGAATTGAATCTATAAACCTGACGTACAAGCAAGCTTACGGAGGTACGCTCCTAACCCTTGAGGTACGCTCCTAACCCTTGAGGTACGCTCCTAACCCTTGAGGTACGCTCCTAACCCTTGAGGTACGCTCCTAACCCTTGAGGTACGCTCCTAACCCTTGAGGTACGCTCCTAACCCTTGAGGTAACCCATCTGCTGTCATTTGGAATTCTATGGTTTAGACCTTGATCCAATCAGATTTGTAACTTGGAGAAGCCATTATTTCCTACCTAAAACATGAGGATTTCGGGTTTTGACATTTTAAAAAATTTGAACGGAGCCAGTGCAGAACTGAAATATTTATCTCATTGAGATCCTTGTAAATAATCCACTTAGTGTTCTGGTATAATAAATTCAGTATCTCTGTATATGGAACAAGAAAAGACCATTTTCCCATCAAACACACACCTTCCAATAGAACATGCACAATTTGCACTTCCTGGCCCCAATTTATTTGAATAATCAAATTTCACTACAAATAGAACACGTTCACTGTATGGTGATCGCACAATTCTTCTATAGCTTTATGATTACATGTGATGTTCTATGCGATACTGTATACACATTTCATCATATAAATTGAGGAAGTCTGCCTATTAAAATTCCTGAAATTGCTAATCTTATTCATCATTCTCTCAACTGCATTAACAGACGGGCAGTTCTCTCAACTGCCCGTCTGTTAATGTGATGTGTGAGTCTATTAGATGAGCTTACAAGACTTCCTCCACCCCACCTCCTCCAAATAACTCTGTGGATAAATGCAGAATGCAATGTAGTACTCAGGCATACAGACCAGGAGGTCCCAGGTCCAATCCTTGTTCTGTGCTGAATTAGTTGCTCTCAGCTGGGGTAGAAGTGGGGCATTATGATTGATTTTGGCATTCCAGGCTAGGGAGGGGGCAAAAAATTCACCCAGGATTTCCACTCCTGATCGCTATCCAGCGACCCTGGCCGTAAGTGCATAAGTGGTGATTGGATGAGGGCAGGATCAGGCTTGGCTGTGATGCTCCCCACAGTCAAATAGCCTACCAGCACTCACTGTCTAGGCTCACACATGAAGAATGGCCACATAGATGATGTACTGCAGGGCTGCCGGCACTCATGGATCCGTATCCCAATATGAGTCACTGCCTTCAGGCGATGAGGGGAAAGGGGAGAAAAATTGAAAGATAAAAAAAGAGGTTACAAAAAAGCCTTACACTACTTTCAGGCAAATGTGAGTTGAGTTAAAAAAAAATCAACACATACTAAAAACAGCAAAGAAGGACATGGGATAGAACTGCAAGTAAAGCTCTTCACTGATACAACAAAAACACCAATTGTACTTGAAAATCATCATGATATCAGACTAAAATGGCAGTCACCACCCCCCCTCCCCCACCGCTTCCTTTAACGGTTTTAAACTTTTAACGTATAAAGTACCCAGGATAGGCCAGCAGCACTCATCACCGAACCCAATTTGCTTCGGAACAAATGAGACTGTATTGTGCCACTGAGCCCCCAACTTACGTGTCATTTAAACACATTATAAAATGTAACTTTGTTGAGTTTCACATCATAACAGCAAAACACCACCATGTTCAAGCTTAAATAAACATTAAACAAATATGCAAAATGCAAATCATATACAAGTATCATGCTACAATTTCTTTGTACGAGCATAGCATAATGGAAGCTTTATTTACAATTTGTAGCCTTGCCATTCTCCAGTGCAGCATTAATGTTTTGAGAGTATTTATGCAAAGTAAAAGAAGCACAGTATTGTATATCAAACAACATTTTGAAAAAGTGATTTAGAAAATGCTGTTGAGTAAAGGAAGGTTGGTTGTCCTTTAAAGTTCTCCAATTTTATCTAGGTCAAATAAACAGCAGAATCAGTGTTGTGTGCATGGATAGGTTGAAAAATGATTTTTTTTCTATGTCTAGGCTGTAGTATAATTCACAAAATTTAGTTGACTTTTTTTCCATGAAATGCTCACAATGCTGCGAGAGTTCCTCTGTGTACTATGTCTACTGAAATTGTGAACCCATTTATAAAGAGACTCGTTCGCGATTTTGCTACACAGATAAAACCTTCTTCAAATTTCTGCATAGGTCACAAATCAAGTAAGAAAAATTAAGAAATACTAAAATATGCAACATAATTTGACAATGTCTTAAAATTAGATAAGTATTTTAAAAATATGTAATTTTGAAATGGCCTATGGATTTATGTGCTGTTAGCTGATGGATTCCACATCATTTTACCTGGTTACAACAACTTAATAAAGATTATTTCCGAGGGATTATTCATCGTGTTGGTGAGATAGGTTGAAATGATCCGATTGCAGGTGGGTTCAACTAGTAGGTGCTCCATTATATATTACTGTGGGATGGAGAACATGGATTCCCAATCATGACTGTGTAGTCAGGAGTGGCACTCAATTGAGTCCTAGGAGTTTTCCCAAAGGAAAAAAAGGAATGCACAGACAATAACTCACCATAGACCACTCCCTCACACCACTAATAGGCCAGCTGAAGAGCAGCTTCGACACAGGCCAAAGAGGTCAGCCAGCTGTCTGCTTGGAAGGGAATGGTGGATGGCCTTGGAAGACATAAAAAGGGGATCCAAGCCAAAAATTTACAATAAATTGGATAATTCAGGTGAACAAATTGGTGATTTAATATGTCAAAATGGATTATTCAACCTGCTATAAGATAGATGGTCGTAATTTTGATTTGGTCACTTTAATAGGGGAGTAGAATTAGACACAGCTCATTTCCTGCATTGGTAAAGAGAAAAAGCAGCCTAATCGGTGTATCTAAAAATGAATGTGTCTTTTACCACTGAATGCACAACATTAGTGCAGTAAAGGGTTCATGTGCCATGTTCTTTGCAGCACCAAGTTTACTGCATGTTGCTGAGATGCAGTGAAACATAGTTAAGTGAAGGTCAAATAGTTAGCACGATAAATCTCTACTTGAAGTTAAAAACAGTTCATTTCCATTTCATTATTTATAAAGTATCCAAATAAAGGCTTCATTAATTACTAATGAAAAGTGGTTTAGAACAAATATTATTAAAGGAAAATTTCAGGCTTCAAACAGCTTTTATTTAATATACAGAGGACCCTCCAGTACTTACTTCCCAGCAGTAAGTTCATTCTTATCATTTTGTTTACATAGTGAAAACAAGTTTCAATGTGAAGATCCTCCATTTACTGCACAGCTGTCATTAACTGCTTCGAAGAGATTAACAGTCTTTTGTCACCAGGGAGCTGAAATATCTGTCTTTACTAATTTTAGTAAAAAAGGAGACATGAGTGAAAGTGTTATTCTAATTTTTTTGATAAAATTAGGGAAAACAGGAATTTCAACCCCTAGATAAAGACAAAGACAGAGTACTCACCACCATTGTCTGAAATATAAGAAACCAGAATCACTAACAAAAGGAAGGCTTTTTATGGAACATAGAAACAGGAGTAGGCCATTCAGCCCCTCGAGCCTGTTCTGCCATTTAATTAGATCATGGCTGATCTGCATCTTAGCTCCATTTACCTGCTTTGGTTCCATATCCGTTAATACCCTTGCCTAACAAAAACCTATCAATCTCAGTTTTGAAATTTTCCATTGACCTGGCCTCAACAGCTTTTTGGGGGAAGAGAGTTCCAGATTTCCACTACCCTTTGTGTGAAGAAGTGCTTCCTGACATCACCCCTAAATGGCCTAGCTCTAATTTTAAGGTTATGCCCCCTTGTTCTGGACTTTCCCACCAGACGAAATAAGATTCTCTCTATCTACACTATCAAATCCTTTAATCATCTTGAACACCTCAATTATATCACCCCTTAATCTGCTATACTCAAGAGATAATATAAGCCTAGTCAATGCCACCTGGCTTTATAATTTAACCCTTTTAGTGCCAGTATCATTCTGGTGAATCTGCGCTGCACCCCCTCCAAGGCCAATATATCCTTCCTGAGGTGCGTTGCCCACAACTGAACTCAGTACTCCAGATGCAGACTAACCAGAGCTTTATACAACTGTAGCATAACTTTCACCCGTTTGTATTCCAGTCCCCTTGAGATGAAGGCCAACATTCCATTAGCCAAAATTTTTTTTGTCCACTAGTTTTTAGTGATTTCTGTACACGGACCCCGAAATCTCTCTGCTCCTCCACAGTTCCTAGCTTCTCACCATTTTGAAAGTATTCTGATCTATCTTTCTTAGGTCCAAAGTGACCTCGCACTTCTCCATGTTGAAATCTATCTGCCACAGTTTTGCCCACTCACTTAATCTATCAATATCCCTTTGCAACTTTCTGCTCCCATCCACACTACTTACTGTGCCACTTATCTTAGTGTCATCAGCAAACTTGGGTATTCCTTCATCTAAGTCATTTATAAATATAGTGAAAAGTTGAGGCCCCAGCACAGATCCCTGGTGGACACCAGTAGTCACATCCTGCCAATGGAGTACATACCCATTTTCCCTACTCTCTATCTCCCATCTCTTATCCAATTCCCTATCCATGTCAAAAGGCTGCCTCCAATTCCATCTGCTTCCATTTTTCCTAACAGACTCTTGTGTGGAGGAGAGTGTTTTTTAAAAAAAGTGTAAAGATAAATGTTATTTAGGCACACTAAACTCTGCTGGAAGAAAATGAAACACTGGAAACAAAAATACAGAAGCCCAGGATTTCCATATTTCAGCTGCCAGTAGATATTGTAACATTTCCTCGTGAGAAGAGAGTGCTGAGTCTCTGCAAAGCAATTCATGGCTACCACTCAGGTAAATGAAAGCAGCTACTTTCAAGCACTTTTTTTTACTGAGATAAAATGGACTTAACATCAAAGGCAATTTCTGTGCTCCAAAAGCAGAAGTTAGCACAAATTGTAACATAAGCAACAGGTCCTGATGATGTCACGAAACAAGAACAAACTATCCTCATCAACTGGTTTCTTTTTAATATGCTTATAAACAAGCATTTCTTTTTGCGCTTCAGGTTAATCTCTTCCACAAATGTCACCACATTTTGATATTGCGTTGCTTCTGTAGTTTACAATTAATAGTGGGGTAGCATGTGTGACAGGAAGAAAAGGTAAGCTATTATTCTGTCAGTTTGTTCCAGGGATATTCACTATCTTTTACAGGGTACAGTGGTAACTGGTTTCTATGCTACATATTTGTGCCAGTACGAAACCTTGGATTAATGTGCGGGCACTTTCTGCAGCATCTTGCAGTTAACATTAGCAGTGACAATGAACGCCAACCATTGCAGGATATTAATTTATGGCGAACTTACAGAAAATAATTGTGCACGTGATTGGGTAGAAATCCAATCCGTGTACACAGAGCTGCAGCGAACACTCATAATTCAAGGGGTTAAAGGCTTCCAACTTAAGATCTCAATTAATACTTATTCTGGGGACAAACTGCACTACAGAATGATACTGGTGATCAGAGATTAAGCTACATCTATACTCTAACAGTGCTAGCAATGCTAAAACATTAATAAACCAGATTAATGGTACCACACCTCTTTAGAAGAGCCTCACTAGAAAATCACGGCCAACTTTCAAGGTATTTTTAGATTTCCCTTCTTTGAAGTGATGCCACTAGCAAGCCCAATATTCACTAAACAAGTCAGCACATAGCTGTGTGCACTTCCCTGGCTGGATCCTCTTTATTAATCGACATTTTATGTCCAAATTATTCAAGTCAATAAGAACCAACAAAAGTAATTCAACAAAGAAGAAAGATAGAACACACACTAAGGATCAATTTATCTGAGCCGGTGTTCTGTATATTACGAGGACCCTCAACACAAAGAGTTGCCAATCTGAATCAACTGGCATTCAAAATGGGTCCATGCTCATAGGTGGAGATTCACTGGCTTTTGGGTGCTTCATTGGTTGATAATATACAGAGAAGGCACAGCATACTATCATTTGGGGCAAGGGGGAGAAGAGAATTGTAACTGAACAAATTGGTCAACGAAAGTGCACCTTCTGGCAGCAGTGCAAAATAGCCAATACAAACCATTCCACCCTCTCAGTGAAATTTGAAAGCACACTGATGGGACCAGTAGTGGGGTTAAATAGCAAAATATAACTTTTTTTTAAAAGTTAGAAAAATAGATGAGCAGTGACATTTACAAATACTTTTTATAACTGTAAGAAAGATTTGCTTCATCACATCGCCCCAAAATATCCCAAAGCACTATACCAGTAAAAGTGACCATGAAGTTGTCGGATTGTCGTGAAAAACCCAACTGATTCACTAATGTCCTTTAGGGAAGGAAACCAGCCGTCCATAGCCAGTCTGACCTATATGTGGCAACAGTCCGACATCAACATGGTTGGCTCTTAACTGCCTTCGGAAGTGGCCAACCAACACACTCAAGGGCAACTAGGGATGGGCAATAAATACCGGCTTTGCCAGCGACGTCCACGTCCCGAAAATGAATAACAAAACAAACAATTAATTAGTTTGAAGTGCAGTAACTGTTGTTATTTGTACAGACAAGGTAGCCATTTACTAATGTAGCAAGATCCCACAAAAAGCAATGAGATGAATGATGAGTTAATCTGTTGGTTGAGGGAGGAATGTTAGTCAGAACACTGAGGGAACTTCCTGCTCTTGTTCAAAATTTGATATAATCGTAGTGTTAATTAAAAATTAGTCAATTACAAAAAAAAATTAAGTGAAGCTCAGAATTTATATTTTGAAAAGCAAAGCATAAAATGTGTGGGTTTACATCATTGTAATGTCTATAGACACCATGAAAAATAAAGTCTGCTACTATAAGCAAACTGATTGCTATAAGCAAATGGTTTTCTCTTTGTCAATGTTGTTACTTATTTTATGCTCCCTCTTTTTCTCCCTATCCCCCTTTCTCCCTCTCTGTCTCTCATATTAGCTATGGATCCCTATTATGTTTCGTCAAATCCACATTTCTATGAACATCTGTCAAACTAATAGATTTTTAATGCACTTTAGAAATTTAAATTATGTATGGGTACTTTTAAAAAAAATTCTAATACTGACAAAATGCAAGACATACCTTTCTAAACTGGTTCCCCAGTAAAGACCATAGAATCGGTCCTAAAAATACCCATAAAGCAGGCCCTAGATGCCCAACACATAACCAAATGATCGCACTAATACCAATAGCTTTGCATATGTTTGCAGTTTTGAAAGGCAGACAGTTGTATAAAGGCAGCATTTGATTTGTTAAACCATTCCAGATGAAAAGAAGTAACTTGATAGCAGCTTAAACAGAGCAAGTGTAGCCTTACCCTTTAAAGCAGGGTGCTGCAACATCTGCAGCTTCTATATCTTGGGATATGGGTTTTTAAGTCCCTTGTGTGTCAATAGTGCAGAACACTGCAGGTGTGTCTCAACCTGCTCCCTCCCCTCTCCTTTTACAAAGGAAAAAATGTAATAGTAAAGGATCTGTTCCTTTATAAATGTACAGATTCATTTAAATGTGACATTGCAGTTTTAACAATTCAAATGATATGTAACAAAGAAAGTATATATTTCCCAAATTTATGAGAACATGGGGTCACACTTGTATACAGTTTTACAATGGTGCCTAACATGTTATGCTTGTCACATAAATCTGCTCATGAAATTCTCATAAACGCACAAAGGCCTCACAGGTTCACGATTTTATAATGCAATTAACGTGTAACAGTTCTGGAAAGCCACTGTTTCCTTTTGCCATTTCACTTGCAGTATTTAGGCTATGTGGTGCATGCACCAATGATTTGTTTGAAATATGGTTGTTGGTGTACGAAGAGATGCCAATACAAACATGCCCGCAGGCACACTAAGGTTTAAAGCTGCAGCGTCCTCTGTTTGGTGGGACTAAATCTGGACCAATTGCGACGATGATTTTAAAAACAAAAAAAATCAAAAGAACTTATTTGATAGATTATGCCATTTTATATATATATATATATATATATATATTTAAAAATCAGTGAATGCTAGAAATTTGAAATGTGCACAGAAAATGTTGGGAATGCACACAGCAGGTCAGTCAGCATTTGAAGGAGAAAACTGTTTCAGGTGTAATATCTGGGTTCTGCTATATGTTTCCAACATTTGCTGTTTGTATTACCTACATTGTTTTTTTTAATAAAAGTTCCAATTTTTAATTAAAATATTGTAAATTTTTCTCTGTTGTTGGTCAAGTGCTGCACTCCTACTGCTCAAAACATTTGGGGAGAGTCAGCAAATGGGTGTTTTCTGGGTGATGATAGTGGGGATCTAAACTAAGAGTAACCTAATTCATAAGTTATTTAATAAAAGTTTGCAACAAATGCTTTATATTTTCAGGCATGATTTCTGAATACAAACAGATCTAACATTTTTGACAGAATGATTTTAAACACAAGTGGGAAAATGTTTACAAAAAAATTAATTACATTTCTGTTTCATAAATTATGACAGGTTGTGTCTAAATAGTCATGCCTTAGGCTTGCTTCAGAGGTCTCCACCTTTTTACAAGAGCAGAGAGACTGATTATCTACTCCCCTTCTCAAAAAGTGGAACAGCTACAACAAAAGGAACCATGGACCAGCATTAACCTCCCTCCATTTGTATTCTTTTGAAAAGGACAGAAATGAATGATACCCTAGTTATTGTACACCATGAAAAGGTTAATCTATTACCTGATCTGCATGTCAAAACTTTGCACAAATCAGATACTGAAAAGGATTAGCTAATACAGCAAAAACATAATTAACACTAAAGAAAAATAATTATAAGCTAAAAACTGTTGCCAATATTACCAGAAAAATGTTTTAACACGTTTGTATGACATTCCTCTATTTATTATTTTAATCCAACGATCAATGCCCCTGTCAGAATAGTGGACAGAGAGGAATGTCATACAAGCCTTAATAACATGCTTGCTAATATTGCCAAAAAAAATTCTAGCGTGGATTTGTTTCGTTCATTCAAAGCTAGGAGGAAATTTATCTTTCATTTTGAGCTTCAACACAACATATTTTTTTGATACATGAAAGTATCAATTTTGTAGGCTCCCCTGATGGGTCAGTTGGTAAAGACACTGTGGCTGAAATTGGTCTTCGGCAGTAGCGCAAAACGGGCTCATATCGAATCATTAGCCTGCTTTACACCGCGTCCGATTTTCTTTTCCATTGAAGTCAATGGAACAATTGGGCATGGTGCAAAACGGGCTGCAGAAATCCAATTTTACCCCCATTATGAAGCTGAGCCATAAAGACCCAGGTTCGATTCCCAGTCTACGCCAAGTTAGCTGATCTCAGCCAGAGTAGCAGTCAGAATGCTAGAATTGGCCTCTGCTCTTAGATTAGAGAAGGGCAAGCTGGCCTGCTCCTGATTCTCATCCAGTGACTCCTGCTGGAAATATGCTTGAGTGGGCATTGGATGAGGACAGAATCAGGCTTGCTGTAATGCTTTTAGTGGTCAAATAGCTAGTGGACATTCACTGCCTGGTCACAAATATGAAGAATGGCCACCTGAGTGAAATTCTTGGATGGAGCTTGTGGAACTGTACTCCAGCAGTAGTCAATGCCTTCAGGAGGAGGGGAGAAAATGGCAAAAAATATTAGATATTTTAATTTTGTAACATTAACTAAAATAAAACCATACATGTGAACATTCTTTCCCTCTTATTACACCCTTATGAAAATCCTGAAACTATTAGTGATCCCAAGTTTCCTTATGGTAATAGTAGCTAGTCCCAGCCCAATGGCTTTCTTGGTACTCTTTTGTCTACTTGTTGCTGATTTTGCATCACTCCTTTGTGTTGGTTTTGCCATTAATTACTTACACATGTTGTGGTGACTAAAATGAAAGAAAGATCTGACTTAAATAAAATTTCAAACTGTTGGCCACTTTGAATTTATTTCAGGATTAACAAACCTATGGGTCTAATTTCATTGGTGAACTCAGATCAATCCTGGTGGTAAGCAGTTAGTATCATTGCTCTATGGAATATATGGTGTACATTATTTAAAATGGAGTGTGACTGGGGGGTCAACAGGGGGGGATTAAAAGCATCAATCTAAATTGAAATGTTTACCCACTTTTAATTAAATTAAGGCTATCTTAAATTGATCTTTTATTTCTTAATAATAAAACATATTTAAGATAGGGCACTGCATACTGAAATCAAAGTCAATGATGATCCACCAGTTCAACGTCAGTGTCAAACATGGTAATGAGTTGTTCTCATTTGACATGGACCACATAACATTCAAGATACAGAACTGGGGTATATCTCAGCGGCACAGCCTCCACTCCCTTCTCCAATCTCAGCAGCACAGCGTCCACTCCCTTCTCCAATCTCAGTGGCACAGTCCTCCTCTCCTTACTCCAATCTCAGTGGCACAACCTCCACTCCCTTCTGCAATCTCAGTGGCACAGTCCTCCTCTCCCTTCTGCAATCTCAGTGGCACAATCCTCTCCTCCCTTCTCCAATCTCAGTGGCACAGCCTCTACTCCCTTCTCCAATCTCAGTGGCACAGCCTCTACTCCCTTCTCCAATCTCAGTGGCACAGCCTCCACTTCCTTCTCCAATCTCATAGTGACACAGCCCTCCTCTCCCTTCTGCAATCTCAGTGGCACAGCCCTCCACTCCCTTCTCCAATCTCATAGTGACACAGTCCTCCTCTCCCTTCTACAATCTCACAGTGGCACAGCCTCTACTCCCTTCTGCAATCTCAGTGGCACAGCCTCTACTCCCTTCTGCAATCTCAGTGGCACAGCCTCTACTCCCTTCTGCAATCTCAGTGGCACAGCCTCTACTCCTTTCTCCAATCTCATAGTGGCACAGCCTCTACTTCCTTCTGCAATCTCAGTGGCACAGCCTTTACTCCCTTCTGCAATCTCACAGTGGCACAGCCCTCTCCTCCCTCTGCAATTCTAACTTGGCCATTGATAGCCATGACAGCATCAAACTTCTAAAAGCAAATCAACTCAGGCTCCCAATTGCTCTGTAAATAAATGCACTGCCCAATGTGATACTGAGCCACGCAGACCAGGTTCAATCTACGTTCTACACCAAGTCGGTTGATGTAGGTCATGAAGACAGAGAATGAATATAGTCAGCCTCAAACCAAGGTTAAAAAAAAGTCCAGGGCTCTCGTCTCTGCTTGCTATCCAGTAATCCCTGCTGGAAAGTAAATGTGTGTAGATGTCCTATTAGGGTAGGATTGGACTGTCACCGTCTTTTGAATCACACCCTATCATAAGTCACTGCCTTAAGAAGATAAAGGAACAAAACTGAAAAAAAATGTTTGCACACACACTTGTGTTATAAACTGAATTTATGGTGGTGGTTGAGGAGTTACAGGGTACTTTTTTAACACCAAGAGGTGTTGGAACCTGTGTGAGTTATTAGATATTCCCACACCTATGTGAGGTGTAGCAAATACCACCAATCCTTTTCAATTTGCTATTTATCTATAATCATATCATCTTAGCTCATCAGGGCCTCAACTCTCAAAGCAATGTCTTATAAGCAGAAGGTACAACATTGGCTGAACAAGTAGAGCAGCTACTCTCAACAGTTTGTTGATTCACCTCATGGTCAGGTGTTTGGGGTTTAGTGATCAATTGATTTGTTGCAACTTAATTATTAAACAGGTAGTACCTGCATTTTCAACTACTACTTGACCAACAATTAATTCTAAATGTATAGATGGAGTGCACAAATATGAAGATTAATCCAAGATCCTGTACTCTTGGGGGGGGGGGGGGGGGGTTGGAGAGAAATAGGCAACAATTAATTGTTCTATCTAGGCAGTTAGTAATGAAGAATTTATTGTATGCTTCATTCATTTTCAATAAAATATGGTAAAAAATATTTTGGGGGCAGCCAATAGTCTACGCAATCTAGCCACATGACCGGTAACCCCTCACCCATGCAGGATACAAACCTGCACATGGCACACTGAATTTGCTGGTTATGACATGTAAAACCCTTACAGAAGGTAGGCAATTTTCTCCAGCATGCTACCAAAACCTATATAGATCAGAGAAAGGGGAGACTGCAGAGATAAACCTCAGCTGGAGCAAAAGCTACGTACTTTGAGTATGCCATACAAAAACAAATAATTAAATAAATTTAAAAACTAAAAAAAAATGAGAAAAGCAATAAATAAGCACACACAAGGTTCACCAATTAGCTTTAAAATTTTTATTAATTTTTTTTCATAAAGGGACAAAATGGGCATGTGAACAGGATAATGCAGACAACTGCCAAAACACAGACAGTGGTTTCCAATAGACTCCTGAACTTAACACAGACCAGAAACAAATACAATAAAAGCCAGGTTGTAATGACCTTTGGTCATCTAAACAAAAAAAAATTAAAAAATAAAATGAAAAAAAGATCAATTTAGTGCATCTGTTTTGAACAGCGCACATAAGCAATAATAAATAGTGAATCCCATAGTAAAAGATAAATTTCAAGTTACAACAACAGCTTTTATTACAGGAATAGAAAAGGCCGATAACAAAATATTCTGCATTGCCATTTACAAAAAAGTATTGACTCAAGCGGCTTTAATATGCTTTGCATATGAAATTTTCCCAATCTAAATATAAAGCACCATTTAGTTTTTGGCAATGAAAAAACTGCAAACATTTAATTTACTGCATATGAAGTTAGATGCTGGAATGTAGTAGGTGAGAGGTTAGGAGACAGAAGCACACTACAGAACAAACATTAGCTTGCAGTACTGTATACAGTATGGCAGCAGGAAGGGAAAGATATGTACAACCATCCGCTTTGACCATTGGCGCGACGTTCTAAAGTTTCCCCCAAGCGGCCGTTATACGACCTCTTATCTGTACAATGTCACGGGCATGTTCTTTTTTTTTTGTTTGTTTTTTTTTGTTGAAACATACAAATAATTCGCACTATATTATCCTGCCAAATTAAAAAAATATACTGTGGCAGCCTGTGTTTGTTTTCCACTACCAAAAAAAGGTACGTTGATACCTTTAAAGAACAAGCAACAGTTAAAAATACAAGCTTCAATATAAATACTATAGTGCCTACACTAGGTGAACATTTATTTCAAATAACCATTCTAGAAATACAGAAAAGTAGAGACCATAAATGTGTTTAGCATAGGAATCAACATGTGTGCATTTTCCTATAGTTAAGTACTATATATATAATCTTAAACCTTTCCCCAATGCGAGTTTTATACAACCTGAAGAGCTGTGTATCCAAGGCAGAGTATCCACTAACTGTATAACATGTATGAGTCTTGACAACCACCAAGACACTGGAACCCTAAAATATAGTTCTCCCTAACTTAATGAAGTGTTTCTTTAAAAAAAATTCTTACCATTTATACTTAAAAAATCTGTACAAAAATTCTTGCACTGTAGTAGAGAGAGAGATTATTCATTCTAATCGACTGCAGTCCCGTTATCGTCCGCTGAGGAGACGTGCTGTTAAATCGTGTTGCTTTACATTTTATATTCTTTTTAAGTTTAGCCAGGTGCACTATTCTAGTCAATGACTGGCAAATTGACACTAAACAATCAGTTCATTTTTCTTTCCTTAGTATTTTAGTAAGTTTTTTTCCCTTAATTATATGTTTGTAAACTGGGAAAATTGTACAGTGCACTTAATTGTCCTATCTGAGCTGTCTTTTATCCTTTTGTCTTTTTGCTCAACCTCTGTACCCCTGATTAAAGAAAGGGCAGAGAAGTCACAAGCGGAGTCAAGTGCGATTTAAATACAAGCTGGCGGGGGAGGGGGGCTGGTACGAGCATTAATGTATCATCTTTATGTTTATACAACTGCCGGTGGTGTATGAACCAAGCATGACTTTAGGGATCACAGATGGATGCTGTGACATTAATGGAATTGTCAAGACTTTTTTTTTCCTCCTTTGTTCCTCCTGTTTTGTTACTTTCATTTTTGCTTAAATATTGAGAATTGGTTAACTCACTGGTAGCCAAAACTATTAGGTGCATGATGTGGAACCATCACTTGGGTCAACACAAACCCAAGGCTACTCCTCCAGTACTTAACTGAAGAACAGAAAGAAAACCAATACAGTTTAAGTACAAGGCACTCAGATTATTCTTTTTCCTTTAACCAAACAATAGTATTCACCCAATCATCTTCATCAATTTTTTTCCTTCTCCAAAAGTCAAGGCCAGCAATTTTTCTTTTGTTCTGATTTAATATATTAACCCTTTGAGAACAGATTTTTCTTTTGGAAAAAAAAGACGGCTTTAACAGTGCGAATTCCAGCCTGTCCATAGAGGGTTAAACAAAGGAACAATGGGGGCTTTTCCCCCATTTTTGTTTTCCCTCTCCATGTTACAACCTAAACTGTACATGATATGTGTTACAGGACACTATGCAGCATGGTAGTCTTCTTTCAAAAAACAAAAAAAGGACAGAGAAGGGTAGTTACTCAACACTAACTGGGGACAGAATTAAATTGCCGAACATACCATACATGCTGTCTAAAAGAAAAAAAAAACAATAACATACACAACACGTAAATTATTGCACAAGAGAAAGGCTCGAGTTTGCTTAAATGCAATAGTATTGCCCCGATACAAATCATGCATTCATCAGTGACGTTAAACCAGTCGTGCTGGCGTCAAGCACATGTTCCTTACGTCCTCAGCTTCCACTTCGTTTTGATCACAAGAGAATAGAAAAAAGCTATAGAGAACTTGAGTATCAATACACCTAATCAGTTTTTATATCATTATTTAACAAGCGCTCGCTGTGCCATTTTTTCATGTGTTTCTCGAGGGTACTATACACGCTAAAAGGCATCTGACAAATTTCACATTTGTAAACGTCTTTCCCCACCTGACCGTGCGTTTTCATGTGTCGCGTGAGCTTGCTACTCTGGGCACAGGCGTAGTTGCACAGGTCACATTTGTATGGTCTCTCGCCCGTGTGGCTTCTCCGGTGGACTGTGAGATTGCTGCAGTTCTTGAAGATTTTGCCGCAAAATTCGCATGTGTCACTTCGCTTGCCCTCTTTGGAGCTGGGCCGCCCAGGACCAGGTCCAGTGATGTGGGGCGTGCTCCCACCACTTCCTGTGCCACTCCGACCTGAGATCCCACCATCCATTTCTCCTGGAGGAGTGGAAAAGCGTAAACTTCCATTTTCTGAAGAGTGCTCAGATGAAGTTGCAAAAGGCGATTGTCTGGAGTCTCCAAAGTTGAGGAATGGGTCTTTCATCTGTCGTGAGGCAGCATAACCAGCAAGCCACTGCGAGTAAACGTTGTCTGTGGGAGCCAAAGGTGCTGATGGCAGGTCAAAGTCTTTCTCAAGTTTAATGCGTTTGGAAAAAGGGCTGAGGGAAGTTGGACTTCCCAATATGGGCTTCTTGGATAAGCCCCCAGAGGCCGATTCACCTGGAGAGGAACCTCTACCGTTGACTGTACCATCTTCTGTGCGATCAGATTCGCCAGCAACCGAGTCTTCATCATAAGTGTCTCTGTGAACTTCTGTTTCAGATGAATGATGAGTCCGCTTGTGTTTTTCAACAAGGACTTGGTGGAAGGCCTCACCATAGTGCTGCATTGTATTCATGGCAATGCTATGCATCACTTCAGGCAGAGACCGCTTCTCCTCTACTGGCCTCGAGCTGTTCTCATGGTGACGCCCACCCTCCAGACTAACACCAAAGGCAAAATCAGGCCTATTTTCATTTTCAGGTTCCTCCTCCTCTTCCTCTTCCTCCTCCTCCTCCTCCTCTTCTTCCTCTTCCTCATCCTCTTCTTCCTCATCCCCATTTTCTGGAATCATATTGGCATCAGTTTCACTCTTGTACTTAGCTACCACAGACTTGAGGGCACTGCTGGCACTGCCAACAAGGTCACTAGTACCAGGTTCAGGAGAGCTTGCGGTGGAAAGGCCATCGTCTGACTTGACCGTCACGGGTGAGGACTTGTGTAAGTGCGTTTTCATGTGCCTCTTTAATTTGCTGGCCTGGGTGCAGGCGTGATCGCAAAGGTGGCACTTGTATGGTTTCTCACCGGTGTGGCTTCGGCGGTGGACTATCAAGTTGCTCTGAAACTTAAATGTTTTCCCACAGAATTCACAGGACTTGGACTTGAGCACAGTCTGGGCAGGAGGCGCTGCGGGCTGGAGGGGTGGGAGGGGCGGTGTGCTGAGAAATGGGGATTTGTTGCTTGACTGGAATGGTTGCAATAGCCTTTGCATAGGACTAGGCCGGCTGGGTGACAATGGAGGAGTGGAGGTGTTGCCAGCCAATTCTCGAAGTCTCCTGGAGAAATCCATGGATGGTGGCTCAATAGGTATGGAGTTAAGACGCAGCACCCTATCAAAGGCACTGGTGTGATGTGCTGCCGCCAGAGCCATCTCCTCGGCACTCAGCCGATCCATTCGATGCGGGTCTAGGTGATGCCGGGGTGGAGGGCTAAACAACGGAGGTGTGGGGGGAAAGCGGCCTTCTCCAAGCCCTGGAGTTTCCCGTGAGACAGGCCCAGACATTCTCAGGAGGTTGAAAGGACTATTGTCTGCTACGTGAAGTCCATGAAGTGGGGGCTGGGGGACACAGTCTGCCCCAAGTCCTGAAGGAATGCCAACTCGTGGGGTCAAGGGACTTCCATGCTCAGTCTCCAAATAAATTCGGAATCCATGGGTGTTCTGGGCATGTTGGAGGAGAAACCATGCACTGTTGAATGGCTGTTTGCAAGTTGTGCAAGTGTAACTGCTCGGCTCATCCTTTCCTGCAAGAGAAAACAAACAATGCCAGCATGAAGTCGACTGAATACCAAGCTCAACTGCTATTTTGAAACACTTGCTTAAAAGAAAAGGTTTTGAAGAAACTCACAACCAAATTTAATGGAAAATGATAAAAACACCACAAGGCAACTTGAACTAAATCCCAATGGTGAATTAATTTCTCATCATTCAAAATGGCTGTGAATATTTCTTGTTTATAAGAACAGAACATAAGAAATAGGTCAGGAGTAGGCCATACAGCCCTTCCAGCCTGCTCCGCCATTCAATAAGATCATGGCTGATTGTCCACCTCAACTCCATTTCCCACCCGAGCCCCATATCCCTTGATTCCCTTAGTGTCCAAATATCCATCCATCTCAGTCTTGAATATACTCAATGACTGAGCATCCACATCCCTTTGGGGTAGAGGGTTCCAAAGATTCATAACCCTCAGTGAAGAAATTTTTCCTCATCTCTGTCCTAAATGGCCGACCCCTTATCTTGAGACTATGATCTCTAGTTCTAGACTCTTCAGCAAGGGAAAACAGCCTTTCAGCATCTACCCTGTCAAACCCTCTCAGAATCTTATGTTTCAATGAGATCACCTCATTCTTCTAAACTCGAATATAGGCCCATTCTACTCTCTCTCTCCTCATAGGACAACCCTCTCACTCCAGGAATCAATCTAGAGAACCTTCATTGCACCCCCTCTAAGGCAAGTATATCCTTCCTTAAGTAAGGAGACCAAAACTGTACACAGTACTCCAAGTGTGGTCTCACCAGACCCTTATATAATAAGACCTCCTCACTCTTATACTCCAACCCACTTGCAATAAAGGCCAACATACCATTTGCCTTCTAATTGCTTGCTGTACCTGCATGTTAATTTTCTGTGATTCATGTACAAGGACACCCAAATTTCTCTGAATACCAACATTTCTTAGTGTCTCACTTTTTAAAAAATATTCTGCTTTTCTATTCTTCCCACCAAAGTGGATTATCTGGTCAAACTGCTGTCACTACTTATCTATTTAAATCACCTGGGTTGCAAAGGTACTTTTTCCCCCCTGCTAAGTAAATCAAGTCACAACAGACCAACAATTCCCCAACTAAACCCTCTTGTAAGTTTGCTACCCATCCTTTTTGCTCCTGTTTTTAGGCCTGTGCACAAATTTCTAAAAATGTAAATCAAACACCAAAACAGAAGTCTATATTTTCCACTAAGACTCAGAATGTGGAGACAAGTTATTAAGGCTTTCAACAGCAGCAAAGCAAGCATCTGAACTCAAGCCATGATCCTAACCCCCTACACCATCAACGCAAACCTATCCTCTCCTGCCCAATTTTGGAGTTGACAAAAGATGGTAACCCTAATCTCATAGCTATTTTAGTTTGTCTCTCCTCCTCTCTTGAAGGCAGTGACTTATGCTGAGGTGTGTCACCAGAGTCACTGGTCATACTCCAGTAACTCATCCAACTGGCAATCTTTATATAGATAGGAGTCAAGGCAGTGAGTGCTCACCAGAGCTCTGATCAACTTCCACCTCCTTTAACGCAGGGCTGCTGAAGACTATTGCAGCATCCCCACTGCTGCCCAGCTGAGATCAGCCAACTCCGCACAGATCAGGTATTGAACCTGGAATCTGCTTATTTGTACGGCACAGTTGCATTATATCTTTACCAATGGAACCCTCAGGGGGCAGAATACATAATTCTTATTGAAATAATTAAATAATTGACAGGCGTTGTAAGAGGATTACTTTACATAGAATGAGCAATCCTTTTACCCATAAATCTGAAGAGGAAAAAACAGTCAATGTGACCCAGCTAATATGCACGCATAGAGTGCTCTAATCAAAGGAAGAAGAAATAGCTGCACCATATTTATCTAAATATATAAATAGTATAGAATATAAGTCAGAAAATTACTTCCCATGATGAATGTGGGCCCCAAAATTACACTATGTGATACTAGCGGATGAAAGCTTAATGTGTTTCCCTGAAACTTCTCTCCCTGCTACGTTAATGGGGAGATTAACCCATTTAGTGGAGATTTGATTGAGGTCTTCAAAATAATGAAAGGATTAGATTCAGTCCATGTGGATAGACTAGTCAAGCTAGATAGGTTGTGGAGGACCAAGGGACAAGTTACGTCACCGCAGAACTAGGTTAAACGTCAGGAGGTACTTCTTTTCGCAGAGTCGGTGTCTTCTGAAACAAGTAGCTGGCACTTGTAGTAAGTGCGGACCTGCTGCACGAGTTCCCGAGTGTGGCCGACATAACGTCATATAGATGGTAGGTGGTATTGGGGACGGTGTCCCCCAGTCACCCTGCTCTCTTGGAACTTTTTAGATTTGTTTTTAAAGATAGGTATAACCTCTCAGTTATGGTATCATCCAAGTAAATCTTTTTTGCACCTTCTCCAGTGCCTCTATATCCTTTTTATAATATGGAGATCAGAACTGTTCACAGTACTCCAAGTGTGGTCTAACCAAGGTTCAATACAAGTTTAACATAAATTCCCTGTTTTTCAATTCTATCCCTCTAGAAATGAACCCCAGTGATTGGTTTGCTTTTTTTTAAAAAATGGCCTTATTATCCCATGTCACTACTTTTAGTGATTTATGTATCTGTACCCCCAGATCCCTCTGCTCATCTACCCCATTTAGACTCTTATCCAAGCAGTATGTGGCCCCTTTATTCTTCCTACCAAAATGCAATACTCACACTTACCTATATTGAAATTCATTTGCTAATTACACGTCCATTCTGCAAGTTTATTAATGTCTTTCTGTATTTTGTCACAGTCCTCCTCGGTATTAACTATATCCCCCAATTTGGTGTCATCCGCAAATTTGGAAATTGTACTTCCAATTCCCGAGTCCAAATCATTTATGTAAATAGGGAACAGTGGACCCAGCACCGATCCTTGTGGAACACCACTTCCCATCTTTTGCCAGTCTGAGTAACTTAACTACCTTTAACCCTTACTCTCTGCTTTCTGTTTTGTAGCCAGCTTGCTATCTATTCTGCCACTTGTCCCCTGGCTCCACATGCTCTGACCTTAGTCATGAGTCTGCTAAGCGGGACCTTACTGAAGGCCTTTTGAAAATCCAAATATATTGCATCTACTACATTACCCTTGTCTACTCTTTCTGTTACTTCTTCAAAGAATTCAATAAGGTTGGTCAAGCATAACATTCCCTTTTCCGTGCTGACTATTCTTTATTATATTTTCAGTTTCTAGATGTTTCTCTATTACAACTTTCAGTAAGGATTCCTTTATCGTTCCTACCAGCGAAGTTAAGCTAATTGGTCTATAGTTCGCTGGACTGGTTCTATCTCCCTTTTTAAATATGGGGATAACATTAGCTATCCGCCAGTCCTCTGGCACTATTCCCTTTTGTAATAATTTTTTATATTTATGTAACAATGTCTCTGCTGTGTCTTCCCTAACTTTTTTTTAATATGCGCGGATGCAATCCATCTGGATCGGGACGTTTATCCTCTCTAAGTTTGATTAGTTTACCGATTATCTCCCCGCTTTCTATCTTAAATGTCTGTGTGTCTTTTTTGATCTCTTCTTCTAATGTCATGCTCTCCATGTTAGTCTCCCTGGTAAATACTGAGGCATAGTAATTATTTCATATTTCTGTCATTTTGCTGTCATTACCTGTGAGTTTATTGTGTGTATCCCATAGTGCCCTATTCCAACCTGATTTTTCTTTTGTTATTTATGTGTCTGTAGAATACTTTACTATTTCTTTTTATATTCCTTGATCATTTAATTTCATAGTTCCTCTTTGCCTTCTTGGCTCCATTTTTTGGTTAAACCCCTCCACTTTTCTACTTCTCTCTCCATCTTTAAAAACCTTCTCAAAATCCATCTCTCACCAATCTTTTGTACCTCCACCATAAGAAGTTGTATATAATGAGCAAACACCCATTTACATTACATGTGAGCGCTATCATCATGCAGCTTATTACATTTAAATCTGCGCTGGACTATTTTCTGAGACATGCTCCATGGTTCCATCTAGCAACCAAATGAATGGAACGGAAAACTGAGCAAGTGTCAACTGCAGCACAACTACAGAGTACAAACTGGCAAATACAGAGTGCGTAACTCATTCCCCAGACAGGAGTGAGTGAGAGAGAGAGCATCCAGACTCTCCCAAACCCGCACCATGACGCACCTTGTCCTCAATCTCCATCAATGATGCAAAGGTTCTGGTTTATAGTGTAGTGTATTTAAAACATACACAAGATTTACAGTTCACATTGAAAGACCCTCAGTCCATTATATGTATTGCCTCCAATCATGATTATTCAATGTAGTGCAACAGCAACTGATCATAATACAGTCAACTGACATTGGACTAGTGTGGCTTTAGTATCACAAAATAATTTTAGTTTTAATTACTAATTATTTTGTTCTAGTTATGAAATAATTTTAATGAATTTTTTTCATTAATGACAACTTTCATTATTGTTATAATTAATAAAAAACAATCTATACTGAACATGCACTATATAAATATATAACACACTTTGACCATGATAAATGCACAGGACCCTGCATATAATGAATACCAGACGACAATAAACACTGTTGCTAGAACCAGCACAAATATCTTGGGTAAAGATTCTAATGGACTGACAGGGGGACAAAATTCATTTGGGCCTGTTGGGTGAAGCACACACCAGATACGTGGGCGGAATTGGTCAGGGGCCCTCATTATCATTAAATAGGTGGGCTGCCAGTGCTACCGACTGGCAGCTCGCTTAATAGGCAATAGGAATATTGAGCATCCCTGATGATATTTAAAGGCAACCTGCAAATCTGGAGGTGCACTTTGGCTACAAGCAAACTGGAAGGCAACTTCAGAACATGGCAGGCCAAAGAGAAGCTTCAAGGGCCCCATGCTTCTCGGATACAGCATTAGAGATCTTAGTGGAGGAGGTCAGCAGGGTGAGGGATATCATCTTCCCACCAGACAGCAGGAAGGTATCCCGACGAGCTACTCGGCAACAATGGGCATGGGTGGTAGAGCGTGTCAGTGCCATTGCCAAACGGACCTGGCTGCAATACAGGAAAAAGTTTAATGACCTGGCCAAGGTTACTAAGGTAAGACTCCTAACTCCTATCTCCCATCACTCTCTTCATAACCCTGTACAACTGAAGTCCCAATACTCACAACACTTCCCTCCGCCGATTACCAGCACTCTCCTCCATTCGTTGCAGCACACTTCACTCCACCTCCTTCTGCTCTTCCTACTCTCCACACTGTTGTTGCCTTCACCTATTCACACTTCTCCCACCCTTTGCACACCAGCATCATTATTTGACCTTGACATGCACATCCACAATATATTTCCCTCAGCCACCACTAATAATCTCCCTTCTTTCTTGCAGGGCATGCTCGCGAGCAATAGCAGGAAGGAGGCAAGGACAAGAGGAGAGAGAGCATCCATTCAATTCCTCTCCTAAGTTGAGAAGGATGTTATGTAGATCATGGGGATGTGTTGGGTCAGGGGAGTGGCGAGGCTGGAGGACATGTCCTGCAGGGTTCTTGGCCATCTTACACTCTGTCCCTTCTCGCTGAAATCTCACCCTCACACTATGCCTTACAAAGTGCAGCTGCTGTCAGCAGCCATTCATCTGACTCTGCTTATCCATGACACTAAAAGCTAATCCTTGTCCCTCTTTTCCCTTTTAGGCGAAGAAAATATAGACTGCTGAGAGCATAAGTAGTTGGAAGAGGGCATCACTCATGGTGACACAGTGTCACGTCCTTATCTTAGCAAGCACCAGCTCAAAGATTGGCACCACACATACTTTAGATGTTAAGCTAGAGGGGTCTGTACTGGGAGACTCACCAAACATTTGTGCATGGGAGCATGGACAGGGGGATAGGACGGCCCTGGAAGCAGCTTGCCGGAGGGAGAGTTTGTATCCTAGCCCTGCTGTAGAGGACAAAGATGAAGATCTCGAGGGCTCATGCTACATTAAAAAAAAACTGATTCCTATACACCAGGACCTGTTATGTGCATCAGGCAGCCTGCCACCGTGCTTGCACAAAATGGCAGAGAGCATGAAGGAATTCAGCTCTAGCTTGTATAGGGCCGTCCAGTAAGCCATTGAGTCCATGCAGCCAACCATACAGCGAGTGGTCAGCTCTATGAACACTGCAGTGAGGCCCACAACGATGGAGCCTCTGGTGACAGCTCTGACAGCTTCACTGGGAGCTCAGACTACTGCCATCATGGCTCTGGGTACTAGCATTTCCTCAGTCTTTCAATCCATGAAGGAGAGCATGGATAGGAGTGTGGGGAGCTTTAATAGGGGCTTTCAAAGCATCACTACACTCCTCCACTCTGTTCTCGCACAGAGCAGAGGGAACGTAGAGGCGCAGGCTCATGACAGCAGCACTGGCTCCATGGGGGAGGCTCATGCTGTCCTCTCTCAGGATGACAGGACACCTACTCCTTTGCCAGACACTGACCCAGTGCTCTTGTTGGTCCCACACAGCCTGCTGGCCAGACTGCCCCAGTTGATGCCGAGACACAACAGTCTGCAGCTGAGCCCTCAAAGGCCAGAGCTGCTCGAGGTCACCCACCAGGGCCATCTCTAGTGCCCTCAGTGCACGATCATCAGCCTTGCATCTCCCAGGCTCCAGCGACAGGCAAACCATCTTGTAAGAGCACTAGAATAGGTAAAGGAGCACAGAGGCCAGGCACTAAGGGATTGCACTAGGGTGATTTCATTTCAATATTAAAAGGAAACATTGTAAAATCCACAATGTAAAGAAGTTTTTTTTTGCATTGATATTGGTTTTCATTTCTTAGTTATGTGAAGACAACCAATGAGGTAGTAGTATTGGAGGGCATTCAGAAGATGGGTGGAAAGAGTGGGTCAGATGGTTGGTGGGACTGTTGGTGTGCTGGGGGGAGGGTTTGCTTAAGAGAATCTCTCCTCAATAATTTGTCTGGCAACACTGCTTGGCCTTGGTCTTCCTCATCATCCTCATCCCCATCTTTCGCCTCCACTTCTTCCTCCTGTGACAGCTGCAAGGCTTAGCCCCTCTGAATGGCATAGTTGCAAACCACTACAGATCTTGAGACTCGCTCGGGTATATTGCAGGACCTGATCGATCCAGGTACCGGAACCTTTGCTTGAGGACACCTGTGAGAGCTGTGGTTTCTGCCAATAAAGTGACAGGGCACAGCTTCAGCCAACAGTCAGCTCTCATTTCTGGCGACAGCCAGGGACACCTAAGGAGTGCCTTAACCAATACGGCGGCTGCTGTATTTTGTGTGCACTTCCGATTCGGGGTGTCTCCCCACAAAATTGCTAAATGGAATGGCGATTTCACGCCCAAAAACTGGGTGAAACAATCGAATTTCTACCCCATAGTCTGCTTTGATTTTAATATCTTTGGATTTTTTAAAAAACATTTGAAAATTGCAGCAGAAATCTTGATGAGTGAACATTCTGGTACATCAGTAACTAGGACCTGTATGCAGCAGTGTTTGTAATCAGAACAGCATGGCCCTATCAAGGGTCCCTTCAGATGACATGCACTATAAGGTATTTCAATGCTTTATTGCCTAGAGGTGAAAGCATGTATTTCAGTGCTCGATCCATTTAGACCACTTCTCAGCATGCTCCAACATCCTAACCTAGTGTTTTTCTCCCTTTATTTACCACAAAGTTCTTTTCTAAAAAAAATACATTCTGATGTGCAGTAAACAATGATTGCATTACAAAAACCCAAGAATTGTCTGAAAGAATAATCGTCTTTAAATGGCACTTCAATTGACCCGCAATTTGAAACACAATGAAGACATAATCTCATTATATTTATCCAGCTTCTTTAAAGACTCCCTATTACAGGATTACCTACTATACATCACCAGGAATTCAATCTTTAAAACAAGTGGAACAAAATGGGAAAAAAAGAGATATATCTTCAAAAAGGTCTAATCTATTTACATTCCCTTTTATTGTAACATCTTTAAGAAGTTTTGTGTTGAAGTTTTTGATATTTTGGCCAATCTGCTGAGTCTGAAACTGCAGATAAGGCCAGTCCTCAGCAGTCTGTCAAAACACATCTCGTTTTCATCAAACACTCCTTGTACAAAGTAAATGGAAAACATCCAGAGGAAACTGCACTGAGGGACTGATCAGAAATGCAGCTACAGAATGGAAGCATGCCTCCTATTTTGCTATTTCCAGGTTCGGGTGTAGCCCAGGAAGTGACTGTGTCCAAATGTTCAGCTTCATGGAAAAAATGTACAGACCCACTCAGGTACAAGTTTTGTCATGTCTAAGTCTTTCCACTAGATACTGCTAGTGAGCCCTACAAATACTCTGGTGACCTCCAGTGGTTGAAAAGGGTGCACTGCAACTATGTAGGGCTGATATCTTCTGCTGATCTGAGACCCCAGGCATGAATTTTACCTGGAGCAAGGGAAGAGAGCGGGGGTGGGGGGGGGTGGGCGGGGGTTGGTAGATTTTCGCTTGGGAAGCCTAGAAGTAAATTTGGAGGGCTGGAATGTGCAGTCGCGACCTAATTGAATTATTACAATTTTACTTCCGGGTTCCCCGTGTGACCGATTGGCTGCCTGTCGGGCAGGAAAGGAGCCGGGGAGATGTCAGGTAAGACTGAGATTGTGCCAGGGTTGGGAGTCAGTCATCATGGGGAGGGGGCGACCGCTCGCAGCAGGTAAGCTTAGTGGGCCTGGAGGAAACACTCCTGCTCCATAAGCAGTGCAATAAAGGCACTTACCTGATGATGAACCAGCCCTTCTCACCTCCTTTTACCTGGCAAGATTTACAAACCCCGGGAATGCCGTCCTGGAGGCATTAGGTTTAAAGCTCAGTTACATTCAATTAAAATTACGCTACTTAATGTCTCTTAAGAAGTGCTAAATACACGCCCACCTGCATGAGTTGGGCACGCGCATCCAAACGTGTCCACCTTAAACCTCGGAAGTGGCGCGTTAGAGCTGGGTTGCAGGCGTGATTGCAAAAACTAGCATTTTCACCTCCTACCCGACTCCAAACCCACCCGTTCTTGCTGCTTAAAATCCCCACCATCTCACCAACAAGCACATTTTAAAAAGAGAAAAAGCAACCCCTGGAAATTCAGCCTCCGATATTTCGTCCTTCCAAATAGTTTCTATCTCTTGGAAGAGAAAGCAATTGAGTTGTGAACTTGAGAAAGCATATGGGATACTTGGCTTTGCAAATAGGGGCACTGAATACAAAAACAAGGAAGTCATGCTAAACCGTTACAAATTACTGGTTAAGCCTCAGTTGGAGTATTGCGTACAATTCTGTGCACCACACTTTGGGAAGAATGTCAAGGCCTTGGAGAGGTTATGGATGTTTACCAGGATGATACCAGGGATGAGGGATTTCAGTTATGTGGAGAGGCTGGAGAAGCTGGGACTGTTCTCCTTAGAGCGGAGAAGGTTATGGGAAGACCTAATAGAAGTATTCAAAATTATGAAGGGTTTTTATAGAGCAAGTAGG
Organism: Heptranchias perlo; assembly: GCF_035084215.1. Classification (NCBI taxonomy): domain Eukaryota; kingdom Metazoa; phylum Chordata; class Chondrichthyes; order Hexanchiformes; family Hexanchidae; genus Heptranchias; species Heptranchias perlo. The sequence goes on from NC_090332.1 coordinate 45,447,898, forward strand.
GAGAAACTGTTTCCTCTGGCAAGTGGATCAGTAACCAGAGGTCATAGATTTAAAATAATTGGCAAAGTTTTCACACAGAGGGTTGTTAAGATCTGCAACCTGAAAAGGGTGGTGGAAGCAGATTCCAGAGGAACTTTCAGAAGGCAATTGAACACATACTTGAAGAGGACTAATTTGCAGGGTTATGGGGAAAAAGCTGGGGTGTGGGACTAAATTGGACAGCTCTTTCAAAGAGATGGCACAAGCACGATGGGCCGAATGGCCTCCTTCTGTGCTGTAAGATTCTATGATGCCATTGGTGCTCTATGCTTTGCTGACAAGAAGTGCTCTAGAGTTTATGTCCCAGTAGCTTTGGGATCTAAGATTGAATCCAGCCCAAACAGATAGAATGAATGCCTCTTTTCTCTGATGCCTCTTGAGGGTCCTAAGGGAATGTAAGACAGGCCTTTGGGTACTGGGTAGTCCCAATCCAGTTGCCAGAAGAGATGATAAATCTGGCCTTACAATTTACACTTGGCAGAAAAACAAAGCAATAATTATTTTGTTTTTAGATTTTACACTTGGTGATGGGTTGTTTGTCCCACAGCACCCTGGTGCAGTAACGTACACAATAGAGTACTGGGACGCAGCCTCCACTCCCCGCCCCTTGGCCATTCCCCAAATGCTGAGTTCCTGATCTCAGCTCAGCCTTCTAAAGGAAGGAGCCAAAACAAAGGAAAGTTGTGAAAAATAAAATACTTCAGTGGGGCAGGTTCCTCTCATGCTCTGCTTAGCATCCAGTTTACAAGTGGTAAAAGAAGAATCCTGGGGACAAGCCTCCTACTTCCCTTAACAGAGAGGTCAATAACCAGGGGACATAGATTTAAAGTAATTGGTTGAAGGTTTAGAGGGGAGCTGAGGAAAAAAATTTTCAGCCAGAAGGTGGTGTGGGTCTGGAACTCACTGCCTGAAAGGGTTGTAGAGGCAGAAACCCTCATCGCATTTAAAAAGGTACTTGGATATGCACTTGAAATGGCATAACCTATAAGGCTACGGACCAAGTGCTGGAAAGTGGGATTAGGCTGTGTAGCTCTATTCCTACTGGCATAGACACAATGGGCCGAATGGCCTCCTTCTGTGCTGTAAATTTTCTATGTTCTTATGTTTCCTGTCCACCCTCTCAGTTTCAATATGTGGCAAGGGAGGGCAGAGCTAATTTGGCAAAAGAGACTTTTATACATTTTTATAAAGAGATCTTGTAGGTAAAGATGGCCTTTGCCAGTTTTTTCTTTCCTTTATCCGAGATGTTCTACTACTGTGGCTTTCCCTCTTAGCAGCGTGACCAAGAACTGGCAAAAGTGTCCACAACATGAGAGTGTGGGACTCAAGTTTCCAGCTGGAATTCCAGGCCATTTCATCAGGTAATAAGGCAATCATCTTAACTGCAGTATCATTGGGAACCCAAGGATATCCATCCGGTAAACCAACAAGTCAAATCCTCAACCACGATTTGGTTAATGGCTACACACTGGCTAGGTATTCAACAAGAAAAAATAAGTCTTAAAACCAAAGTTACTGCACATTTATATCCTACCATGAGATTTTCTGTGAATGTCTTCACTCTCTCCACACTTCTACCATGAGATTACTTGCTGCAGCCTGAGTGCTTTCTATACAGATGCAACATTGATGCTGTTTGGCATCTTTATGGGATCAAAGCCTACAGTAGGAGGCAGCTGAATGTTGTCTTTAGTAGTGAGGAAGATGAAGTGGTTCAGATTCAAATGGCAATATTTCCTGTCTTATTATACTGAAAACATTGCAGAAAAAAATGGGGTAGAGCTAGCCACATCCATGAATATAAATATACAGTAAATAGAATGATACAATTATGTGCCATATTTTACAAGACAAAGAAAAGGATCAGAGCAGCGTGCAGAGCTTCAGATAAATATTAGTGATATGCATTGATGAACAATGTGATTAAGTGTGACTGCCTGTATTTAAATGGCAAAAAGGCTTAATATGTAATCATCCAATTTACAAATTCACATGGGCAGTATGAATTACATCTGCATGAATTTGACTGAATCGAGAAGCTAGTGATCTTACAAATACTGAATGTGACCTTCTCCTTTCTCCTAGTCTTATCGTTAGGGTTAGAGCAAGAGAGTGACGGTGCTATTTACATGCAAAAGCAGGGCATAAGAAATACGGGCAATCAGTATAATCATGATCTCAAAAAAAACCATATCAGTGATTGAAGGGAAAAATTACAACAGTGAAGAACTGCTAAGAAACTAATCATTATTATTAGTAAGCTAGAAGTCTATGCTTTCTAATCATCAGAGTTTATTTTTTTTCATGTCAAACACATTTAGCAGCATCTCCCTTGCAGTTCAGTGCTTCAGTAATGTATTTGTATTTTTGTACTGTGGAAACATTTATCACAAGCTCTTAAAAATGTGCTGTCATAAAGCTATAAAGGTCCCACATCAGCCTTTAGAAGCAGCCCCAAGTTTAAACTATGAAATTTCGTTCACCATTAACACTGTATTTGTAGTTAAAGTGTGCAGCCAGAAACAGGCTAGCTTTGTTTACAGTTTGGATCTACCACTGTGCCTCTTTCTTCTGTCAGGAGGGTGAGACCGCCTAGACCACAGACCCCTCTATTACTAATGTCAATGTCACTCCTGTGATTGACCTATGGAGGGGAAAGGGTGATTTACTTCAAAGCAGTCCTGACATTTTTCTCCCTAGCTCCGAGGTAATTCATTACACTTCTAAATCAGTTTAAAGGCACTTTTATATTTGAGCTTGGACTCCAGGAGAGTAGAACCCGAGCAGAGACCTACAACTCTTTAGGTTTCCAGCTGAATTCCAAGCCATTTCATCAGGTAATGAGGCAAACATCTTAACTGCAGTATCACTGGGAACCCAATGATTTCCATCCGATAAACTAACAAGTCAAATTCCCAACCATGATGTGGTTAATGGCTACTCACTGGCTATGTATTCAACAAGAAGAAATAAGCCTTAAAACCAAAGTTACTGCACACTTATATCCTACCATGAGATTTTCCGTCAAAGTGTCGCATTACCCATCATGCTGCACTATTAATGCAATATCCATCTACTTCTGTTGTTGAAATGTGTTAAATGGCACTTTCCCCTTTTTAGTGCCTTTGTGTGGTTTCAGGCCCTTTGGGAGAGCCAATAGGAAGTAGCACTTGTTGTCCAAGTCACTGACCTCCACCCCATGAAAGTTGGCCTCTGGGCACAATTGAGGCCTGCTACATATTACTGTTTGCCAGTGACAGCAAGGACAATCACCTTCCTGTCACCAGTGGCACACTATCAGTATAAATGTACTAAACAAATAATATTTATCCTACACATAGCTCACCTGTAGCCCATTAAATAAAAGTGAAAAAATTATACTAATACAATTTACTTTCTGGCCAGCAAATTATTATGGACCACAATGGCTCAAGACCACTAACCTAAGTCGAACCAGACTGTGGAATGTTCCATTACCTTCCATGATATTGATACCAGATCAGCAGAGACAAAATGAAAAGTCTTTACCAACCTTTGAAGAGTTTCAGAATCACATCATAGTCACAAAAACAAGGAAGCCTCAATTTTCATTTTACTAATGCTCCAGCTTAAAGTCTTAAAAGTGTTCCAGAGAAAGAACCCCCTCTCACTGCTGTAAATTCCAATTTTCCTCAGCTATTATTACACTCCTTGCCAGATCCCATCTGTATTTTATTTAGCAAACCAGCAAGAGAAAAGACAAACGTTTTTTAGTAAAGAAAAACGTTCAACGGAAAAATGCTCAGAGCCTGCCAGTGGCGTAAAACTCCGAGCAACAGAGTAACTTCGACACTTCTTTTTACTAGTTATGTTCTGAAACACAGTCCCATTATTTAGAAATTATACTCATTTCCTTCTTGTTGGAAACACTGCTAAACACTGTGGTACCACTACATTTTATGCATTGTGCTTGTTCCCGCATCATCCTCACTCACCCACTTTTGTGTAAATTCCCAGTGAGAAATTAAAGACTAATGTTACCTGGCCTGCATTACAGGTCCAGTCCTAATCTTATGGGAAACACCCACAATTCCTAGCATGCACTTGATTCAAACAGCTGAATACAGGAGTATGGAATCCAACCTCCATGAGATTAGCATCTCTCTCAGATCCCATAGTTATTAGAGGATGTAGTTGACTTTCATCTGTCCATTATAGTTAACCTCAGTTTTGCATGCCTTCTATAACCACCAGTGAGTGTCCAAAGAAGGTTCTTAGCAATAATCTTCCTAATGGGGGCAACACTGAGCACAACCCTGTCAATAATCCAAATAATGCAGAGAAAGGGGCACGGCATTAAGGCTCCTTACCTTTAAGCAGCTACTCTTCCATTAAACATGGTTTTGCCACTTCGTGTTCTCACATTCAATGACTATTAAAGTACATTATTATTTTGTATTTAACTCTCTTTGAATTTATTGTAACCAACAGCTTTTATAATGAGGAATTTGAAAGCCCATTTCTTCCTGCTGGGCTCTGTTCCTAAAACAGAAAAAGAATTCCTAGAGTGCCAGGTGCCCATGAACCAAGGAGATTTTACTGTAATCTCCCCTACTGAAATTTTTAGAACACTGATTTCTTTGGTTAACCCACTCGCACTGTGAAGATTATCAATCATATTTTCTCCATAAGGTGGGTAAGGATGGATTCCAGCAAAATCAGAATTCTTTTCTAGTTTAAACAAATTTGAACCATTCTTAAACTTGCTCATAGTAAAGCTTCGATAGTAAAGGAGATGCTTCTCTCGCACATTCCGTCCATTGGGCTTTTTTTTCCCAAACTTCTTTCCTTTTCTCCCCTCCTTTAGGTGCTGATATATTAGTTCTATGGGTGTCACCAGGCCCTCCTGCACCACAGCCAAGGAGCCATTCTTCATTCGACACCCTAGAGAGTGAGTGTTGGCAAGGTTTTCAACTGCGGGCAGCAACACAGTTGGGCCTGATGTTGTCCTCACCCAATGCCCACACACATTCATTTTCCAACGGAAGCAGTGAGGCAGAAATTGAGACCAAGTTTTCTCCACCCTGGCCCAAGGGCACTGAGGCCAATAGTAGCACCTCTCTTACCACCCCACCTGGTCAGGATCATCCAGTAAGAAGCATTTTCAGAGGGCTTTTCATTACAATTATGAGAACCATGTGCAACCCGTGCAAGATCAGAGATTAACACCATATCAGAGAGTCTTACACGGCAATTTATCAGCAGGAGTTTTACAGCAAGGTGTCAGAATGTCGAGTTCGCCAGCAGTCAGAATATTTTTCTGAATCTAGGAAGCTAAACACAAGATATCTAGATGAGCGAGGGTTAAAGTAAACACAGAAGTCCAATTTCCTTTCTTAGAGTTGAAAAGAAAAACGGAGGAGGAGGGGACCAGCCTGAGTCACAGAGTTCTCCCCTGCGAATGTCAATGCTGCTTTGTGATGGCCCACACGGGCTGTAAGTTGTGCTGCCCAAGTCAGACACTCTGAAAATAGCACTGCCCGACTTGGAGGGCACTTTATAAAGTTACCGAAGCTCTGTCCCTGTGATGTCATCGTCAAGTGTACAATGACATTGCCTTGGACAGATGCCTCATACACTTTGACACTGAGATTTACTTTCCTCTGTGCACTATTTTTAGCACACTGGTTAATGCATTTGCATTAAATTCCTGTCTGCGCTATTTTATCAGTCATTTAAAATAAACGCATTAAAATAGCACCAAAAGATACATAACCCAAAGCTATAAGCAGTGCTCTAAAAGTAGTATACGGTAGCAGTTAAACTCCTGCATATAAAAATCACAGCACAGCTGCAAAGATAACTGGGGAACAGGTAGTGGTGCAACAGATTGGATTGTGAAATTTTACTTAGGGATCACTCTTCTAATTATTCCAGTTCAAGGTGTTCCAGAAATTGCACTACCCACGTAACAGACAAAAAGATGGCAAAAATGGCCCTGTTTTCAAAGAGTTGCCTCAGAAAATTTGGACTTGTCTAAGGATAATTGAGCATTTCTAGTAGTGTGTGGAATCATTAAACTGAAAAAAGACTAGCAACACCCCTTAAAGAGCTGTCAAACTTTTACAGTTTTATATGGCATGCTCAAAAATGCACGCCAGTATCATAAGTCTTTTAGAGCACAGTGAATCTCTCTTATTCACTAATTAAATATTTAAAGCTTAAAAGTTCTAAGTTATGGCACACCTTAATTTACATGTATTCAAACTTAATAAAAGAAAATTGCTACCAAGTCTCAGTTTGTTCCTCACCTAGTTAGTGCTGGCATAGTCACTCCTGTGAAGTATAAGACTAATTCTGGCACCAGCTTCTCCTGGCATGCCCTGACCTGATGCTTACCATCTAAACTCCATGGTACCATCTTCAAAATCATATTTCGGTATAGTTAGCTTTTAAAATATCAATTTTATTAACCAAGATCGCATTATATAAGGCTACTTTTGCTCCACACCAGGCAACTACAGCAAGATGGAAGGATGAGGCGATCCTGCTTTAAGCCAGACCCTCATTACTTATGAAGTTAGAAGCCAACATCTAAAGATCTGGACCTGACAGCTTCTGCTCTTAGTTTGTGAATGTTATAGAATGCAAGAAAAGGGCAAGAAATTAAAAACCAAACCAGTTAGTAAAATGCTTTTCAGGAATAACATTTCCACAGAACCATCTGACTGGTTAATACTTCATTAAAGGGGTAGAGCAGTCTTAATTGGAGGGCAATGATAATAAACATTGTAGAACCAACTCACCACTTCATGCTGAGGAAGGCTTTTGCAGTTCATACATTATCCTTTTTTGGAATTGCTCTTTTATTTCGGTACAACACTGCTAATAGACTAATAATAAGTCTTTGCCTGAGAAACCTATATGGTTTCTTTTCAAAACTAGGATTTTCAAAAACAGTGAAGATTGTGGCTAGCAATCATTCAGATACTTCAACCCACCAGCAGTACACAACTAAAACTAAATAATTTCTATTAGGACAAAGCTGGATTAGCAGAAATAAAATTAGCCAAGCAGAAAATATATTAGCTAAGTTTAAAGTTTTCCAGCCCGAGACACTAAATATGTCAAGGAAATAGGACCAGAGGAGTCAAATGAAAATGAGTGAAAAGTAACTTTAAATATGAGAAATAACTTCTTTACTCAAAGTAGATTGTTCCAAACTTTATCAATCTAACTAACATAATAGATGGGAAACATTGGAATTATTCAAAATACAACTAATGACAGAACAGTAGAGTTGATGAGCCAACTTTTCTTAAGTTCTCGTCTTTGCCTTTTCTTATAAAGGATAATCGATGGCTGGCAACAAGGTACAAAGCAAAGACTCAATTGAGCTGTTCTGATGCAAATCTGAAGCTCAGCCCACCAAGTGTCACTCATAACGAGTGCCAATTTAGATGTTAAAATTGTGACCTATTTTGATGTATGTCAGTCTTAAAAATAAACACAGTTCCATATGTTTAAATGGGTTTGCAAGCTATGTCACTCTTACTGTTCATAAATGGCACTCCTAACATTCCCCTGGTGTTGACAGCTCTGGTACAGGTTTATGAACATCAGCAGAATTGTGAGACTGAATTATTGCCTCGTATCTCACTGTCAGATATTTGTCATTCTCTCTCAAGTTTACTTGAGACAACATAATATAGGTGAAAGGGTGATAAAGAGGATGGTGATGGAGGAGCTGACATACATGACTGTGCAAGGATACCTTCAGCTCTCACATCACATTATAGTCACATGGGGCAGAAAACTGGTTGGATGAGGATCAGTTTGCATGATTCCCCCATGAGGTGAATTTCCTCTCTTAGCCACGCCACATGGAGAGTCACTGAACAGAGGCCAGATAGTTCCCCACTCAGTAGGAGGGAGGAGAAAAAAAACATTTCTATGATTCTACGGCCAGTCTATCTCTTATGTGCTTAGTAACATGTCATCAGGGAGAAGGCCTGGATTTGGGTCACCAGCCCTTCCTTTCAGTTGGGAACATTGTGCAATGTGGAAAAAAGGTGTAAATAATAAAAAGATCACTTATCAAAGGTTAGTATAAAATACATTCTAAAAACTAGCAGTGAAACGAACAGTAGATTACCAGTAAGTCTATCTTAAATTGTGCAGCCTATGTCGCAATTCTGTGATAAATCACATATTTGATCTTATTACTATTAGCCACACAAAATAAATTGACTTTGTCTCATAAAGCCAGGAAGCCATCAAGTGATTAGAGCAGCTCCCTACATTCTGCAGGGATAATGTGCACAGTACCAAGAATCACATGTTTCTACAGAATTTAACAACCCACAAACCAATAGAAAAGCCAGTTTCCCCATAGCAAATGTAGCCCCTCCTGCATACCTAAAGCTAGTTGAGATAATAGTCCGTTTTCCAAAGACTTCACGAGCTCCTTATTCCAGGCTCGGCTGTGCAGGCTGAATCTGACAGTAAGACAGCATTTGCCTTTCTACAGTATGTAATCATCTCTTTTTGATGACATTTAAAATATTCATCTGAACCAATAATTGCAGCAATAATTGGTAGCCCAGAAGATTATAAGATTATTGATCAACACTGTTCTAGTCTAGCCTGATAAATATATTAAAATAAACAGTTTATTTATTTAAAAAAAAACACGGAGCTACGGCAGCCTAAATGTAGCAGCTTACTAACAAAAGCATTTTGACAAAAATGTGGGCCAAGTTAGAAAGCAATCACTCTGGAAATACCCGCCAATGAAGCACACTGATATGATGTGTTTTGGATATTATTGTGAAATGGTATTAATACCTAAATAACTGCAAACCTACCCATTTCGGAGATAAATCAAACACAAAAATGAGAACTGCCTCCTTAAGACTAATTTTTTTTTTACTTTTCCTCTCTCATTTTTCCCCCTCCCCTCATACCTCACCCAAGTAGCCATTATTCATCCATAGGCGTCGACAGTGAATGCTGGCAGGTTACAGCCAAGCCCGATCCTGTCCTCACCCAGTGTCCACACACACACACACACACACACACACACACACACTTCCAGTAGGGATCACTATATAGTGATAAGGAGCTGGAACGTTGTCTGATTTGCCCTTCTCTAACCCATGGGAGATGCAGCCCTATCATGCCATGTGAGATCAGCCAACTCAGTAATTTCTGGGAATAGATGCTGGGACCTTCCTGGACTGTATGGGCTCTGTCTGAGATGGAGACAGTCCTTGCCGTTGGAACTAAGCTGCATTTTTTAAAAATATAGAATCGGAGCCGTTTTGTCACAAATGGTTTGCTAGCAGTGCAGTGAATGCTGGGTAAGCTCGAGGAGAGCTTCTAAGATAACAAAATCCATGTTGCAGCCCACGGATTTCAAAGTTAGAAAAACTCCAATAAAGCTCTACTTTGCTCCCATTTGCAGTTCATTTCTCTTTGACAGTTTAGGTGCACTCTTCAAGCTATACTCATACTTTCAATACCTGCAGGAAGTAGGGCATCCACTGGTTCTCCCAGTTGTGTTGTTATGTGGGCAACTCCACTACAGAGATAACCCCACTGCCATCCTGTGTCCTGCAAGCCTCGTACAACTGACTCTTGCTAGCTACTACACGGGGAGGAGATGTTGGAAGCTGTGGAGGAGCTAGTGTTCCTCCTCTTCTTCAACATTTGAAAAGTGAGGGGGGGGGGGGTAAACAAGTCAGGGGAGCGGCATTAACTGCAGCTATGGAGAGGTCTGTGGGGCTGATCTGTCTCAACCGGAGAAAGGGTAACCAGGATATAGGGAGAATTTTACCTCAAGATAGTTCAACTCTAAAAATAAATAGAAATCTAAAACCAAATCATTCTTAACCAAACAGTAATGAGTTGGATTCAAAATGACACATTTCTCCAGGTCTGTAGAATCAAACAATACATCTGTCAGAATATAGTTTCTAGAATATTTGATTCCAGTTTGATTCAGCAGTTATGGCAAAAATAGTGAGAATGAATGCAACCCCATCTGAACTGGATCCCTAGTATAAAGGGGTATTAATACAATCTGGATTAATGCTGGTTAATACTATGCTGCACCTCTGCTATTGTCAGCCCATCATCCTGTTTCATCTTAAATAAAGATTATGGTCTTTTAAACCGGGGCCGCTAGACTGTAGATTAACAGGCTCCCATTTCTTATAAGTAATGAGAAAGCCTAGTGATTAAACCTGGTCTAACATGGTTAAACTGCTGGGTAGTAGCATCTGTTTTACCCACAGGACTACATTTTTATTGTGGGATTAAATGGCATCACATGAGCCAGCTTGTGAGATCCAATTAGTTGCTAAGAAAAGGGTTCAATATCATTCGTTTCACATTTTGCTCCCTTAAAGTCGATCTGGTCTCCAAGAGGCTGCTAAAGTCGGAGTTTGTTAGATGTAATGATTAGCTGCAGCACGACACTTGGAGCGTTGAAGGCGAATGGCAGTACAGCTCTGCTCTAATTTGCAGATCCTCAGTTAATTAGAAAGCCCTCAGATTCACACAGATGTGGGTCACTATTGACAGTTCTATCTTTGATGCTTCCTGTGTGACAGTTGTTAAGCTGACCTTCCCTGAGCTGGCAAGATTACCCAGAATTTTACAGTGTGGGGAATTCAATCACTTCTGCCTGCTCCAACAGGAAGCTACTGGCAAGGTTACCACACTGTGCAGTGCTCAACTTCCTCACGTTAAACAAAAGCTGGCGACATCTGTATTGCCCTCAAGCTAAAAATGGTCACGAAGAAAGTTCTAAAAAATTTTGAAAAAACTTTTTTTTGTGTATGTGGTGAAATAATTTCCTTTGAGAACTTAATATCTTTGTGTCCAATCTTATGGTTTGTTTATAATTGCTGTGAGGCTTTCAATATTGCAGTACAGCCATCATATAATGCCCCATTGGTATACAGTAATATGTCACCTCTACAGCCTATAATCAGGGCCACTGGTTTATGGGGACTGGATAAGTCAAATTTAAGTATTTTTAATGCTGTTTTAGGGATTGTATCTTGGGATTCCATCCACTTATAATTACAGCTGGTGGTTAAGGTGACTGAATAAACTGAATTTTGTTTTCCTTACATGGGATTCCAGAATCTTTATTGGTGTTTTCAAAGTCATAATCTCCGATTCTGACCCTTTTTCTCATGAAAACCAATGGACTTGTTCATAGTATACAAAAGCTATCAGAATCAAGAAAGAATATATATAATCAGATAATTACATTTTCTTGTAATCCAAGTGGGTAAAAATATCAGAGTATGTGTCACATGATCCAATGTATGTTCAGATCACACATCCTTAATCCTTATCCCAAATCATGCCACATGATTTTCAAATTCAAACAACATTGGAAACACACACAGATCAAAGAAACACAAGTTTGCCAGCAAGAATTTTTTTTTTTAAAAGATAGATTCACCATCTGGTACACAGTACAAACAATATCACCAACGGAAACCTGAAAATGAATTTAAATCAATAATGTAATTAAGAGGGCTCTGGTGACAAGTATAAACTAACTGAGCATTGGAGGGGGGTGTCTCTGGTGACAAATATAATCTGCCACAGCTTCTGGGCATGAGGAGCTCTGGTGACAGGCATATATTGCTGGGGTCTCCAAGGGATTCAGGTGACAGAATAAGCTGTTTGACCCATGAGGAGGCGGGTGACAAACACAAAGTGCGCTAGATTTGAGGGTGTTGGTGACACATAAATTAATAGACCTTCAAGGAGACGGAAAAAGAACAGGGTCAATTAGGCCAATACAAACTTCACCTGGGCAGTTTCTTATGGTATCTGAATCTCTGATTGGACTACTCCTTATAATTTATTTCAAGACATTCATCCTTCTCTGGAACTTTCCTTCCCTACTGAAAGAACTGGAAACTGGTGATAGTCATCATTTGAAGGGCTGGCTTTTCACCTCTGGGATCCAGGTTCAATTCCAGTGCAAACTGAAGGGATGAAAGTTTCCTTACTCTGCTGGCTACAAGGATCTGTCTCAGCTGAGTTCCTTGTGGGCATGGTCCACAATACAACAATGCTTAATTCAGCACAAAATCAGCAATAAACTTGCTGCACTCAGAGTGCTTGATGCTGATATCCCACATTTGCTGAACACACAAAAAGCAGTACATATATACAAAATGGTGGACTTAAAGGCACTGCTCCTAACCAAAGTTGAGCAGAGCCCATTAACTTCTAAGCAGTTAAGACATACAATGCCATACACTCGAATCCTCTTGCCCCATTTTAAGAAATAGACCATTATGGTTTATTTGGGGTTGTTTTCTAAACTCTATGCTGTGTGCTTGATGAAAAATAGAAAGCAGCGGTTTATCAAAATGACAGGAGAAAATACATAAAGCCAAAGCTCCTTGAGTTGTTCTTTTCGTTGATAAAGCATCTCATTCACCAGATGTTGAGAAAAGTACAGTGGTAGTGACCGTCACGATCTGAGTCTCTAGCCTAGATTTTAGGATCTGCATTATTTGAATATTGGTTGTAATCCACCAGCAATAAAATAATGTCAATCAGAAATTTAAACTTCAGGGTCTTGCAACCAATGCTAAAAATACTTCTGGACTGTAGAATGCATTGCCGGTTGGAATCATTGTAGGTGCGCACTGTAAAAAGTTTCAGTTCACAAGTTAACACAAATTATCTGGGGTTAGATTCCCAATTAAAGGGACCTGACTCTAATGTGGTAGTTAAGTTCTTACAACTACCTTTATTTTCATATTTTAAATATCTTTAACTTTTCCAGGAGAAATTATTTTTGGCATGAAAAGCACGATTATTGCAAGTCCAAAATGCTGGAAAATGCACCAAATCAAGTGAGGAAAAAAAAATCAGAATTTTCTGGAGTGGGCATATCCCCAAACCTCACTAGGTATTAAATCTTAGGCCTTCAGCACTGACATCCCCCTTCAGTAATTTCTAAATTGGCTGTTGTTGTTAACTGTGCTTTTTTTCCCTGCAATAAAAGTGATCGAATGCTGGGTCTACTTGCAGGTTAAGTAAGGACAAGCCCATGTCACAATGCACTCTCAGTCTAACTCCTTGTCTTCACAGATCATAAAATCTATATCCAGGGCAGTTGTTTGAGTTTTAAACTTTTTGGGGGCTCTAGTCAATCATTTTGAAACTGTTGGTGAGCTTTTACTAGTTTCCTACATGGTGTGTATATCTCACTTATTTAAACACGAGGGAAACTATAAGGAAGTTTCTTATACAACATAAACTCATTCAAAATAGGTAGATAGGGGAAACGACTTATCAAAAACACACCATTTTGAAACATAAAAATAAATAGGAATTTAGAATAATGTTGTCTCATTTCTTTGGTCCTCTATCCAATCATTTTACACTACTTTTGTCTTCAATGTGGTTAAATAGAGAACTTCAATTGATGACAAGCACTCTCAGTGACATAGCGATTTAACATTACTGGCTGTTACTTGACGAAAGAACCTTGTTGTGACCCAGAGTCGTAAGGAGTTTCATTGATTCTTGGCTGAGCCACTAGGGAAAGTACAATGTACAAAGTGCATGCTAATGAGGGGCCTAATGCCTGTTTTAGGATTCCTCTGAGAAACTGGGCTCGCCTGCTCCACTCAGGTTTTTCTGGCGTGGATGCAGCCTATGAACCGACCGCCATCAAAAAGGTAAGTTTTAATTTTTAAAAAATTCATGTGGAGCCAGGAGGAGCGGGACGCTCTGCCAGCTTCACAACTCTGGCTGCCGCGATTGCACCCACCCACCACTGTGCTACCCTCCACACTTATCTGAAATTGCTGATCTGCCTGTGGAGGCACAACAGGCAGCTTGACTAAATTATTGAGCCCAAGGCCCGAGGCCCATTTTGAGCCAGCCTTGGGTCTCCCAGTTGGGACCCGCGCTTCCTGCATTGTGCCAATTCTGGGCCTGAAATCGGGCCTAGACAAATTTCTAACCATCAATGTTAAAATAACCTCAGTTTAATGAGCTTCTGGATACACAGTTGGACACATTTCTTAGGCCAGTAAAATAGAACTTTATTTTTCTACTAGCTCTAGTTTATACTTGCTGGTATTAATGGAGATCGTGTTGAAGTACAATTGTTGTCCTTCAAAGATCTGAATGGGTGCCCCATGGCTCTCTGAAGAATCCATTTATCTCTCTTTGTTTCGAATACATTGGCCATGCCATCCTAGTAGAAGAGATTTTTTTTGAGATCTATCATGTCACTGCCCAGTTGTGTTATTAACACTACTCTTTTTGGCAAGGTTTTCAAGCAATGTTTACATTTGTTATAAATGAGAAGGTGATATCTCTTCTCAATATTTATTGAAATTAATTTTGTTGTTTTGTAACTTGAGGTGAATATGCAAAATAACTCACAGCAAAACAACAATACAGGTGTTAAATCAAAAACTACCTTTACATTGTGTCAGTTTGGCTCAATTAGGGCACTCTCACCTGTGAGTCAGAACACTGCACCCCACTCCAGGATCTGCACACATGAAAGGCTGACCCTTCAGTGCAATACTGAGGGAGAGGAACTGTCTTTCAAATGACACATTAAATCGAGGGCCCATCTGCTTATTCAGATAGACATGAAAGATCCCAAGGCACCATTGAAGAGCAAGGAGTTCTGCCAGTGCCCTGAGCATATTTATCCCACAACCAACACCACCAAAAGCAGATTAGCTGGTCATTTACCTCAATTTGTTTTGAGACCTTGCTGTGTGCAGGTTGGCTGCTGCAATGGCCTACATAACAGTGACCCTCACATTTCAAAAAGTAATTTACTGGTTGTGAAATCAAGGAAATATAAGGCACTCCATAAATGCAAGTCTTTCGTTCTTACACTGCGACTGGCCCCAAAACAACCTCCCCACATCACTCTCCCATTTTTACATCTGAAATCTGTTGCAGACCAATTGGATCCACGAAGTAGGTAATTTCAAGGGACAGGTACAGACCTACCAAAAAGTGGACGTTCCTTGCCACTGGAGCATGACTGGTTGAATTACACTGGGAGAGGTGTCAACTGTGTGAGACCCAGTCATTGAAAGTCACAACACCACAGTAACATAAAAGCATGTAAATGGACTCTACTCAGAACGCAGTTTGGTACAATACAAATGAAACGACAAACAAACTAGATCACGAGGAACCAGAACAGGAGAAATATGCCAGCTGTTAAAAAGAGCTTTGGGGCAGTGAGATCTCTGGATAGTCCAATTCATCACACGATCTATGGCTTTCATGTACAGTATACATTATGGTGGCAACAGTTATCCCCGCCATCTCATGAAGGAAAGTGGGTGGGGAGAGAAGCAGTGCTGTACTTAACAGGATTACAAGGGGTAGGGTATAGAAAAAGTGATATCAGATAAAATTTGAAGTTATTTAGAGTATAGCCCAAAAATGAAATAACGTTATATAACAAATATAATGTTGCTTTAAATCCAGTTATTATAATTTCTCAAAATAACCTTAACATCACCTTCCTTTGTTGATGAAAAAACACCAATTATACAGCAGCCCTCAACTTAACATCCCTCACCGCCTGGCTGCACAGTGGCCACCAACACCTCCTGTTGATTCACACACCCACTTCTCAATGTAGTCACTCATCCTGACTAGCTTACAATTCTTTGTTGACACATGACTTGCAACTGAGGTCTTGAGCACAAAATCTGCTGATACCAGTACTGAGGGAGTGCTGCAGAGGAGACGTCAAACTGAAGCCCCATCTGCCTGCTCAGATGGACGTAAAAGGTCCCATGGTACTATTCGAAGAAGGGTAGGGGAGTTGTCCCAGTGTTCTGGCTAATATTTACTCTCAACCAACATCCCTAAGCAAATTAAACATGACTGCTTGTGGAACCTTACTGTCTGCAAATTGGCTACCACATTTGCCTACATAACAGCGACTACACTTCTAAAAGTAATTAACTGCCTGGAAGCACTCTGGGACATGCAATGGGATGGATGTGAAAGGCGCTATACAAATGCAAGTTTGCCCTTTTCTCTGCCATCGCATGGACCTACCTCTAAATTGCAATAATATCTTTCTGCAAAGTAGAGGTACCCACCCTCAAATCGGACAGGCAGCCACGCATAGAGTGAAAGGAGGAGGAAAACATCAGGGCAATTACAAGATTGCCCATAACTCACCCAGGGGGCCCTTTTCAGGAAGCTCCTTTGGCATCATAAAGCTGCTATTCCAAATGCTATTTGGTTTAAAATCTTACAGGAATATTATAAATAGCACTCTAACAGGCTGGCTGGTATAACAGTAACAAATCGAGGAGGTCAGACCTCAATAGCAAATGCAGTGCTAGGGCTGAAATCCAAACATACAGAAAACCAAAACTACTAGAAATTACAATTGGGGTAGGAAGGAATAAATTTAACAGTTGTGAGCCTTTTTCCTATACGAAATACAGTATTTCTCTGAGATCTCAATGAAAATGGTCACAAGATCAAATTGCATTAATAAACGGTGCAAGCTTTAATATTCCTTTATGTGATGAGTCCACGTTTTCTTTCCATAATTATAAACAACCTTAGTGATCACAAATAAAAGCAGAAAATGATGGAAATATATAACAGGCCCATGAGCAAATGTAAAGAGAAAACATCTTAAAATTTCAGGTGTAAACCCCAAACTTTCCTGATAAATGGCCCAAAACGTTGCCTCTTCAGTATTTGCAATTTATTTGTGTTGCTGATCACAATGAATGTATACTGTTGAGCTGATATTTTGACAGGCCACTCTCTATAGGGTAAGTTTTGCGTGACTTCACAACAGGACAAGAGACTCACAAAATGTATCCTTATATTTAAAGGGAGAAGGTTATCATCTTCACAGAAAGCCAGCAAACATTTTGACATTAAATAGAAAATACACTCAATTGTGATATAACCGGGTGATGCAGGCTGTTTAAAATAATACTTTCATTCTCTGTTTAGCAAGTCCCAGCCAACAATGGTAAATAGTCAGTAGTTACCAATTGCTTTTGCAAAAATAAGTGGGGCTTGAAGTTCTTCCCAGTCACTTGTTGGAAGATACATGAGCTGTCTGCTTCCGAGAAGTTTGAAAATACACCAAAATCCTTTCAAACTAAGCAGTAAAGTCTCATTGGTTTTCCATCATCTGCATGCAACAGGAAAGCTGCTGATTCCAAAAACAAATGTTTCTATTAAGATGACTTTGTTCTTTTTCTCTTAACCACATTCACCATTTCAAAGCTGAAGTGGAGGGGGGGGGGGGCAGCAGCTGCCAAAATAGATCTTTTAATTTTTTTTTGCTAAAATACATTGTGGAATACTGCATTTCTATAATTTACAGCTATTGGCTTGATATGTGCTCCTGTCGGGGAAGTTTAAAGTTGTGAATTATTTGGAATGATTTCAATGATTTGTTTAAATTTCTGCATTAAAAAGATGCATTTGTGACAGCAAAACAAGTCATTTCTGGGATGGGAAAGGTCACCATATCCATTCATAAAGAAAATCATTTCAATGGAAAATCTCTGTTTTTAAGGAGACAAATACTCTGCACTCAGGACAAACAAGAGCAGGAAAGTTTACTGAGTTATCTAAATAAATCTTTGTCGGCAGTCAACTTCTTCACATCCAATCACAGCTGAGAATTAACAAGTACTATCGAGAGTGGGATGTAGTCAGAGCAAGACTAGAACCAGAGACACATACAGCACGGACTGAACCATCAGAGAAACATACAGCACGGACTGAACCATCAGAGAAACATACAGCACGGACTGAACCATCAGAGAAACATACAGCACGGACTGAACCATCAGAGACACACACAGCACGGACTGAACCATCAGAGAAACATACAGCACGGACTGAACCATCAGAGACACACACAGCACGGACTGAACCATCAGAGAAACATACAGCACGGACTGAACCATCAGAGACACACACAGCACGGACTGAACCATCAGAGAAACACACAGCACGGACTGAACCATCAGAGACACACACAGCACGGACTGAACCATCAGAGAAACACACAGCACGGACTGAACCATCAGAGAAACATACAGCACGGACTGAACCATCAGAGACACACACAGCACGGACTGAACCAGAGACACACACAGCACGGACTGAACCATCAGAGAAACATACAGCACGGACTGAACCATCAGAGACACACACAGCACGGACTGAACCATCAGAGACACACACAGCACGGACTGAACCATCAGAGACACACACAGCACGGACTGAACCATCAGAGAAACATACAGCACGGACTGAACCATCAGAGACACATAGAGCACAGACTGAACCATCAGAGACACATACAGCACGGACTGAACCATCAGAGAAACATACAGCACGGACTGAACCATCAGAGACACATAGAGCACAGACTGAACCATCAGAGACACACACAGCATGGACTGAACCATCAGAGACACATAGAGCACAGACTGAACCATCAGAGACACACACAGCACGGACTGAACCATCAGAGACACATAGAGCACGGACTGAACCATCAGAGACACACACAGCACGGACTGAACCATCAGAGACACATAGAGCACAGACTGAACCATCAGAGACACATACAGCACGGACTGAACCATCAGAGACACATAGAGCACAGACTGAACCATCAGAGACACACACAGCACGGACTGAACCATCAGAGACACACACAGCACGGACTGAACCATCAGAGACACACACAGCACGGACTGAACCATCAGAGACACATAGAGCACAGACTGAACCATCAGAGACACACACAGCACGGACTGAACCATCAGAGACACATAGAGCACAGACTGAACCATCAGAGACACACACAGCACGGACTGAACCATCAGAGACACACACAGCACGGACTGAACCATCAGAGACACACACAGCACGGACTGAACCATCAGAGAAACATACAGCACGGACTGAACCATCAGAGACACACACAGCACAGATAGAACCTAGATCGCATTCTAAACATACATTGTGGACAAACCTGTAAAGCATTAAGGAAATATACAACATGGACTGATGTTGACAGCATTGGTATAATGCACAGCATAGAAAGAAGTGGACTTTTTGTACCCTCAGAAATTAATGGGCAAGCAAAGAGGAATGAGTGAGTCATAAGTTGCATTTATATTGCACTAAGACCTGTGCCAGTGGTGCTGGCATCTGACGCATGGGTCAAACACAGTCATTTCGAACTTGCAAATAAAGCTGCCGAGATTAGTAGGTGAGTAAATCCAGGTTAAACAACTGGCCTTAGCCAAGCCCACCAAGTTTGCTTTCGGATTGCTGCAGGCTGCACAAGACCTGCTCACTGGAAGCTGGTGCCATCAACATGGGTCTTGTGCAATATAAATGCAGCTTCAGTCACAATGGGAAACCAAGAAGTTCAGAATGTGAGGAGGATCTGCAAGGTGTGTTCTATAGAATTGTGAGGCTATACTTGTTCTTTATAAACAGGTTTAGCATTTTGTGACAAATAGCACATAGAGGAGATTTTCACCAATATTCTTTGGAAATAATTTCTTGTTTACTTGAAACATTCATGAGGATATAATTTTTTTTTAAATCAATAGGCAAGAAAATTTTCATTAGGCCCATCATGCCCATTCCTTCTAACGGCCACATACAACCTACCACACCTTGGACTCTCCCCGCTCATTAAATCTCCTGAGGGAAAGTTCTGCATCAATGGAATGTGGTACCAAAAATTCTAAGCAATCCCGCCACACATGCCCACTATTCAATCTTATCCAGCTGATGACACTTCCATCCCCACGAGAGCCATGGGGTATTTAATCATCTGAAACCATAATTATCCCTAGAATCTTTAGTGGTCTTCTCAATCAATTATTTATCCAGCTCCTCTTATGAATGAACATAAGAAATTGGAGTAAGAGTAGGTCATATGGCCCCTCGACCCTGCTCCACCATTCAATAAGATCATGGCTGATCTTCTACCTCAACTCCACTTTCCTGCCCGATCCCCAGATCCCCTGATTCCCCTAGAGTCCAAAAATCTATCGATCTCAATCTTGAATATACTTAACAACTGAGCATCCACAGCCCTCTGGGGTTCAGAATTCCAAAGATTCACCACCTTCTGAATGATGAAATTCCTCCTCATGTCCTAAATCGCCCACCCCTTATCCTGAGACTATGTCCCCTAGTTCTAGACTCTTCAGCCAAGGGAAACAGCCTCTCCACATCTACCCTGTCAAGCCCTCTAAGAATTTTATATGTTTCAATGAGATCCCCTCTCATTCTTCTGAACTCCAGACAATATAGGCCCATTCTACTCAATCTCTCCTCATAGGACAACCCTCTCATCTCAGGAATCAATCTAGTGAACCTTCGTTGCACCTCCTCTAAGGCAGGTATATCCTTCCTTAGGTAAGGAGACCAAAACTGTACTCCAGATGAGGTCTCACCAAAGCCCTGTACAATGGTAGCAAGACTTCCTTACTCTTGTACTCCAACCCCCTTGCAATAAAGGCCAACATACTACTTGCATTCCTAATTGCTTGCTGTACCTGCATGTTAACTTTGTGTTTCGTGGACAAGGACACCCAAATTTCTCTGAACACCAACATTTAATAGTTTCTCACCATTTAAAAAATATTCTGTTTTTCTATTCTTCCTACCAATGTGAATTCAGTTCCCCACATCATACTCCATCTGCCACCTTCTTGTCCACTCACTTAAACTTTCTATATCCCTTTGCAGATTCTTTGTGTCCTCCTCACAGCTTACTTTCCCACCTAGCTTTGTATCATCAGCAAACTTGGATACATTACACTCGGTTCCTTCATCCAAGTCATTAACATAGATTGTAAATAGCTGAGGCCCAAGCACTGATCCTTGCGGCACCCCACTATTTACAGCCTGCCAACCTGAAAATGACCCGTTTATTCCTACTCTCTGCTTCCTATCCGTTAACCAATCCTCTATCCATGCTATTATATTACCCCCAACCTCATGAGCCTTTATCTTCCATAACAACCTTTTACGTGGCACCTTATCAAATACCTTCTGAAAATCCAAATATACTACATCCACTGGCTCCCATTTATCTACTCTGCTAGTTACACCCTCAAAAAACTCTAGTAAATTTGTCAAACATGATTTCACATTCATAAAACCATGTTGACTCTGCTTAATCATATTATGATTTTCTTAGTGCCCTGTTACCACTTCCTTAATAATGGATTCCAGCATTTTCCCGACGACTGATGTCAGGCTAACTGGCCTGTAGTTCTCTCTCTCCTCTCTCTCCTTTCTTGAATAGCAATGTTACATTTGCTACCTTCCAATCCACTTGGATAGTTCTAAAATTCCCTAGATTCTAGAAGATCACAACCAAATTCACTGACTTTGCTTGGAGTCTGTTCTAAAGATCCACTGCTCTTTGGGGAATAAATTCTGCTGATCTCTGGTCTCGATTGAACCATACTCATTTTGAACCTGTGTCCTCTCATTCTGTATAAAGGGAAAGGTACTTCCACTGTAGTCACTTAACAAAACAATAACATTTTGGACGGTTAGATCTTGTAAATCTTTATAATACATTTGTCTCTTCCACAATTTGTCCCATCACACACCCCAACCCGGCCAAAAACACAACAGCAACTTGCATTTATATAGCACTTTTAACGTAGTAAAACGTCCCAATGTACTTCATTGGAGCGTTATCACTTTTTTTATTCGTTCATGGGATGTGGGCGTCGCTGGCAACGCCAGCATTTATTGCCCATTCCTAATTGCCCTTGTGAAGGTGGTGGTGAGCCGCCTTCTTGAACCACTGCAGTCCATGTGGTGAAGGTTCTCGCACAGTGCTGTTACGAAGGGAGTTCCAGGATTTTGACCCAGCAACAATGAAGGAACGGCGATATATTTCGAAGTCGGGATGGTGCGTGACTTGGAGGGGAACGTGCAGGTGGTGGCGTTCTCATGTGCCTGCTGCCCTTGACTTTCTAGATGGTAGAGGTCTATGGTTTGGGAGGTGCTGTCGAAGCAGCCTTGGCGAGTTGCTGCAGTGCATCCTGTTGATGGTACACACTGCAGCCACAGTGCGCTGGTGGTGAAGGGAGTGAATGTTTAGGGTGGTGGACGGGGTGCCAATCAAGCGGGCTGCTTTATCAAACAAAATTTGACACCCAGCCACGTAAGAAGATATTGGGCTCAATTTTAGGGGGCAATTGCAGGTGCGTTGGGGGTTGGGGGAGGGGGCTCCGAAAATCGCGGAAATCCCTTTCGGGGTCGGAATCCGGCTCCAACCCATCGACTTCCGAGTTTCCCAGAGACCCACCTGTGTGCGTGCGGGCGACCCAAAACCGGAGGTCCCGCCGGCAATTAAAGCTGGCGGGATGACAGTTAAAGAGCCAAATGTACCTCAATGAGATACTTAAGGCACTTTACCTGTGACAGATTAAGTGATTATAACGATTTTTTAAACTTACCTGGATGGCTTGCCCACCGCTTCTGATTTGAAGGGCCGGACCAGGGAAAAAGAAACTAAATAAATTATATAAAACACCATAGAAGGTAAAACACAAACTGAACCTACTTTTGCACCCTGCTCCAATGTCCAATGTCTCCCTCTCCGATCTCCCCCTCTTCACCCCCTCCGATGTCCCCCTCCCCCCGATCTTCCATTCTCCCCCCCACCAATCTTCCCCTCTACCCTCCCTCCCCCGATGTCACCCTCTTCAGTCCCTGAGCTTCACCTCTCCCCCCCCCCCCGATCATTCAGTCTCTCCCTTGATCTTCCACTCTTCCCCCCCACCACCGATGTCACCCTCTTCACCCCCAATCTTCCCCACTCCCCCCCGATGTCACCCTCTTCACCCCCAATCTTCCCCCTCCCCCCCAATGTCACCCTCTTCACCCCCGAATCTTCCACTCTCCTCCCCCCACCGAATCTTCCACTCTCCTCCCCCCCCGAATCTTCCACTCTCCTCCCCCCCCCGAATCTTCCACTCTCCTCCCCCCCGAATCTTCCACTCTCCTCCCCCCGAATCTTCCACTCTCCTCCCCCCCCGAATCTTCCACTCTCCTCCCCCCCCGAATCTTCCACTCTCCTCCCCCCACCGAATCTTCCACTCTCCTCCCCCCCAATCTTCCACTCTCCTCCCCCCCCAATCTTCCACTCTCCTCCCCCCCCAATCTTCCACTCTCCTCCCCCCCCAATCTTCCACTCTCCTCCCCCCCCAATCTTCCACTCTCCTCCCCCCTCAATCTTCCACTCTCCTCCCCCCACCGAATCTTCCACTCTCCTCCCCCGATGTCACCCTCTTCCCCCCGAATCTTCCACTCTCCTCCCCCCCCAATCTTCCACTCTCCTCCCCCCCCAATCTTCCACTCTCCTCCCCCCCCAATCTTCCACTCTCCTCCCCCCCCAATCTTCCACTCTCCTCCCCCCCCAATCTTCCACTCTCCTCCCACCCCAATCTTCCACTCTCCTCCCACCCCAATCTTCCACTCTCCTCCCACCCCAATCTTCCACTCTCCTCCCACCCATCTTCCACTCTCCTCCCCCCAATCTTCCACTCTCCTCCCCCCTCAATCTTCCACTCTCCTCCCCCCTCAATCTTCCACTCTCCTCCCCCCCCAATCTTCCACTCTCCTCCCCCCCGAATCTTCCACTCTCCTCCCCCACCGAATCTTCCACTCTCCTCCCCCCCGAATCTTCTACTCTCCTCCCCCCCCAAATCTTCCACTCTCCTCCCCCGATGTCACCCTCTTCCCCCCGAATCTTCCACTCTCCTCCCCCCCGAATCTTCCACTCTCCTCCCCCCCAATCTTCCACTCTCCTCCCCCCGAATCTTCCACTCCCCTCCCCCCCGAATCTTCCACTCTCCTCCCCCCCCAATCTTCCACTCTCCTCCCCCCCGAATCTTCCACTCTCCTCCCCCCCAATCTTCCACTCTCCTCCCCCCCGAATCTTCCACTCTCCTCCCCCCCCCAATCTTCCACTCTCCTCCCCCCCGAATCTTCCACTCTCCTCCCCCACCGAATCTTCCACTCTCCTCCCCCCCGAATCTTCTACTCTCCACCCCCCCAAATCTTCCACTCTCCTCCCCCGATGTCACCCTCTTCCCCCCGAATCTTCCACTCTCCTCCCCCCCGAATCTTCCACTCTCCTCCCCCCCAATCTTCCACTCTCCTCCCCCCGAATCTTCCACTCCCCTCCCCCCCGAATCTTCCACTCTCCTCCCCCCCCAATCTTCCACTCTCCTCCCCCCCCAATCTTCCACTCTCCTCCCCCCCCAATCTTCCACTCTCCTCACCCCCCAATCTTCCACTCTCCTCACCCCCCAATCTTCCACTCTCCTCACCCCCCAATCTTCCACTCTCCTCACCCCCCAATCTTCCACTCTCCTCACCCCCCAATCTTCCACTCTCCTCACCCCCCAATCTTCCACTCTCCTCACCCCCCAATCTTCCACTCTCCTCACCCCCCAATCTTCCACTCTCCTCACCCCCCAATCTTCCACTCTCCTCCCCCCCAATCTTCCACTCTCCTCCCCCCCCGAATCTTCCACTCTCCTCCCCCCCCCAATCTTCCACTCTCCTCCCCCCCCAAATCTTCCACTCTCCTCCCCCCCCAAATCTTCCACTCTCCTCCCCCCCGAATCTTCCACTCTCCTCCCCCCCGAATCTTCCACTCTCCTCCCCCCCCAATCTTCCACTCTCCTCCCCCCAATCTTCCACTCTCCTCCCCCCAATCTTCCACTCTCCTCCCCCCCCAATCTTCCACTCTCCTCCCCCCCCAATCTTCCACTCTCCTCCCCCCCCAATCTTCCACTCTCCTCCCCCCCCCAATCTTCCACTCTCCTCCCACCCCCAATCTTCCACTCTCCTCCCACCCCTCAATCTTCCATTCCAGCGCTGGATGACATCTCACTCTCTCTCTCTTTCTCTTCCCCCACCCCCCCCGCCTCGCGTTGCAGCTCCTGACAGCAGCCAGCCTGTCAATCAGATTGGCTGCCAGGTGCGAAACCCGGAGAGAACGTTAATCATCAGCAACCAACATGCGAACGCATCGGAAGCGGTAAGTTTTGTTCATGCAAGTTTGCCACAAGTTTAGCACCTCTTCCACTTGGCCGGCCACATTCCCTAGAATTAGGTCCAGTACCGCCCCCTCTCTTGTAGGACTTTCTACATGCTGGCACAAAAAGCTCTCCTGGATGCACGTTAAGAATTTTGTACCCTCTAAGCCTTTTACACTCTGAGTATCCCAGTTAATATTGGGGAAGTTGAAATCCCCCACTATTATTACCCTATTATTTGCACAATTTTCTGAGATTTGCCTACATATCTGTTCCTCTATCTCCCCCTGACTGTTTGGGGGCCTATAGTACACTCCCATCAAAGTGCTTGCCCCCTTTTTGTTTTTAAGCTCCACCCGTATGGCCTCATTAGAGGAACCTGCTAATATATCATCCCTCCTTATGGCAGTAATTGATTCTTTAATTAATATTGCGACCCCCCCTCCTCTTATACCTCCCCCTCTGTCTCGCCTGAAGATTCTGTACCCCGGAATATTGAGCTGCCAGTCTTGCCCCTCCCTCAACCATGTCTCTGTGACAGCAACAATATCATACTCCCATGTGTTTATCAACACCTTCAGTTCATCCACCTTATTCGCAAGACTCCTTGCATTAAAATAGATGCCATCCAGCCTTGCCCTCACATATTTGCCCTGTCTTCCAAGCTGACTTGTTTTTTTCTCTATATTTGGCTGCACATCACCCCCTATTGTAGCTCCACTTTGTATCCCATCCCCCTGCCAAGTTAGTTTAAACCCCCCCCCAACAGTGCTAGCAAACCTCCCCGCAAGGATATTTGTCCCGCTCTGGTTCAGATGCAACCCGTCCGACTTGTACAAGTCCCACCTTCCCCAGAAGCAGGCCCAGTGATCCAGGAAACTGAAACCCTCCCTCCTGCACCAACTCTTTAGCCACGCATTCATCTGTTCTATCCTCCTATTTCTATACTCACTAGCCTGTGGCACTGGGAGTAATCCAGAGATTACAACCTTTGAGGTCCTGCTCTTTAATCTGCTACCTAGCTCCCTAAATTCTTGATGCAGGACCTCATCTCCCTTCCTACCTATGTCGTTGGTCCCAATGTGGACCACGACCTCTGCCTGCTCACCCTCCCCCTTGAGAATGCCCTGAAGCCGCTCAGTGACATCCATGACCCTGGCACCAGGGAGGCAACAAACCATCCTGGAGTCACGTTTACGGCCACAGAAACGCCTGTCTGTTCCCCTTACGATAGAATCCCCTACCACTATAGCTCTTCCACTCTTTTTCCTCCCAGCCTGTGCAGCAGAGCTACCCCTGGTGCCAGGAAGTTGGCTGCTGCTGCCTTCCCCTGATAAGTCATCCCCCTCAACAATATCCAAAGCGGTATATTTGTTTGAGAGGGGGACGGCCACAGGGGACCCCTGCACTGCCTGCCTGCTCTTCTTACTCTGCCTGGTGGTCACCCAATTACTTCCTGCCTGTACAACCTTTACCTGCGGTGTGACCACCTCACTAAACGTGCTATCCACGACGTTCTCAGCATCGCGAATGCTCCTTAATGAATCCATCCGCAGCTCCAGTGCCGCAATGCGGTTTGTCAGTAGCTGCAGCTGGATGCATTTCCCGCACACATGGTCGTCAGGGACACCGGAAGGGTCCCTGATTTCCCACATAGAGCAGGAAGAGGCAGAGAGGTTTAGGGAGGGTATTCCAGAGCTTAGGTCCCAGGCAGTTGAAGGCATAGCCGCCAATGGTGGAGCGATTAAAATCGAGCTGCGCAAGAGGCAAGAATTGGAGAAGCGCAGAGATCTCGGAGGGCTGGCCAGGAGAGCACTGAAATAGTCAAGTCTAGAAGTAACAAAGGCGTGGATGAGGGTTTCAGCAGCAGATGAGCTGAGGAAGGGGCCTCAGGGGTGGAGATGGGCGATGTTACGGAGGTGGAAGTAGGAGTTCTCGGTGATGGAGCGGATATGTGATCGGAAGTTCATCTCAGGTCAAACAGGATGCCAAGGTCACGAATGGTCTGGTTCAGCCTCAGACATTGGCCAGGGAGAGGGATGGAGTCGATAGCTAGGGAACAGAGTTTGTGGCGGGGACCGAAGGCAATGGCTTCAGTCTTCACATATTTAGTTGGAGGAAATTTCTGCTCATCCAGTACTGGATGTTGGACAAGCAGTATGACAAATCAGACAGTGGAGGGGTCAAGAGAGGTGTTGGTGAGGTACAGATGGGTGTCGCAGCGTTCATGTGGAATCTGACGTGTTTTCCGATGATGTCGCTGAGGGGCAGCATGTAGATGAGAAATAGGAGGGGGCCAAGGATAGATCCTTGGGGGACTCCAGATGTAACGGTGCAGGAGTTGAAAGACAAGCCATTGCGGGTGATTTTCTGGCTACAACTGGATAGATAAGAATGGAACTATGCGAGCGCAGCTCCACCCAACTGGACATTGGAGAAGAAATGTTGGAGGAGGAAGGTGTGGTCAATCATGTCAAAGGCTGCAGACAAGTCGAGAAGGATGAGGAAGGATAGTTTACCATGGTCACAGTCTCATAGGATGTCGTTTGTGACCTTGATAAGGGCCGTTTCAGTACTGTGGCAGGGGTAGAAACCTGATTGGAGGGGTTCAAACATGGAGTTGCAGGAACGATGGGCACGGATTTGGGAGGCGACAACACATTCAAGATTTTGGAAAGGAAAGGAAGGTTGGAAATGGGGCGGTAGTTTGCAAGGACAGAGGGGTGAAGGGTGTGTTTTTTTGAGGGGGGTGATGACGGCAATGCAGCTCACACATCCACATGAATATGATTAGCAGCTTTCATTCATTGCTACAATCCATCTGCGTTTCCTTATCTGTAAATTTTTTATTCACACAAAAAAAATCAGATGCAATTTAATTAAAATTAAATCTCCAGACTCTTGATGAAAAATTGCCGAATCTTTTTAGATAATGAAATATACTTCCAAAGAAAGATGCTATTTGAGCTACGTTTTCTCCCCACCCCCTCCTTTTCTTTCACACCCTAATCATTGAAACTTTAGTTCCTTAGCTTGCTTGGATTCATTCAGCCTAACTGTCCAGCAAATGCCCAGTGAGTCATTATTCCTTGCTGTAATATCACAGCTGTCCCTGTGTACCAGCAAAACAGCTTTCTCATTGTCCGATGCTCGACGCTTTGTTTGTGGTCAGTCGCTCAGCACACAACAAAAGCTTGTTTGACCAACAGTGGTTCCAAAACAAAACCATGTTGGAGGAAGTGTTGTTAAGGATCTGAATTGATGTTCAGACAACTCCACACTGCTTCACATCCAAACAGCATTCTCCTCAAACATATACATTAACATGCGCACAAAAGCATTCGTTATCCCTGTTAAATGAAAATGAGCAACTCAAAAGGCTACAATTAACAGTGACAACAATGCTCAAGGAGGTTCCCTTGGCTTCTGCAATGCTTTAAGTCTAACAACTTCCAGATTTCCCAGCACCTCCCTTTAGTTAAAGGGGTTGTCTCCACAGATACAAGCCAACAACAACTGTCATTATCTGGCCAACAGGATCACATGGCCTTGTATCTTCCTTCCACCTTGGCCTAATTTTCTTCTCTTCGTTCCCAACAACAATGATGTTCTGAGGCACAGTTCCATACTGGTGACAGCCCCTCCAATAATTCACCAGTATGTGCGTGCAGACAGTGATGTTAGTAGACTCACAATAACCAAACCCAAGCTTGTCCTCAACCAGAGTCCACAGTTCACACTTTGCAGCAGAGGTCCATAGCTGATTCAGCACCCACCCCCTCCCCCACCCCGCCACACACACACCCATGACTGAGATCACAATCTAAGACCAGGGATTTTTCTGGTCTGTATGGCTCACGCAGCGGATTTACTCACTGAGCTGTCTGGGGGCAGGGGGAGACAATACAGTACCTTTGACAAGGACAATGTTCAGTAAAATGATCATTTATGCTCTTGCTGTCCAGCAGCTGAAGCAATCCTTCCAGTCAGCATAATTGACACTAGGAACTGCTAAATTGCTGTAATGGCTCTTAAGACCTTCATTTGGAGCATAGTAAAATTTCCATTTACAAATTATAGATTCATACAGTACAGAAGGAGGCCATTCAGCCCATCATGCCTGTGCTGGCTCTTTAAAAGAGCTATCCAATTAGTCCCACTCTCCTGCTCTTTCCCCATAGCCCTGCAAATTTTTCCTTTTCAAGTATATGTCCAATTCCCTTTTGAAATTTACTATTGAATCTGCTTCCACCACCCTTTTGAGGCAGCGCATTCTAGATCATAACAACTCGCCACGCAATAACATTTCTCCTCATCTCAGCTCTGGTTCTTTTGCCAATTATGTTAAATTACATATAGACAACATGCCTGATGTTAACATGCTGCAATAGAGGCCCACTTTATTCGACAATACAGCTATCACCATTCCCATTATATGAAAGGAGTGTTACCCAAGGGAGGCTTCATGTCTGTTCCAGGCTTGGTTCATACGAATCCCACTGCACACAAGTGCAAGTTGTTGTATAGATTCCAGGCTCTGTTTACCTTGCACTGTAACAAAGCTGTCCATCTATCCGCTCGACTCCAAAGTTAGAACACTGCCTTTAAAGCTCTACTCTGTCTGTTGACGAACTTCACAAGGCTGCATGGACTTGGAGCAGAAGCATCTTCCAGAGCGTTTCTATATTACACACTCAAAGCTGGGTATATCCAGCTTCACTTAACACCTAGTTTAAAGTCCTCAAAACTCTGGTTAGCTGCAGTCTACTGGAAAAGAATATCATTGTGTCAGGAATATTATTGAAAACATATGTTCCTATATGTGAATGTGAATTCCAAATGTTAAAATAATTTTTAGCATTTCACAATGAAATAAAATCCAACTAATCAACTGGAAACATGTCTGTGCAGTGAGTTACAACAAACTTTTCACCTTTGGGACCTAGACTTGAATCTTGCCCAGTCAGATAGGGTTGAAATCTTTTCTCTAATAGCTATTGGACTCCTATGTGAATAAGTTTAGACAATCTTGATCTAGTCCAGGCCCAGATGATAAAATTGCCCATAATTTGGCATTCCCATTCTGAAAGATGGTAAGGATGGTTTGTGTGAAAAATACAATTATATTATTATAATGAGTGCTTGTGAGTTTTGGGTTAAGGTACATTGTTGCGAGATCTTTACTCTACAACTGGCCCATGCTGGGGGGTACGGTAGTGTAATGATTATGATATAGGACAAGCAGCCCCGAAGTCATGAATTCAAATTCCACCACAGCATCAGAAAAACTTCAACATGGAAGCTGCTGCCTAGTTGAAAAAACCCAACTGGTAGGATCTTTGCTAACAAGCAATTGGCTGGCAAGCATGCACTGGGAAGACTATGAGCAGCAGAAAGACTGTATGTAGAGTCTGTCCAGGTAAAGAAAGGGCCAGACCCACCAGTGAGGAATCACAGGTTCACCTGAGAGTGAAAGAGAATGGCTAGATAGGGGATAAATGCAGTCCATTCTGGACAGAGAACAATTTAAAAATTAGATTTATTAATTTTATTGAATGGTGTACCCATTTCTAAATCTTTTTCGTGTCTGTCGTACACATTGTGCCCGTCATGCGGGTATACTTTAAACTGGAGTCCACATAGGCGGAACTGACAGGATTTCTGGTGAGGGATGTCATCCTGCTTGTCCCACCTCTTCACCGACCTCACAATGGAAGAATCAGATGCCCCCACTCCCGTCGGGATTTTGCATCGCAGGCAGAAAGGGGCAGAGGTCCAGCAGAGCCAGGCTCCATCCCAGACTCCTCCCACTGAGACTGCATGATTTTTGTGCTCCAATTTTGAGGCTTCAGCCTTCTACTCCTTTCTAATTGGTTATTTTCTACTTTTGTAGGTCGCCAATCATATAAAACCTTTCTCCACAATCACATTCCAGCAAAAAAAATCTGAGATACAATCTCAGTGAGAGGTCGCCATCCACCCCACTATAACCCACTAAAGATACACTTGTAACATAATAAACACATAAGAAAGTCAGAAAAATCTACCAATTGCTCAGCAGCTCCGGTCAGTTCGCATTCATGGCCCTGTCTGATCAGCTGAGGCCCAATGATCTAAGCCAAACAATCCCACAAGTCACCACAGCCCAGCCTCCATTGCAACACATGTGCAAAGTGTGCAATTGTATTACGACGTAACTAAGCAAGCAGACTACAACCCTCAAAAGACATTGCCAAGCCCCAGACTCTAGATTTCCCCATGCTGCCTGATAATATTGATTAAACCTTATTTTTTAAAATTAAAGTAATTACAATTTATGTTGCTACAAGTTAGGTACACAACTTAAAACGTACACAGAGATTGTTAAATATTTTTGAACAAATAAGCATTTTAAAAGGAAGGGTATAAATCTCAAGGGGAAAATTACAAAAGTAAACTTGATGCCCTTGACATCAAGGCAGCATTTCACCAAGTGTGGCACCAAGGAGCCCTAGTAAAATTGAAGTCAATGGGATTCAGTGGGAAAATTCTCCAGTGGTTGGAGTCATACCTAGCACAAAGGAAGATGGTAGTGGTTGTTGAAGGCCAATCATCTCAGCCCCAGGACATTGCTGCAGGAGTTCCTCAGGGCAGTGTCCTTGGCCCAATCATCTTCAGCTGCTTCATCAATGACCTTCCCTCCATCATAAGGTCAGAAATGGGGATGTTCGCTGATGGTTGCACAGAGTTCAGTTCCATTCGCAACCCCTCAGATAATGAAGCAGTCCGTGCCCACATGCAGCAAGACCTGGACAACATCAAGGCTTGGGCTCATAAGTGGCAAGTAACATTCGCACCAGACAAGTGCCAGGCAATGACCATCTCCAACAAGAGAGAATCTAACCACCTCCCCATGATATTCAATGACATTACCATAGCCAAATGCCCCACCATCAACATTCTGGGGGTCACCATTGACCAGAAACTTAACTAGACCAGCCACATAAATACTGTGGCTACAAGAGCAGGTCAAAGGCTGGGTATTCTGCGACGAGTGACTCACCTCCTGACTCCCCAAAGCCTTTCCACCATCTACAAGGCACAAGTCAGGTGTGTGATGGAATATTCTCCACTTGCCTGGATGAGTGCAGCTCCAACATCACTCAAGAAGCTCGACACCATTCAGGACAAAGCAGCCCGCTAGATTGGCACCCCATCCACCACCCTAAACATTCACTCCCTCCACCACTGGCGCACAGTGGCTGCAGTATGTACCATCCACAGGATGCACTGCAGCAATTCGCCAAGGCTTCTTCAACAGCACCTCTCAAACCCACGACCTCTACCACCTAGAAGGGCAAGGGCAGCAGGCACATGGGAACAACACCACCTGTACATTTCCCTCCAAGTCAGACACCATCCCGACTTCGAAATATATCGCCGTTCCTTCATTGTCTCTGGGTCAAAATCCTGGAACTCCCTCCCTAACAGCACTGTGGGAGAACCTTCACCACACGTACTGCAGCAGTTCAAGAAAGCGGCTCACCACCACCTTCTCAAGGGCAATTAGGGATGGGCAATAAATGCTGGCCTTGCCAGCGACGTCCACATCCCATGAACAAATAAAAAGAGGATTTCAAGCCCAATATTTGGGAGAAATATTAAAATAAATTGATATTGAAACGAAATAGAACACAAATAATTAGAGGATAACTCAATAGATTTTTTTGATATTCTGTTTATCTTAAAATTATGTTTAATATTTTTCTGTGTTATAATTTACCCATTTAACTTAAAACAGTGGCCAGGACGACGACGACGACAACAACTTGCATTTATTTAGCACCTTTAACGTAGTAAAACATCCCAAGGCGCTTCACAGAAGCAATTATCAATCAAAATTTGACACCAAGTCACATAAGGAGATATTAGAACTAGTGACCAAAAGCTTGGTCAAAGGGAGGTGGAGACAGAGGTAAAGAGGCAGAGAGGATTAGGGAGGAAATTCCAGAGCTTAGGGCCTAGGCAGTTGAAGGCACACCCGCCAATGGTGGAGCGATTAAAATCGGGGATATGCATGAGGCCAGAATCGGAGGAACGCAGAGATCTTGGAGGGTTGTAGGGTTATAGGACTGGAGGAGGTTACAGAGATAGGGAGGGGCGAGGCCATGGAGGGATTTGAAAACAAGGATGGGAATCACAAAACTCTGACAGCAGTAATTTTGGTGCAATATAATTGGTAATTTTTTATGACTAAACCAATCACATTATACCTCCAAAAAAAACTGTATTTACCTTTCTGATTGTTTCAGTCACAAAAATTACCAGTCAGACATGACACAAGAGACTGGCCACTAACCGTAGAAAGACTGAGTTAACCAGAAAGGTCAACGGTCTACATTAAACCAATCAGAAAGATCTTGCACAAGACTTCAGACAGGACAGACAAACACATTCTCTACACCAAAGGGCAACTAGACCCAGATTTTACTTAGCGATGGCTTCCCCACTGGAACTGTGGCAAGACATCTCCACTTTAGGAGGGTGGAAAATAGCAGCTGCAGGCCTCAGGCATCTGTACAGGTGGAGATGAGCTGAGCCAGCTGCTTGTGGGGCAGTGCAAGCAGAGGGGCCTTTCTAAGCTGAAATTTATATTTCATAGGCAAAAGGAGTGAATTGATCGCCCTGCAATCAATTCCAAACTTCAGGGGTGTGGTGGGGGGGGGGGGACAAAAGAGAGTGAAATTAAAATTTTTAAAAAGCACTTTAGCAATGCTGGATGACTGTAACATGTTGACATTGCTGGTGTCCACCATTGCTATGGCAGCAATGATGGAAAATGTAACGTGTGACGCTATATTTGGGCGAACAACTTCAACGTCTGCCATCACTTCCAGTGGAAAACCCTGGAAGTGGCCATAATCAAAGAACAGCTGACAGAACTCTCTGACCAGTGTCCCGCTCAACACCACCTGAAATCAGGCAGCAACAGTGAGAAAAATCCAGGCCCTAAAGTACCACAGTAGCAGTGAGAGTTAGATGGAAATCTACTGCAGCACCTGGCAGAAATACTTCACACATACTGAGGATTCTGTAACGCCCACAGGAAGGGTGCTTGGTAGGAAATGCAAGGCCTACCTACCAGTGTGTATTTTTAAAAAAATAACTGTTTAGGAAATAACATTTGGAATTGTGAAGAGGCAAATCAGATGCACACTCAGGTAGAGAGAGAGAAAGCACATTCGCTGAGATCAATACAACATGGATGGAAAAAGAAAGCGAGAATCTCTTCAACTACTGTAAATGTTCTGCAGTGAATTACATTCAGCAATAGCACTCTCAAGTCACACAAGACCTCAGCTATAAAATTAAAGGACATAAATGTCCTACATGGAGCTGTTTGTATTTCTGCTGTTTATGAGTGCCTGAGCATTTTTAATCAATTACCTGTTATGATACATTAATCATCCACTTACTTTTACTGTACTTGGAACAATTTAGTGATTAATATGCATTAGCCACAGTGGCTGATATAACTGGGATTTAATTAACCCAACAGATTGCGAACACCGATCAACTATTTGAGAATGTATTAAACATATAGAACGGAATTGGTTACAATTACTGCTTCAATTCATGGCAGCGATGTTAAATCAACGGCTGAAAGACAAAGAAAATATGTACAACAGGGAAAGGATCCAGAATCATCAGTCAGAAAAGAGCATTCTAATTGAGTGAGAACTGTGCTCAAACCTGGAATCGTCCCAGTTGCTCTCAACCATTTCACCACTTCTAATATTTTACCAAATAACATTCACTTTAATAGTCTAATGGGTAAATCAAATTCACCAGTCTTTATTTCATAGAATCTTACACATAGAAGGAGGCCATTCAGCCCATTGTGCCTGTGCCGGCTCTTTGACAGAGCTATCTAGGTTCGTCCCACTCCCCTGCTCTTTCCCCATAGCCCTGCAAATTTTTCCTTTTTCTTTTCAAGTATACATCCAATTCCCTTTTGAAAGTTACCATTGAATCTGCTTCCACGACCTTTTCAGGCAGTGCATTCCAGATCCTAACTATATAACAAAAAATATTCTCATCATTTAAGTTCTTAGCTGAGGTAGGATTTTTTTTTAAAGTTAGGCACAATAAAATAATAGTTAAAATAGTCAGATTTACACAAATGCAAACTGCTAATAATCAAATATGAAAAAGACATGGTCTAAGTGATTTGTGTTATGGGTCAGGTACCATACCCTAGTCTCAGAAGGACCTACACCAAACACAAAACCTTGAGTTTGAACTCACTTTAAAACTGTAGAGCTGAAAGCACTGTAGCTATCACAGCCCTACAAACCCCTGCAACCCTCACTTAGTATGCTGAGTTTAGAATTTTTTTAATAAATGTCAATGCATCATGATTCTGTCCCCTGCTCACACAGCCATCATTGTAGGGTTAAACTCTATTTGAAATTCACTTGTCTCTGCAGCTCATGATTTCGAACATTACTTACAATTTTTATTTTAAACCAGGAAATAGCAGCTCCCCTCCAATGCATTAGTGTGCAAATACACTGCTGATATAACACTAAGCCATACAGACCAGGTATGTCTCCCAGACTCTGCTGAATTTGATAATCTCAGCCAAGGGAGCAGCTGGATTGTTACACTGGTCTCACTGCACTAGGGAAGGAAAAATCACCTCGGATTCCTGCTCCTGATCCCCATTCAGTGCCCAATGCAGATAGCGTGCATACATGTTGGGTGAGGACAGCATTAGGCTGGGCTGTGATGCCCTAATAGCCTTCTGACACTCATTGTCTCAGGTCACATACAAAGATATCCACTTGGTTGGAATGGCAAAGTTGTGCAACAGCCCATGAAGCCATACCCCAGCATGAATCATCGCCTTCTGGAGAAAAGAGGAGAACATTGAAGGATAAAAATGATCTTCACTTATAGAACAGCAAAGAGTGTACCAAATCTCATGATTAGAATGAACTTGATCAAAGTATGATCGGGACTGGAAGTGCACAAAGGTTTGCTTTATCACCATTTCACCCTACTAATAAACGATCGGTGATGAGCTAAAATCCTTGATATGTGCAATTCCACATTGAGCAATAGCTGTAGTAATTCTACGCTATATGCAGGCTTTAGAGGCCCTAATGTACATGTGAATTTGATTGGAGGCGGGGGGGAGGAACTAAAGAGAATCTAACACCTGAACAGGATACAATTACAGCCAATCGTACTGTTCTCCTCCAGCACAACCCAATGGCCAGTTCCTTGTTCAAGAGCAGCCTCATGGTTTTGTGTTTTGTCCTCATAATGGGGCATAACCATTTTCTCAGAGAAACCCCTGGTAACAAGAAAATGCTTTTTGGAAAATGGTTGCGAGAGTGGTATTAACGTGGTCCTACTTCAGTGCAATCTGCTGAAAGCTTTTATTTGTTCTTGAGCACTGGCAGAAGTACCCAACCCCTCACCGAAAAAATCAATCACATTTAAATAAGTGTATTGCTCCATATTAATTCTTTAAATATTGAAATGTCCATGTAGCTTTCCAAAAATAGATCATTTAAAAGCTGCCAAAATAAGCTCATTTAAATTTTAACAACACAATGTTAAGAGCAGAATTCAAGAGACCGCTCATTTTGCTCCATTAATCGAATGTGTTAATTTACTGAAAACACAGCCTTGCAATTTTTTTTTAAAACTGCAAAGTAGTGGCATGATACTCAATGGGTTAATTATTAAACACCAACAATGGTTTCCACAAACACATCAAATTAATTAAAAAAGGTATGCACTGCTGCGCAAAGCCCCAGGGGTTCACTCCCCCGAGCAATTTTCTTCTACAAAAATAGACGTTGTAAAGTACAAGGCAACAGCAGTCACAACGAAAAGGTACAAGTCATTTTAAAGTTGTATTAGAAGCCTCTTACTGGTAATGGAAAGACCCCTGTGGCAACATAAATGTTCCTTTTATCCCACCATTCCGATTAAACAGTGTTAGGAATTAATAAATAACTGAGCAACAGCCCTCTTTGAGTGAGCATCCTCATTATCAGGGTGCCCATTGATTGATCTGTATTTTTCTCTCTCTCTCTCTCTCTCTTCCTCCACCGATTTTCCCAGGTTACTTAAAAAGCCAGCCTAACCTTTAAACGTTTACTGCTCTAACGGCTCAGCAAATAAATGCACTGCATTATGTAGTGTTTAACCATACAGACTTACAAGGTCCCAGGTTTGTTCCCTGATTTTTGATAAATTTGCTGGGAGCATGACATTTCAGTCCTCTGGACTAGGGGAGAAGAGGGGGGGGGGAAAAAGAATCCAGGATTCCCATTTTTAATTGCTACCCACTGACCCCTGCTGGAAAGTCTTTGTATGCGGATGTTGCGAGGCCAGGATCAGGGCCAACTGTAATAATGCCCTCCTCAGTCAAATAACCTGTTGGCACTCACTGTCTAGGTCTCCACATGAAGAATAGCCACATAGTTGAGTTACCAGAGGGCTGTCAGTGCCAATGCAACCAAACAGCAAGTTAGAACCTTCAGAGCAGAAAACTGGAGGGGAAAAAAATAAACTTAACATGTCTTAACATACTTTGTTTCTAACAAATCAGTTTTATTGAAAGGGTTTTACTTTTTCACAATTAAGCCACAAAGTTCACAATCGATTGGTCAGCATTCAGGGACTTGGCTAGAAAGTTTGTTTGTAAAAGAATCCATCTGCTTTCAGCAGTGTCAGGGATCCTTGGAGGAATTCCAAGTTCTGCCATGTCTTAACAGATCTTTAACACAACTGCTTACCACAGTAAATAAAACATATACTGGATTTCATGCACTTTTGTTAATAGTACTAAAGAAATGTAAAATGTATTATATATAATGAACAGAATTGTGGCCTGAATCCTATATTTGTAATGTGTCAGTTTCATCACTGTGCCTTCAGACAACATTTTCATGAAATCCATTTGGCAGAGCTAACCAAACTTTGTACCGCCACCAAAAAAATATGATTTACATGGCATTCCAAAGAGTTCTGGGGGGAGAAATGGGTTTGGACACTGACATTAATCCTTAGGCCACTTTCTTTAAATGATAAAGAGAAAAAGAGTGAAAGAAAAAGCAAGAAAAATGGGGGGAAAAGAAAGGGACCTTTTGGTAGATAGAAGCCAGCAAAAATCTACAGAGGAGCAATAATGCTCAGTATGGTTGCGAAGGCCAGCACGCCACGTGAAAATGCATAGGATTCAGTTTGCGGTGCCAGGCTGCCAACTTATGGCCATTTATTTTCATTATACCACAAACGAAATGCACAACTACAAATGGGGATGAGGAGGGGAGGGCAAAAAAAGAGGCAAAATGATGCAATTTGCATTGTGCAAAACATTTTGCTTCACAAAACGACAATGCAAAGCACACTACTGCCATGACACACACAAAATAGAATCTAGCTTTGTGTCTGTGTATATTCACACACTGAAAATTCAGGAACTAGTCTGATATGTGGAAATGCCACAACCTCGGATATACCATTTATAACTCTCGCATAAATACAGAAACTATAGGAAAAGGTGCCCTTTACAACAGGGCTGTTTAAAAAATGACACTTTTTCAACAGATCATCCAAAGACAGGGTTAAGAATTAGCTCTCCTGTAAATGAAAAACTCAGAAATTGAATGGTGTTGATTAGTAACTGTGTGCAACAACACTTCATTTATTTTAATACCAGCGGTGAAAATTGTTCATACAATCACATTCCATACAGTTATTTAAATGTAGTTTCTTTCTATTAAAAGATCAGGACTTCTCAAATGCAGTTTTTGTTAATCAGTGTACAAAAGGTACAAGGCTGCTTGAAGTACCTTTCCGTAGTCATTTCCTGATATCTTCCTCCTCTCAGGAGCTAAAATTAACCTTCCTTATGCTTAACAAAAATACATCAACAGTCCTCATCAAACTACCAGCACTGCTGTGGCTCAGACCAGCATTTTATCACAACTCAGCAGGAATTCTGCCCAGACAAAGTGAACAATCATTTTCAACTTTTTTTACACATTTAATAAGGGGGCATTAAATGTTTATTTGAGTCTCATCAGATTGCTGGAGGTTTTAATAATGGCATTGTCATTTTGTGGAAGAAGGGGAAATAGAACAGCTGCCCATTGTGATGACACCATGTGCAAGTAACACAGTTGCTTGTCAATTCAAAGCATGTCATTGCAAACTGAATTACATCATCCTGTCACACGTTTACAAAAAAATTACAAGAGTTTGACAACTGTTTTTCAGTGACAATAATTTCCCTTTAAATGTCATCTTTTGAGAAAAATACAAGGGTGCTCATTTGCAGTAACAAATGAGATCAGAGGTTGTTACCAATGGTAGCATATCATTTGGCACCATCCAAGATGGCAGTGGGTATATATATATATATATATCTATATATACACACACATACACATATATATGAACTTATTGGCCATTTTCATTACAGATAAGCTGAAAAGAAAATTGACGATCTCGATTTTTTTTTCTTGCACTCAGGTCCTAACTCAGAAAAGCTGCGAATGTCACTAAAAACAGCAAAGTAACCCCTTTTCTCATTCAGAGATGATGATGATGCTGTTGTACACTGCTAGTATCTTAAATAATTTCCTATGACATCTTGGTTCTGTTAAAACCATTTCTTGCTACCTTCTCCACTCCTTCCCACTCCCTACTTCTGTAACATGCTTAATTTGAACATCTGTTCAACGACCTAACTACAGCATTTAGTTAGCTATCTCCCAAACAGGAAGCACTCTGGTAGTTAGTTCATAGTAGGCAGAAAATGATCAATTGTGCCTTTCTGAGGAATCGTTCTTTCAGAAGATGTCTTAAGAAGTTCCCAATATTTCAAAAGAAGCAGACAGGCTATTTGGTTAAATACTCTAAATGCATTATAATATATCACGAAGTACACATACCCTACCAGCTTAGAAAGTCTGCCATAACCACATTTCAGTGATCGAGATTCATGGCAACCATTGCCAATGACATTTAACTGCCATGCCCATTTACCTGGCTCAACACAACTCTAAATGATGCAAAAAAAATCATGATATTTGTGGTCACTAAGTTTTTAGTCATTATTAATGGAACTTTTCTTCTACTGTTTACAAAAACAGCAAATAGCTAAGTGCAACTGGAGTAAGTTTAAACTAAAGCAGACGTCACACTGGTTTCATGAGTTTGTTTTGTGATTAAACAGGCTATTTGAATTATGAATAGGCCTAACCCCACAACATGTTATAAGGTATAAGCTAAAGCCCATGCACATGGAAGATATACATTTCTGGAGGAAAACCACACCCAGTAAATTAGACAAAGTTCAGACTGAAATTAAATGTTGGGGGCCATGAGGTGTGTAACAAGATAGACAGCTCATTAAAAAATATGTAAAGCACCTGGTTATTAGCCCGTTCCAAGGGGAAGGGGGGGAATTCACAAGGGATCACACACACTACCATAAAAGGACTCAAGTCCAATTAAGAAGATACACAGTCTGAAAATGCTAAGCTCTTCCGGCACACTTCCACCATAACTCCAGGGGGAGTGTGGCAGAAGGACTGCAATTAGGCCAGGGCCCAGATATGTCGGGTCACAACCTGTGGCCTTTGTTTGAGGTGAAGCGTCCGCCCATCTCAAAGAAGGCCATTGACGTGGAGAGGTCGGGAATTCCCTACGCCAGGAGTTCCCATATCCCTGGCCTCTTAGAGACTAAGTGCATTTTTGGAAACTGGTACGCCAAGTAGAAAGAGGCATACCGGCCTATTCCATCGTAGTTACCAGCCCACCGTGGAGGTTCAGACCACTAAGGTCTGGCCCCCAAAGAGGGTTTTACGTGTGGCCCAATCCTTCATGGGGTGTAGATGGATCCAGCACCACCTCCTCCCCCCACCCAGAGGCACCGGCGATGCTCCCACAATAGCAAAAGTGTCTACCGGCTGTATGTAGATACGGTGATCTCCCACTGAATCCTACTTTTGCAGTGCAGTCACCTATGGAAGTCAATGGCAGGCATGATCCCATTTATTGGAATTTCAGGAGCCGGAGTTCTGTTCAGTGTAGAGCTAGATGTTTCAGCAGGATGTCGTCCACTATGGCGGGACATGAGCACATTTATATAAAGGCAGGTATGAAAACTCAGTCAGCTGACATTCCATCAAAATACACAATTCAATTGTTAAAATAAAAAGTTCTTCAATTGAGGCTGTCTGATCCTACAATTCTTTTTTCCCCCACTAATAGCCCAAAAATGAGCTCTAGGCAAAAAGCAGCCCACACCATTCTTAAGCCAACAAATTCCATGAAAAAAGTTTTTATTTTGGGTGCCTATACCTTTAAGAGCATATTAGATCACCCCGATTGCAGGACTTCCCTGTCCACACCCTTATAGAGCATCGCCTGGAGAATTTTGCAGATCTTTTCCACTACAGGAGGCAACACCCAAAGCAACCTACAATGAAGATAAAGTCAAGGCTCAAGCTCAGTGCAAACAGAATGATAAGGTAGACGACCACTTTACTGGTTTCTCCAATGAGCGAAGATGAACTAACCACCAAGTCAAACAATCTTGTTTTGTCAGTTGTTTTTGTTTTGGCGGAACTCTGTTGAAGGGTGCATAGCACATCACACAAGTCAATTGAGAATAATGTTAATGTTTTGAACTTTTGTGAGTTTTTTTATACGTAAAGCATGCCCTCCTGGGAATCGAGCACAATTTCAATTTTTATTTTAAAAACAAAAACAAAGAACCTCGAGTGCCTGCACGCTCTGCCACCCTACTCCACAGGAATGAAGGGGGAGGGAGTGCGCATGTATGGAGCAGAACTCCTTTCATAGTATTAGGAGTGTGATACTTAAGGAGTTAGTTATTTTCCTTCTTCAGTTCTCCCTTGCACATTTGGCCTTTATGAGGAAGGGAACTAGTCTGGGCACCATGGCCATTCATCGTCAGACATGAGACAGATGGGATCAGCGTCGCAAGTTAGCTGCTCATGCAGAAGGTATAGAGGACTAGTAAGCAGCAGTTAGCATGGAACCAGATAGGGAAGATGCAGCCTGACCAATCTCCTCAACAACTCTGAGGAAGCGATAACCCAGGTGGTCGGTAGAAAACGCCACTGTTTTTACAGGTCTGGTGTACCTAGATTTCCAAAAGGCATTTGGTAAAGTTCCACATGAAAAGCTAATGGTTAAACTCAAAGCTTGGGGAGGCCATGCAAATCTTTGGAATGGATAGAAATTGGCTAAAGGGTGGAAAACAACAGGTACAGGTTAGAGGAGTCATGTCGGGGTGGAGAAAGGGGAAGTACTAGGTGGGGTGCCCCAGGGCTCAGTGTTGGGACCACTACTGTTTCTAAATAACATAAATGACTTGGACTCCAAAACTCAATGCATAGTAGTCAAATTTGCAGACGATACCATACTAGGTGGGGGAGTAAAATCAAAGGAGGCAGCTCAAAAATTACAGAGTGAGTTGGACAAAATATGTACATTGGCAGAAAATGGCAGTTGAAATTGAATGCAGACTAACGCAAAGTACTTCATAAAATAACTGGAAAAATAAATGCCACACATACTCTCAAAATGGCCAGGATCTAGGGGTCTTAGTAAATTCGAAGCCCAACATGTCCAACTATGTACAGCAGCAATTAATAAAACTAACAGAATGTTGAACTACATAGCCAAAACAGTAGAATACAAGTCAGAGGAAGTCACGATCAAACTATACAGTGCTCTGGTCAGACCGCACTTTTGAGTACTGTGTCCAGTACTGATTGCCATGAAGCAAGGAAGACACTCAAGCGTTGGAGGCAGTGCAGAGAAAAGCTGTGAGACTGATCACTAATGTAAAAAGGTCTACATTATAAGAAACAGCTGGAGAAAATTGGACTTTCCAGCTTGGAAAGGAGGAATCGGAGAGGTGATCTTAGACGTATATAAGATAGTTAGGGCTATAGAAAAGGTAAATTTGGAATATTACTTTAAATTAAATTGTGAGATTAGGACAAGGAGACACAAATTCAAACTAGTAAAAATTAAATTGAAAACTAACACCAGGATGCTGTTCTTCACAAAGAGTGATCAACATGTAGAATGGAATCCCAAGCACAGTAGTGGAGGCAAAAACCCAGGAATAATTTGGAAACAATTAGATACTGCAATTGGAGGGAACATAAGGTCTTTCTGGATGGATAAATTAAGATGTACCAAATGGCCTTCCTGATTCATAGTTATCTCATGATCTTGCGATTTCATTTTGTTGCCGATAAACTGTTTCTCTGTTTTATCAACTAAAATTGTCAGCGACTAAGCCCATCGTTAGAAGTCTCAAGCAACAGGTAGGAAATAGGGATCTACAAAAATAGGGCAGGTTATACTGGGTGCAGTGGGGGGGGAGGGGGGGGTTGGAAAAGCGACATCACAGCACGCGTATACACACACACACACACACATACACACAGACACACACGACCAACTCCACAAGCCTGTAAATAAATGTCACGTTTCATCATTTTACACTAAAATAGCTTAAAACTAAAATGGAAATTTTCAATCTCTTTTCCCCCCAGGTGTTCATTACTTTTTATGCAACAAAAACAATTTTTTAAAAAACGATAAATAGCATGGACTCACACAGCTTTACTTTAGTAATAGGATCTCTTTAATACAAACAGCGTGTTTTCAACCAAAATTATTTTTAATATATCTGCCTCCAGTGCTTGAATATCTTCCTTGCTTCTTAGCAACCAGAACTGGACACAGTATTCAAGGTGTGCTTTGACCAGAGCACTGTACAGTTTGATCACAAGTTCCTCAGACTTCTGTTCTACCGTTTTGGCTATGTAGTTCAACATCCTATTTGTTTTGTTAATTGCTGCTCTGCATCCTAGCTCTGTTTTTGTAGCATTATATTAACTACAGCATTAATGTCAGACACTAAACCCTAACTGGAATGATTTCCTCACAACTCTAGGTTTCAATTAGTGTATACCCCAATGATTATAGTGCTGAATAATCCAGAT
This sequence comes from Heptranchias perlo, assembly GCF_035084215.1. Lineage (NCBI taxonomy): Eukaryota > Metazoa > Chordata > Chondrichthyes > Hexanchiformes > Hexanchidae > Heptranchias > Heptranchias perlo. Next base: position 45,492,122 of record NC_090332.1, read on the forward strand.
AATGTAGAATCCTGACTCCACTGTAACGAATAACCTGGATAATGTAGAATCCAGTTAGTACTGCAATAAATAACCTAGATATTAAAGAACCCAACCACTGTACTGAATAACCTAAATAATATAGAAACCAGTCACTACTATACCGAGTAACCTAGATAATACAGTATCTACTGAATAACCTAGATAATGTAGAACCTAGTAACTATTTCAATGAGCAACCTAGATACTGTCTACCACTGTACTAAACAACCTAGATAATATAAAACCCAGTAATTACAATGAATAACCCAGATAATTTAGAACCCAGTAACGACTATAATAAATGTACAAGATAATACAGAATCCAGCTACTACTGTACTTAACCCACATAATACAGAACCCAGTAACTACTGCAATAAATAACCGAGATAATGTAAAGCTCAGCCACTACTGTACTAAACAGAATAATTATTGGACCAAATAATAAAGTAATCTTGAAAGAAGACATTGCCAAATCAGAACCAACTGTCCACAGGCCTGGTTCAATCTCCTAGTGATGTATTTGCGATATTGTGTAGAATCCAGTAACTACTGGAACAAATGGTGCACCTGGTGTCGATTTGCATTTGAACGATATTACCAAATACCAAACTGCATAGGATGTGGGCACTTGCTCCAGCAGATTGTTGGAAGGCGATACATGGCTGCATTTTGTGACATATCGTCCTGACAATTTACAGGTTGTGTAGCAGGTTACTGATGTCCATTTGATCAGGTTACCGTGGCTGGCAATGCCTTCAAATACATGATCATCCACTAAAAGCCTAGTTCTTGCCAGACAATGCTTCCTGCTGTCATGGAGAGGACCCAACGCCCCTTGCCCCCCATGCCTGACTCAGTGTAATTTGGGAGATATATCAGTTTTGAAGTGAACTGCCTTTGTCTATTGACTTTGTCAAGCCCTTTTTCTTAAGGCTGGGTCTGATACGGTTTGCTCATCTGGTGAATTCACCACCTACCCCCGTCCTGTAGACATTCTCCCCCAAACAGAAGGGGGTGATTTTATAAATAAAAATAAGGTAGAAATAAAATATTCCAGATATTATAGCATCCTTAGAACTGCAATTTATCAAATGCTTCTTTTGCAACATATAATGATAGAAAACAGAAAGTGCTGGAGATATACAGCAGATCCCTCAGCATTTGTAAAGAGATAAGGCCAGACCCTATAGACAAAAGTTCTGTGCCCAAATGTTAGCCAGTCTTTTCTCTTTACCCCAAAAGAACTCTACTTCCCAAACTGTGGTACTTTTTGCTATTCAACCATGAATAATATAAAATCAAAGTACTATATGAAAATAAGGACATAATATATGACTGAATTACATCTGCACACCCTAGTTTAATTTTGCCCTGCCCTCTAATCCCACTTCACCTGAAAACTACTCCTGGTCTGACTCCCAATTTAACATCATGGAAAACGGACCAATGTTATTCTTATATACATATCTTGTTGATCCCTTCTTATTATAAAGGACATGCCCACAAGTTAAAATTGGTAACATAATCTGTGAATTCAGATCATAGAATCATAGAAAGGTTGCAGCACAGAAAGAGGCCATTCGGCCCATCAAGTCCACATCAACTCTATGCAAGGGCAATCCAGCTAGTCCCACTCCCCTGCTTTTCCCCGTAGCCCTGCAAATGTTTTCCTTTCAAGTACTTATCCAGTTCCCTTTTGAAGGCCATGATTGAATCTGCCTCCACACCCCCTTGGGTAGTGCATTCCAGATCCTAGTCACTCGCTGTGTAAAAAAGTTTTTCCTCATGACCTTTGGTTCTTTTGCCAATCACCTTAAATCGATGTCATCTGGTCCTTGGCCCTTCCACCAATGCGAACAGTTTCTCTCTACCTACTCTGTCTAGACCTTTCATGATTTTGAATACCTCTATCAAATCTCCTCGCAACCGTCTGTTCCAAGGAGAACCACCCCAGCTTCTCCAGTCTATCCACGTAACTGAAGTCCCTCATCCCTGGAATCATTCGAGTAAATCTCTTCTGCACCCCCTCTAAGGCCTTCACATCTTTCCTGAAGTGCATTGCCCAGAACTGGACACAATACTCCAGTTGTGGCTGAACCAGTGTTTTATAAAGGTTCATTATGACTTCCATACTTTTGAACTCTATGCCTCTATTTATGAAGCCCAGGATCCCATATCCTTTTTTAACTACTTTCTCAACCTGCCCTGCCACCCAGATCTCTCTATTCCTGTACCCCTTTTAGAGTTGTGCCCTCTAATTCATATTGCCTCTCCCCATTCTTCCTACCGAAATGTATCACTTCACATTTTTCGGTGTTAAATTTCATCTGCCACGTGTCCACCCGCCACCAGCCTGTCTATATCCTCTTGAAGTCTATCACTATCCTCCACAGTTTACTACACTTCCAAGTTTTGTGTCATCTGCAAATTTTGAAATTGTGCCCTGTACACCTAAATTCAAGTCATGAATATATATCAAGAAAAGCAGTGGTCCCAGCACCAACCACTGTACACCTCCTTACAGTCCAAAAAACCGTTCACCACTACTCTGTTTCCTGTCCCTTAGCCAATCTTGTATCCATGTTGCTACTGCCCCCTTTACTCCATGGGCTGCAACCTTGATGTTAAGCCTACCGTGCGGCACTTTATCAAACGCCTTTTGAAAGTCCATATATACCACATCAACCGCATTGCCCTCATCTACCCTCTCTGTTACCTCATCAAAAAACTCTGTCAGGTTAGTTAAACATGATTTGCCTTTAACAAATCCACCCTCGTCCAAGTGATTGTTAATTCTGTCCTGGGTTATTATTTCTAAAAGTTTCCCCACCATTGTGATTAAACTGACTGGCCTATAGTTGCTGGGTTTATCCTTACACCCTTTTTTGAACAAGGGTGTAACATTTGGAATTCTCTAGTCCTCTGGCACCACCCCCGTATCTACGAATGTTTGGAAGATTATGGCCAGTACCTCCGCAATTTCCACCCTTACTTCCGGCAGCAACCTAGGATGCATCCCATCTAGACCGGGTGACTAATCTACTTTAAGTACAGCTAGCTTTCAAATATCTCTTCTTTATCAATTTTTAGCCCATCCAGTTTCTCAACTATATCTTCCTTTACTGAGACTCTGGCAGCATCTTCTTCCTCGGTAAAGACAGTTGTAAAGTACTCATTTAGTACCTCAGCCATCCCCTCTGCCTCCATGAGTAGATCTCCTTTATGGTCCCTAATTGGCTCCACCCCTCCTCTTACTACGCATTTACATGCCTGTAGAAGACTTTTGGATTCCCTTTTATGTTGGCCGCCAGTCTTTTCTCATACTCTCTCTTTGCCCCTCTTATTTCCTTTTTCACTTCCCCTCTGAACTTTCTATATTCTGCCTGGTTCTCACTTGTGTTATCAACTTGACATGTCATACACCCCTTTTTTCCATTTCATCTTACTCACTATCTCTTTTGTCATCCAGGGAGCTCTGGCTTTAGATGCCCTATCTTTCTGCCTCATGGGAATGTGCCTAGACTGTACCCGAACCATCTTCTCCTTAAAGGCCGCCCACTGTTCAATTACGGTTTTGCCAATCTTTGATTCCAATTTACCCGGGCCAGATCTGTTCTCATCCCATTGAAATTGGCCCTCCTGCAATTGAGTATTTTTACTTTAGAGTGGTCCGTGTCCTTTTCCATAGCTATTCTAAACCTTATGATACTATGATCGCTGCTCCCTAAAAGCTCTCCCACTGACACTTGCTCCACTTGGCCCACCTCATTCCCTAGAACCAAGTCCAGCAATGCCTCCTTCTTCATTGGGCCGGAAACGTACTGGTTAAGAAAGTTAACCTGAACACATTTCAAAAACTCCTCCCCCTCTTTGCCCCTTATATTATTATTGTTATCCCAGTCTATATTAGGATAGTTGAAGTCCCCAGTTATCACTACTCTATAGTTTTTGCACCTCTCTGTAATTTCCCTGCAAATTTGCTCCTCTATATCCTTCCCACTAGTTGGTGGCCTATAGAATACACCCAGTAGTGTAATGGCACCTCTTTTATTTCTTAACTCTAACCAAATAGATTCTGTCCTTGACCCCTCCAGGACATCCTCTCTCTCCAGTACTGCAATATTCTCCTTAATACCGCCACCACCACCCCTCCTTTCTTTCCTTCCCTATCTTTCCTGAACACTTTGTATCTAGGAATATTTAGCACCCAATTCTTCCCTTTTTTGAGCCAGGACTCCATTATCACCACGACATCATATTCCCATGTGGCTATTTGCGCCTGCAGCTCACCAACCTTGTTTACCACGCTTCGTGCATTTACGCACATGCACTATAAACCAGTCTTAGACTTTCTTGTACTCTCTCTTAGTCTGATGAATATCATTCATCAATGGCTTAAGCTTTCCTCTTGGATTTATTATGTCACCTGAACCCCTTATCGAGTTAGTATGTTCCAACACAGGTATGCATTATTCTGTGTGTGGGATTGGCACTGCCAAGTGGATCTGATGTGAAGTGTTTGCTTTTAATCATACTGCAGAATCAAAACAATTTTTTTTTTTAAATCACTGTGTCAATGTCACTGCAATTATCATTGCACAGTTTATTTAACCGGCTTTTCATTTATGAGTTCTGAAGCAGCCAATGAAAACATTAAGAACAAGGACTATCAATCAGGAGACCAAAGGTGCATTCATTAAAGCACTGAATAGTCAAATATTGCTTTCAGGTCAATGATATGCAGTCTGGTGTATATCTGTAGAGAAGGCATTGCTTCCAAATCTCAATGCCCAGGCAGTGCAGGAATAGAGTTTGCACAACCTTTTCCAAACCCAAATACCAACAACAACTTGCATTTATATAGCACCTTTAACGTAGTAAAATATCCCAAGGTGCTTCACAGGAGCATTATCAAACAAAAGTTGACACCGCGCAACATAAGGAGATATTAGGACAGATGACCAAAAGCTTGGTCAAAGAGGTAGGTTTTATGGAGAGGTAGAGAGATTTAGGGAGGGAATTCCAGAACTTAGATCTTTGAGGGTTGTATAGTTGGAAGAGGTTCTAGAGATTGGGAGGGACGAGGCCATGAAGGGATTTGAAAACAAGGATGAGAATTTTTAAATCAAGGCATTGCCAGACCAGGAGCCATGTAGGTCAGCGAGCATAGGGGTGATGAGTGAACGGGACTTGGTCTCAAAGCTGTCAAATGTAAGGTGTGCTTCACAACAGTCTTCCTCCTCCCTCCCTTATGGCAGTTCAACCGTTGAGAAATCAAAAGAAAAAGTGACTAACAATATAAATATTTAATATTAAAGCCGAGGAAGGGGAGAATGTTCATTTTTTTGGATGCAGATACAGATTTTTGATGAGGAAACATGATTTTTTTGTGAGAATGATGTATTTTTGGCTTTCAAAACAAATAAAGATTTCATAACGTGCACTTTCTGGAGCTGCATCTTAAATATAGAACATTAATAGATATTGGACCAGAACACTGAGCACTTCCATTTCACTTTTTTAGTAATTTTCAAAGATATAACTCTTTCCCCTTCCATGTTTTTGCTACAGGAACTTCTAAGTAATAGCCTGTGGTATTACAGGAATATACAACGTCTAGGTGGATGGCTGGCAAGCCTTTACTATTGGACATAGGAAATGCTCAAACAAATGGGTAGCTCTGTAGTTTTAATTCAAGTTCCTTTTTGTGGTTTGTTTTGTTCAGTCCTCCACAGAAAAATCCTTAGCAGGGCACAGAAGACAGTCATATCGGTACTAACGCAACGACGGTTTTAAATGGGGCAGCTGGTCTCTGTGCTGGTACGCTTGCTGATTGTGAACAGTGCCTTGCAGTGACCATAGAGCAACGATTATTAGCATGTGGACTCTTGAGTAAACTCTGGTGAAAGGAAAACACCAATTATCACAACAAAGTTAAACAATCTTCAGGCAGGCCAGTTCTAGACTTTTCCTTTAAAGCTGAAGTTTTGTGGCTCGGCAGTATTTCTAACCTCAGCAACAACATCATAACTGCACCCTGCAATTCCTCATCAGTACCCTACAGTTGTGGCTGCCTTGACTGAAATGGACTTTTCTAAAAATTACAATGTGGTGCCGGATGGCTTTGCAATGTATCAAACTAAGTACAGCACAGGAGGAGGCCATTCGGCCCATAGTGTCTGCTCCTTGAAAGAGCTATCCAATTATTCCCATTCCCCTGCTCTTTCCCCATAGCCTTATATATTTTTTCTCCAAGTATTTATCCAATTCCCTTTTGAAAGCTATTATTGAATCTGCTTCCACCACCCTATCAGGCAGTGCATTCCAGATCGTAACAATTCGCTGCGTAAAAAAATGTTTCCTCATGTCGCCTCTGGCTCTTTTGCCGATCACCTTAAATCTGTGTCCTCTGGTTACCGACCTTTCTGTCACTGGAAACAGTTTCTCCTTATTTACTCTATCAAAACTGTTCATGATTTTGAACACCTCTATCAAATCTCCTCTTAACCGTCTCTGTTCTAAGGAGAACAATCCCAGCTTCTCCAGTCTCTCCACATAACTAAAGTCCCTCATCCCTGGTACCATTCTAGTAAATCTCTTCTACACCCTCTCTAAGGCCTTGACATCCTTCCTAAAGTGTGGTGGCTAGAATTGAACACAAGCTGTGGCCTAAGTAGTGTTTTATAAAGGTTTAGCATAACTTCCTTGCTTTTGTATTCTATGCCTCTATTAATAAAGCCCAGAATCCCATATGCATTTTTTTTAAAAAAACAGCCTTCTCAACTTGTCCTGCCACCTTCAAGATTTGTGTACATACACCCCCAAGTGTCTCTGTTCCTGCACTCTCTTTAAAATTGTACCATTTACTTTATATTGCCTCTCCCCAGTCTTCTTACCAAAATGTATCACTTCACACTTCTCTGCATTAAATTTCATCTGCCATATATCTGCCCATTTCACCAGTCTGTTTGTGTCCTCCTGAAGTCTGTAACTATCCTCCACATTGTTTACCACATTTCCGAGTTTCACGTCATCTGCAAACTTTGAAATTATACCCTCTATACCCAAGTCCAGGTCATTAATATATATCAAAAAGAACTGTGGTCCTAATACTGACCCCTGGGGAACACCACTGTATACTTCCCTCCAGTCTAAAAACAACCATTCACCACTACCCACTGCTTTCTATCCCTTAGCCAATTTTGTATCCACACTGCCACCATCCCTTTAATCCCATGGGCTTTAATTTTGCTAACAAGCCTATTGTGTGATACTTTATCAAATGCTTTTTGAAAGTCCATATTCACAACGGCAACCGCACTACCCTCATCGACCCTCTCCGTTACTTCATCAAAGAAGTCAATCCAGTAGTCAAGGACGATTTTTCTTTAACAAATCCGTGCTGACTTTCATTTATTAGCCCACACTTTTCCAAATGCCAATTAATTTTGTCCCAGATTATTGTCTCAAAGTTTCCCCACATTAGGCTGACTGCCTGTAGATGCCGGGTTTATCACTCTCCCTTTTTTTGAACAGGGGTGTAACATTTGCAATCCTCCAGCACCATCCCCATATCTAAGGAGGATTGGAAGATTGTGGCCAGAGCCTCTGCAATTTCCACCCTTACTTCCCTCAGTAACCCAGGATGCATCCCATCTGGACCAGGTGACTTCTAATTTGAGTACTGCCAATCTTAAGTACCTCCTCTTTATCTATTTTTATCCTATCCAATATCGCTACTGCCTCCTCCTTTACTGCTACAATGGCAGAATCTTCTTCCCTGGTATCATAAACAGTAGTTTTGCTGCACCACTTAATGTTATTTTGAAACATGGCTTTTTTTGTCTTAGAAAATAAATTTCATTTCAAAAATAAATGTAATTTATTTTTCACTTCAGAAGTGAAACTAAACTATCCAGGGGACTGAACAAGAGGTGCACAAGATGCCCTCTCTCCCAAACTCAGCATATGGATAAAATAGCTGTGGGTCACATGCAAATTTAAGTAGATAACAAAATGGGTTTTGCACAACAATAGAAAAACCCCAGGCACTGGAACATGAGTACACCATTCAGCCCTTCAAGCCTGTTCCGCTATTCAATTAAATCATGATGTGGAGATGCCGGTGATGGACTGGGGTGGACAAATGTAAGGAATCTTACAACACCAGGTTATAGTCCAACAAATTTATTTTAAAATCACAAGCTTTCGGAGATTATCTCCTTCGTCAGATGAATGAATGAAAAGGTTCTCAAATCGCATATCTTATACTATGTTGGGACAGCATCACACCAATCAAAAGGTGTCGTTGTTATTCAAACAGGCCAGTCACGGAGAACAGCACGTCCCAGTACACTCGATATACATTGTGTCTATTACACAGGCAGGCAGAAAGAAACTCAAAATGGCAGAGAGAGAGAGAGAATTTTAAAAAACATATAAATGTTTTCCCCCTTTCTGCCTGCCTGTGTAATAGACACAATGTATATCGAGTGTACTGGGACGTGCTGTTCTCCGTGACTGGCCTGTTTGAATAACAACGACACCTTTTGATTGGTGTGATGCTGTCCCAACATAGTATAAGATATGCGATTTGAGAACCTTTTCATTCATTCATCTGACGAAGGAGATAATCTCCGAAAGCTTGTGATTTTAAAATAAATTTGTTGGACTATAACCTGGTGTTGTAAGATTCCTTACAATTAAATCATGGCTGATCTGTATCTTAACTCCATTTACCCGCCTTGGCTCCATAGCCCTTATTACCCTTACCTAACAAAAATCTATCGATCTTAGTTTTGACATTTTCAATTGGCATAGCTGTAACAGCTTTTTGTGGGGGGGTGGGGGGGTGGGGGGGGAAAGAGTGTTCCAGATTTAGGCAATTTAGGCCCTCTCCTATCCAGCCCCCCATCCCCAACCCTGTGCCCCCCACCCCTCCCCCTCACAGGCAAACTGGAGAGACCGGAGATAACACTGAGTCCTCACTCTAAAAATCTGCTTTGGGTAACAATGTCATGCCTATTAAATGAGATAAACTCCTCATCCTCTTCTCCGCTATCCTCCCTGCCCATCCCCACCACCCATCCCCCCCGACCAATGTAATTATCTCCAACGATAATGGTTGTCTTACCAACAAACACCTGGAGTGCCTATAATTGACAGCCATCTTACCAACACAACCCATGTGCCTGGAAAGTACCATGAACAAAATGTAGTGATGCAACCACATGTGTAAATCTCCTAAAGCTTAATAAAATTCTTAAGCAAAATAAAGTAAAGTGAACAGTTCAACCTAGCTTTGCACTCAGTCTAATCCCTAAAGCCATCTCAAAATAGCTTACATTGAGGCGACTAAATATACCCATTTGGGTGAGGTCAGTTAACCTTCCCACAAGTATGAAGATCACTGCAGTGTTTAATATATTAATTTTTTAATATTTATTTTTAAATGGCTTTAAGAAAGAGAAAGAATTGAAACAAAATATGGGAATGAAAAGAAAACAGGGGCAGAAAAAAAAAGAAACTTCCAGTAAGTGTTACTGTGCATCTAGTACATTCCATTCACAAGTCTATATTTTCCAATGGAAAGTGACAAGCAATTAGTTTTAATGAGAGAGGTGTGGAAGACAGTAGCTTGAATTAAATATTCCCATTCGTCACATACAACACAGGTCAGCAGTTCCACCAGCAACACGAGAGGCCAGCCACAGCCGAGGATTTGTTGGGACTTGCAGGTACTGTTGAGGCAGCCCAAAAGCAGCTGTCTGACCCAGAATCGCTCAGCAGCTACAGTAACAGGGTGGGCTGAGTTCAGGCTGGACAAACATTTCAACCAAATTAATTCATGCGGCGCTCCCTGCCCTTCTGATACTTGCAGTCTCCACCTTTTTTTTAATCTTTCAATCAGCACTGCATACAGGTGCTTGTTATTCTGCACTGCAGTGATGAGCGTTGGTAACGCAGACACAGATGATACAGGCAGTGGGTGCAGATGGACTCAGCACAGCCAGTGGGCAACATATACACATCAACAGCTTGATTCTCTACAACATTACACCCTCATATGTGATTTTTGTTTTGTATTTTTTTTCTAATCTCTACATGTCGCCTCAATTTTTCTCCTTTAAGTATAACGCTCATTACAAATTTAGTTGCTGCACTTCAATGCAAACTTTAATTGAGGGCACACAAAGGTAACACACAGGAGCTAATAAAAGCAGAAATACAGGTTAATTTTATTCAGGAAGCAGGTTCAGACCTAAATATAGACTTGTTCAGATGCAGTGGTTTAAACCTTCAGAAATGATTACTAAATATCCTCTTTTAGGCCCTGAAATAACGCAGGGCGAATATTAATGTACAAAGGCTTAACGTATTCACATGAATCTTCTTCACTCTCTTACTTAACGGAAGCTTTAACTATTCAAAATAAATAGGTTAACGTCTCCACTAAGATAGCAATAAAAGGAGTTTTGTACGAAACATTAAGCACAGCACAAGTTCAAGGCCTCAACCTCATGTTTCTCCATCAAGGAGAAGCTGAATTTGGTACTGCACGGATTGGGTTTTCATGTTAAGACACCTGCCTTGGTCTTCGCTGAACTCCTAAGAGGGACACACTATTTCGCTGATGACCTAAAATCATTCTTAAAAAAAAATCCTCCACAAACCACTTAGTTGACAGTTAGCACTCTAATTTTATTTAAAAAAATACACGGAGGGGAATATCTCCATGTACATGAAAATAAATGAAGAGATTCAAACATGAAAGAAAGACACATGGGGAAATTATGGATTAATACAAGATTAAAAATCACTTAAGTCAGAGTTATTAGAATAATCCTCTCCTTTGCGTAATGAACTATATTCTCAATAAAAATATTCATGTCCTGGGATCGAACACTCTTGTCTCAGAGTTGCCATGGAATCCAAATACATTCTTCCCAAGAATGTATATTCCACGTAAATCCTAGTCCATTGAGAGCATCGTCTAATATCATAATAACTGCACTCCTGATTGGTCAAGAATGCAGAATTTGAATGAATGCACAATTCTGATCTCGGATACCTGCAATTCAAAATAAGGAATGGAGTGAAGAAGATGTTGACCAATTCCTACATAAACATTAGTAAATTCAAAAGAATAAAAAAATTATTGCAATAACCAATGGTGTGCCAAATGTTTATCACATTTCTTTAAAAGAAAGACACTAAAATCCACAATAGGTAGAGCATTGGACACAAGCGAAAAAGAGTTGAATTGCAGCCTGTGACATTGGCTTTGTGTAGTGAGTTAGGTCAGTCCTTGCCTAGGCTGTTAAATTGAGCAGTTTGTGTCCTCTGAGGATAGTGGTGGGGTCAGGGGGTGGAGGGGAGAAGAGAGGAAATAGGATTGAAGTAGCATGGCTGGTCCTATATCACAGAACCACACCTTGCACAAGGTAAAAGAAAGCAAAGAAACCATTACACTACTCAAGGTCACACTGTCAAAAAGGAATAAAATTGTGACCCGAGGTAAACAGATATCAGTGTTGTAGCCATATCATACCGAACGGATGGGAATAAAACAGGACCCTTTTTTTTCCACTTGTGATCTTAATCAATCTGATACGGTTCTGACTGTATATGGAGAGTCCAGAGTGCCATTGGCATTTATGAGTTAGAACCCTTCACAGGAGTGAACGGTCAGGACGTAGTGAACGGAGCAATGATCTATTTAGTCCACTGCTTTTCTTTTAACTTTCTGAAGCACATCGTGCAACACAGGCCATTACTCCGCACTTTCTTTTCCCCAAATCCTCACTGCAGTTAATGTTGCTCTGCTGTGAAATCATCAGTGACAGAATAAAGTCCCCTTACCTTATTCAATAATTTTATAAAGGACACTTTTCCTAGTAAACAGAAAAGGCTGTGTTGCTGCCATTCTGCTAGTAAATGTCGGAAGAGGCTTAAAGAACTGCTTCGTTGTCTTCCCTGGCACAATTCCTGCTAGTCCAACCATGAAACCACTGAGAATGCATGGGACTGGATAGTTTTATTAATGTGGTGGTTTATGTGGATACCTTTAACTGTACAGAGAGAGAGAGAGAGAGAGAGAGAGCGCGAGGAAGAAAGGACAAGAGAGAGAGAGAAAAAAGAGGAAGAGAGAAAGAAAGAGGAAGAGAGGGGGAGAGGCTTGTAACTTTTTTTTAAAATGTGCAATGATCTCACCATAGGGCCCTGCTGAGAATTAGCCTTTGGCTAAATTGGGTTTTCCCTGCTGAGGCCCAGCAGGATTGGAATGGTTTGTTTGACTCAGGTGGACAAATGCTTCATGCCTAAGTAATAGAGACACAATAAATTCAGATAAACCTGAGATATGAATGGCCACATACGAGACAGGATAAAATGAGACAGATGGGGGGGAAAACTGACTGAATCAAGCGACTGATTCGCCCTAATGAGCACAGTTCTGCTAAACTGGTTACCCTGTTTCTGCAACAACCACCATTTAAAGCAGTTCTGCTTCCACATTTCAAACATCTGCATAAACCCCAATAATAGACATGGCTCTATGGCAAGATTGCTCACACACGCATAAATTTGTTGTCAAGGAGCATAGAAAGAGGTCACTGGCAAGTATGTTTTGCTCCTCAAAAACAAAAAGAAAATCCAAAACAATGTTTTAACGCTATAATTCCCTAACCTCACCACCGGCAGGTGTGAATATTTACATATAGAATTCATAAATACTATCCCTGCATTTCAGTATCTCCAGTTCGGTTACAAACACCCCCTCCTCCCCAGGGAATTATTCTCGTGACCCATGCTTTAAATCCATTCTCATAAAGCAAAGAACACTACCTACCTATCCCTTCCCCCACCAAAAAAAAATCAAGTCTATGTCTAAGAGGACACCTAGAATGTGAGTTTCGGCATTTAATATTGCACTCACTCTTGGAAGCCCCTCCACAATGGAACTGTAGCTTTTAAGACCAAGCTGCTCCACTTCCCATTAAAATAGGAAGTGGAACCACACAGGTTTCAGCATGTTAGTAGGGCAATGATGTCATCTGCACATCTAAATCACCATACGGGAGTGTCAGGACAATGGCTGTCACTGCCTCCAGTTAACTAAACAAACTTTATTTACGAATCCTAAAATAGAGCACAAACAGGTCCATACTGGCATGTGAAGCAGGCAGACTTTTTGTTTTAAAACAGCAAATTAACTTAAAAAGCAGGGGAGGGGGATAATTTGTACTCACTTTTCCAACTTGTGCACAGGCTTTATAAAGCACCCTCCCGTCTGAAAGGATTTGAAATTCTAAGTATAGCAAGAAACGTCAACGTAAGAGACACAAAAATCCGTCAGAAAGAACAAAAGCACTATAAATACAGAAAACAAACTGAAAAAAACTCTAGCAATTTTTAAAATACTCAGTGTAGGTTAATATCTTGCCTTGAAGAACTCAACCAATTTAAATGATCAAATTAATGAGTACAAACATGTTTTGACCTGCTCTCCTCCCAGTGATGTCCCATAACACTTTATTTAAAAAGAAAACAAAGATTTTCACAATGACTTCTTTGGAATTCTGGTAGAACAGTTATAACATAAATCATAGAATCATAGTGTCCGTGCCGGCCGAAAAAGAGCTATCCGGCTTAATCCCACTTTCCAGCACTTGGTCTTTAGCCCTGTAGGTTACGGCATTTCAAATGCACATCCAAGTACTTTTTAAATGAGTTGAGAGTTTCTGCCTCTACCACCCTTTCAGGCAGTGAGTTCCAGACCCCCACCACCCTCTGGGTGAAACAAATTCTCCTCAGCTCCCCTCTAATCCTTCTACCAATTACTTTAAATCTATGCCCCCTGGTCATTGACCCCTCTGCTAAGGGAAATAAGTCCTCCCTATCCACTCTATCTAGGCCTCTCATAATTTTGTACACCTCAATTAAATCTCCCCTCAGCCTCCTTTGTTCCAAAGAAAACAATCCCAGCCTATCCAATCTTTTCTCATAGTCCTTTTCTCCAGTCTTGGCAACATCCTCGTAAATCTCCTCTGCACCCTCTCTAGTGCAATCACATCTTTCCTGTAATGTGGTGAGCAGAACCGTACGCAGTACTCAAGTTGTAGCCTAACTAGGCCTAAATGTACTGAAATCAGACTGTCTTATGCAGTACATAGCATCATCCAAAGTTCTAGTAAAACTGTGACTGGAAGTTTTCACAGTAGTCAGTTTGAACAAACAAATTTGTAGTCTAAAGGAGGTCACTAATTTGCTACAATTGTTATTCAGGTGGCATGTTCCATTACTCATTCTTCACATTCACAAACTATTCTTTGCTCTATTATAAGTACTGTATTGGTAGCATCCCAAAGTGACCCAAACAGCCCCGCATTCATAATGGTCAGAACAAGTAATTTGTATCACTCAGATCTGATTAGATACCACCATCTTCACTGCCTGTGGGACTTTTTACGCAAAATTGAAGTACTAAGGCAACAAACTGTGCAACGCACAGCAAGTGTAAAAATATGCTAGATTTGTCACATTGCATTATAAACACTTGACCTAATGAGGAATAGATTTTTCACTACAGCTAACACAAACTCCAAATCCATTAGATAAATGCAGTGTAGAGGAGACAAAGTAATTCGATACACTGACCCATGCACCTTTTTTTAGACCTCTGGGAATAGTGGGCCTTTTTATTTTTCAACCCCCCCCCCCACCCCTTCTGAAACCTGAAAAAGGCATTTCAACCCATCTCCTTCAGGTAGGAGGCTGAATTTTGAACCCTAGCCACTCAAGTCCAAACCTGGGCCTCTGCCTCCATTCTCCCTCACGGTGAATACCCCTCCATTTCACTTTCTGCACCATGATGACTACCTCTGCAGTATTTCCAGGAATTGCAGGCAAGAGGATGCTCACTTATATTGAAAACATTATAGGGGCAAATCTTCCTCTTATTGCACTTGGGTGTAAAGGATCACCTTGGCACAGCGTAAAGAGGAAAATTAGGTGGGCTCCATTACATGCGTGCGATCCTCCCCACCCAGGCAATCCTTTACTCCCAGGATCAAGAAGAGAAAAATCTGCCCCTATATGCTCTTACCAAGAAAAATGTAAAACCGTTTCCAGCCATGGCTCAGTGGGAAATACTACTACCCTATCGAATGGGGTAACGTGCCACCCAACAAAGGACAGTCTCAGGTAAAGTCCCTATTGTGTGTTGTTATCCCATCTCCATTAGAGAGGCAGTATCAGTCACTGCAATGGCCTTATCACCTCTGAGCCAGGGAGAGGAGAAACAAAATGAGACAGGGTTCCCACTGCTGGATGCTATCCAGTAACCTCTGCTCAAAAATGTATGTTTCCGTGGGCAACAGAATTGGGTTTGGCTGTGGTACCCCATAAAGATCATATAGCCTGCCAACACTCATCATCTAGGCTTCTACATGAGGAACAGCATCTTGGGTGAGTCACCTAAGGGCTTCATGACTCACTCCCAGTATAAGTGTCTGCCGTCAGGGGAGAAAACTGGGAAGAAAAAAAGTTTTGAATCAAGCCTAACTAACCACAAGTCCTCACCTTCCCTTTCAGAGTGGGTTGGTCACGTTTTTGTATTGAAAGAAAACGGCAGGCAAAGTTTAAATAATGTTTAGATCTGAACTTTACTCAGCACTTGAGTGAAGCAGGTGCCTCTAGCAATATTGTTCTTGGTAACACAGGCAGATGTTTCAGAAGGTTTGGATTAAAACTCTCCCATGGTGCTGAGCACACTGGTGACATTGTAGCGTTAGCCAGACAAGCAGGTTTTCTAGTTTATCTACTGCCAGAAAACATTTTACAGTAGCTCCTCAGTACAACTGTCTGCTCTATACCATGACATACAACAGAACACACACCATTTATGGCGGCTTCACTAATACAGAATCCAGATAAAATACACCTAATTACAACATATCCCTCATGATAGTAAGGTTTGGGTAGAATTCCTAAGACAGCCTTGTATAGTCACTGTATATTATATACACACACACTTTATACAAGATAATACAATAAGCAACATGCAGATTTGAATGAGAAGAGGCCATTCAGTCCATTCAGCTGTCCTCAGAGGAATGCCACAGGCCATTCTCATCTACCCCTGCCTTGGCATCAAGCCCACATCCCTTACCCCCTGTTAAATTAGTATTCAGTGTGTTAGGACATACTTCATAAATTAACAAGTATGAAGTTGCCCTCAAGTTGCAGTTAAGGCTTCTGGTTTCTTCAGATTACATATGTTCACTGGTTCTCTTTTCCTGGTTATGCACAAGGAATCTTTTCATATCCACACCTCAACTCCCTTCTTGATTTGAAACAATTATATTTCTCTTCCCTCCCAAAAGAAATTATTTATCCAATGAGAACTGATAGACTTCAATAGTTGTTCCTCACAACTCTGTGACTGAAGAGCCTGGAGCCATTTTACAGGTCCTTTGAATCTTCCCATTGATACCATATCAGGTAGAGTAATGGGCAACTTCACTAACCCCAACCCTCAACACCACTGACGTGCCCCCTTACTACTTCAACAATTAAACAATGGGACTCGTTTGCCAATTTCCTCATGCTGGAGTTTGAAGACACAAGAGAGCGAAGTTGCTGATACTGGCATGTTACATTTCTGTTCCTAAATTAAAATAAGTTAAAATAAAAACTGCCCGCAATAAACTTGTGTGCAGACAAGAACAAGAGCCAGTAAGTGAAAAAGAAATAAAACGTTAACACATTGGAGATTTGATTTTAGAAGAACTTTTGTTATTGGTATGCTGAGCATCCTATCTGCTATAAGGGATGGACAATAGATTCCCACTACACAGTGCAAGGCGCTGGACAACCATTCGAGTACAGCCTTCAATCAATTACAAAGCAGAGAGAGGGAAGATAACAACAATATTTGGAGCATTTCCTGCATGTAGCACAACAATACAAAAGAAAACAAGGGAAGAAATTTCCCCCAACAGTGTTTCATTTCCTTGTTACACAGGTGGCCAAACCACATTCATAAAAAGTGATTTCTTTATATTTTGTTACTGAAGCTGAATTAAAGTTGCTTTCCAGCCATCGACATTGATGGAAAGCACTTGGTGCATGAGTATGAAAATACTGTTAAAATACAAAGAAATGGAGTAATCATTCATTAGTACAGGCCAAAGGAACTCTGAGCAATAGGAAAAGACACACGAGGCTCCATTACAGTGGTAAGATACCTTCTAAACAGTGGTAAGACTTACAGGCCCAGCAATGGAGCCAGTAACAACATCGAATGTAACATTTAACACAAACATAATGTGCTCTTGTTGCTGAGAAAAACATCTGCGAGACAGAGAAAAATTGTACACATCCACAAGTTATAGAAAAATAAGATGTCATTATTTCGAGAAAAATTAAAGTCCCCTATAAGGCAAACTAAGGTTATGAAAAATGAAACATAACCAACAATGGCACATTGCTGTACCATCACACAATTTGATACAGTTACTACATAAATTCACTTCATTGACCAATTGGTCAGTCTAGCTTTTACTACTGACCACAATGAGCTTCAAAATCTAGGGCTGGGTACACCTGGCTCAAGTTAGGCAGAGATGTCTTTCAATCATTGTGAAATGGGCCCTTGCCTTCCACTGCCCACATCAATACCACCACATACTGAATCACGATTTACAGCAAAAAGTGCTAGTGGAATCAGAGTCCCACCATGATCCGGAATTCCTGGATGGTTGAAAACATACCAGTTTTTCCAAAGAGTAATTCTGGGTCACGGTTTACAGAGTACAGGTTCCAACTTCAAACCTGCGGTGCTTCGAGTGCTGCAAAAACTTGGAGTTTCCTCCACGTTGACTTTGGGGACTGCGATTCCTGTCCCATTTATCCCATGGAAAATCTTGACAGATGGAGAGTAATTGAGGCTCATCTCAGTTGCATGTCCTCACTCATACACACTTTCTAATGAACTATCAGCATTAGGCCGCAGTACACGGATGGGCAGGCAGTTTTCTATAAAGACTGTATTGCTATTGGTATTGGCACTGGCCATATGATTCCCAATCATAGAATCTTACAGAACAGATGGAGGCCATTCGGCCCATCGTGCCTGTGCCGGCTCTTTGAAAGAGCTGTCCAATTTAGTCCCACACCCCAGCTTTTTTCTCATAACCCTGCAAATGAGTCCTCTTCAAGTACATGTCCAAATGCCTTTGAAAGTTCCTATGGAGTCTGCTTCCAACAACTACAACAACAACTTGAATTTATATAGCACCTTTAACGTAGTAAAACATCCCAAGAAGCTTCACAGAAACGATCAAACAAAATTTGACACAGAGCCACATATGTTATTAGGATAGGTGACCAAAAGCTTGGTCAAAGAGGTAGGGTTTAAGGAGCGTCTTAAAGGAGGAGAGAGAGGTAGCGAGGCAGAGGGGTTTAGGGAGGAAATTCCAGAGCTTAGGGCCTAGGTAGCTGAAGGCACGGCCGCCAATGGTAGAGCGATTAAAATCGGGGATGCGCAAGAGGCAAGAATTGGAGGTGCACAGGGATCTCGGAGGGTTGTAGGGCTGGAGGACGTTAGAGATAGAGATATCAAAACACCTCATTATTTTGAATACCTCTATTAGGTCTCCCCTTAACCGTCTCTGTTCTAAGGAGAACAATCCCAGCTTCTCCAGTCTCTCCGTATAACTGAAGTTCCTCATCCCTGGTATCATCCTAGTATATCTCCTCTGTACCCTCTCCAAGACCTTGACATCCTTCCTAAAGTCTGGTGCCCAGATTGGATACAATACTCCAGCTGAGGCCTCACCAGTGATTTGTAAAGGTTTAGCATGACTTCCTTGTTTTTGTATTCAAAGACCCTATTTACAAAGCCAAGTATCCAATATGCTTTTTTAGCCCCCTTATCAACTTGCCCTTCCACCTTCAGAAATTTCTGAATATGCAGCTCCCGGTCCCTCTGCTCTTGCACCCCCTCAAAATAGTACCATTTAGATTATACTGCCTCTCCATGTTGTTCCTTCCACATTAAATTGCATCTGCCAGGTGTCTGCCCGTATCACCAGCCTGTCTTTGTCCTCCTGAAGTCTGCTACTATCCTCCTCATTATTTATTACGTTGCCAAGTTTTATACCTTCCACAAACTTTGAAATTGTACTCCCTATACCCAAGTCCAGGTCATTTATATATAAGAAAACCAATGGTCCTAATACTGATCCCTGGGGGACCCCACTGCAAACTTCTCTCCAGTCAGAAAAATATCCCTTCACCACTACTCTCTGCCTCCTATCACTTAACCAATTACATACCCAAGTTCTATTTTCCGAATAAGTCGGTTATGTGGCATTTTATCAAATGCCTTTTGAAAGTCCACATATACAACATCTACTGCACTACCTTTTTTTAATATTTGTTCATGGGATGCGGACGTCGCTGGCAAGGCCAGCATTTATTGCCCATCCCTAATTGCCCTTGAGAAGGTGGTGGTGAGCCGCCTTCTTGAACCGCTGCAGTCCGTGTGGTGAAGGTTCTCCCACAGTACTGTTAGGTAGGGAGTTCCAGGATTTTGACCGAGCGACGATGAAGGAAGGGCAATATATTTCCAAGTCGGGCTGGTGTGTGACTTGGAGGGGAACGTGCAGGTGGTGTTGTTCCCATGTGCCTGCTGCCCTTGTCCTTCTAGGTGGTAGAGGTCATGGTTTGGGAGGTTCTGTCGAAGAAGCCTTGGCAAATTGCAGCAGTGCATCCTGTGGATAGAACACACTGCAGCCATGGTGCGCCGGTGGTGAAGGGAGTGAATGTTTAGGGTGGTGGATGGGGTGCCAATCAAGCAGGCTGCTTTGACCTGGATTGTGTCGAGCTCCTCGAGTGTTGTTGGAGCTGCACTCATCCAGGCAAGTGGAGAGTATTCCATCACACTCCTGACCTGTGCCTTGTAGATGGTGGAAAGGCTTTGGGGAGTCAGGAGGTGAGTCACTCATTGCAGAATACCCAGCCTCTGATCTGCTCTTGTAGCCACAGTATTTATGTGGCTGGTCCAATAAAGTTTCATCAACCCTCTTTGAGTTCTTTGATGAAGTATCAATCAGGTTAGTCAGACACGATTTGCCTTTAACAAATCCGTGCTGGCTGTCCCTTATTAACCCATACTTCTCCAAGTGAGAAATCCTTGACAATGGTCTCTAGTAGTTTTACCACCATTGACGTTAGGCTGATTGGCCTGTAGTTGCCAGGTTTATCCCTCTCCCCTTTTTTGAATAGGGGTATAACATTTGCAATCCTCCAGTCCTCTGGCACCACACCCATATCCAGGGAAGATTGAAAGATTGTGGTCAGACTTTCTGCTATCCCCACCCTTGCTTCCCTCAGCAAACTAGGATGCATCCCATCTGGACTAGGTGACTTGCTAAATTTAAATCTGAGATAGATAGCTTTTTGGCAACCAAAGGTATTAAAAGATATGGGCCAAAGGCAGGTATATGGAGTTAGATCACAGATCAGCCATGATCTTATCAAATAGCGGAGCAGGCACGAGGGGCTGAATGGCCTACTCCTGTTCCTATGTTCCTATGTTGGCATCACTCAAAGCTAACATCTCCTTTCTAGCTATTTTTATCCTATCGAATCCAATATCTCTACTCCCCTCGCCTCTACTCGACATTAACTTCATCCTCTTCTTTTGTGAAGACAGATGCAAAGTATTCATTCAGATTCATTCAGTACCTCAGTCATAAAATCATAGAAGTTTACAACATGGAAACAGGCCCTTCGGCCCAACATGTCCATGTCGCCCAGTTTATACCACTAAGCTAGTCCCAATTGCCTGCACTTGGCCCATATCCCTCTATACCCATCTTACCCATGTAACTGTCCAAATGCTTTTTAAAAGACAAAATTGTACCCGCCTCTACTACTGCCTCTGGCAGCTCGTTCCAGACACTCACCACCCTTTGAGTGAAAAAATTGCCCCTCTGGACCCTTTTGTATCTTTCCCCTCTCACCTTAAATCTGTGCCCCCTCGTTATAGACTCCCCTACCTTTGGGAAAAGATTTTGACTATCTACCTTATCTATGCCCCTCATTATTTTATAGACTTCTATAAGATCACCCCTAAACCTCCTACTCTCCAGGGAAAAATGTCTCAGTCTATCCAACCTCTCCCTATAAGTCAAACCAGCAAGTCCCGGTAGCATCCCAGTAAATCTTTTCTGCACTCTTTCTAGTTTAATAATATCCTTTCTATAATAGGGTGACCAGAACTGTACACAGTATTCCAAGTGTGGCCTTACTAATGTCTTGTACAACTTCAACAAGACATCCCAACTCCTGTATTCAATGTTCTGACCAATGAAACCAAGCATGCTGAATGCCTTCTTCACCACTCTATCCACCTGTGACTCCACTTTCAAGGAGCTATGAACCTGTACTCCTAGATCTCTTTGTTCTATAACTCTCCCCAACGCCCTACCATTAATGGAGTAGGTCCTGGCCCGATTCGATCTACCAAAATGCATCACCTCACATTTATCTAAATTAAACTCCATCTGCCATTCATCGGCCATCTGCCAGTCATGCCCTCTGCCTCCACAAGAAGATTTCCTTCTTTGTCCCTAATCAGCCCCACCATTCCTTTAAATAGCCTTTTACTTCTAATCTTTTCTCATACTCTCTCTTTGCCCTTCTTATATCCTTTTTCAATTTCCCCCTGCACTCTCTGTATTCTGCCTGGTTTTCTACTGTATTCCGTACCTGACATTTGTCATAAACCTACTTTTTCTCTTTTATTGTAACCTCTATTTCCTTTGTCTTCCAGGGAGCTCCAGCTTTGGGTGCCCTATCTTTCCTCCTTATGGGAAAAGGCTTGAATTGTACCCGAATTATCTCTGCCTTGAAGGCCTGCCATTGCTCAATTACTGTTTTCTTGGTCAATCTTTGTTTCCAATCCACCTGTGCTAGATCCCTTCTCAAATCAATAAAATTGGCTCTCTTCCAGTTTGGTATTTTCACCGTTGATTTTTCTTTGTCTCTTTCCGTAACTACTTTAAACCTAATTATATTATGATCACTATTACCCAGATATTCTCCCACTGAAACACACTCCACTTGCCCTACTTCTTTTCTTAGAACTAGATTCGGTACTGCTTTCTTCCTCATTGGGCTAGAAACATACTGATTAAGAAAGTTCTCCTGTACACATTTTAGGAATCTTCACCCTCCTTGCCCTTTACTCTGTTTTGTTCCCAGTCTTAATTAAAGTCCCCTATTATTACTGCTCTATTATTTTTGCATTTCTCTGAATTTTGACTGCAGAATTGCTCCTCTATCTCCTTCTCACTATTTGGGGGTCTATAGTAAGCACCCAGCAACGTAACAGCTCCTTTTCTGTTCCTTAACTCTAACCAAATCGATTCAGCCTCTAGTAAATCGTCCCTCTGTCGAACTGTAATATTATCCTTGATCAATAGTGCCATCTCCCCCGCTGCCCCACTTTCTTTTTTCCATCCCTATCACTCCTGATCCATTACATAGATGGCTACAATGTAAGAGGAAAAAGTAAAACTAAATGACAGCACACATTCTAGCATCCAAAATATCTGCTTGTTTTCTACCCCCCAGAACATATGTGTAAATTCAACGCAATGAACATTCTATAATAATTTGAGTATTCAAGATTCATTGAGGCACTTCTTTAAAAAAGAAACAAGTGCATGATGCGTTGGTATCTCAATGGGTAGATGTACCACCCAGTGTAGCACTAAGCCATAAACATCAGGAAGGTTTCAGCTCCTTGTTCTGTGGTGAGTTAACTGAAGACATTCAAGGCAGCGGTGGAAATTTCTACATTTGGCCTCAACTGAGTTGGAATGCTCCCCGTAGTGGAACAGTCTGCTGACGCTCACTGTCTCGGCTCACACAACAACTACTACTACTACTACTACTTGCATTTATATAGCGCCTTTAACGTCATAGAACATCCCAAGGCACTTCACAAACAAAATTTGACACCGAGCCACATAAGATGATATTAGGACATGGGCTTGGTCAAGGAGGTAGGTTTTAAGGAGCGTCTTAAAGGAGAGAGGTGTAGAGAGGCGGAGAGGTTTAGAGAGGGAATTCCAAAACTTAGGGCCTAGGCAGCTGAAGGCACGGCCGCCAGTAGTGGAGCGATTAAAATCGGGGATTCGCAAGAGGCAAGAATTGGAGCAGCGCAGAGATCTCGGAGGGTTGTATGGACGGATTCGAAAACAAGGATGAGAATTTTAAAATCGAGGCGTTCCCGGGCAGGGAGCCAATGTAAGTCAGCGAGCACAGGGGTGATGGGAGAATTGGACTTGGTGCGAGTTAGGATATGGGCAGCAGAGTTTTGGATGAGCTCAAGTTTATGGAAGGTGGAAGATGCGAGGCCAGCCAGGAGAGGATTGGAATAGTCAAGTCTAGAGGTAACAAAGGCATGGATGAAGGTTTCATTAGCAGATGAGCTGAGGCGGAACGGAGACAGGCAATGTCACGGAGGTGGAAGTAGGCGGTCTTGGTGATGAAGTGGAAATGAGGTCGGAAGCTCATCTCAGGGTCAAATAAGACGCCATGGTTGCGAACGGTCTGGTTCAGCATCAGACAGTGACCAGGGAGAGGGATGGAGTCGGTGGCTAGGGAATGGAGTTTGTGGCATGGACCAAAGACAATTGCTTCTGTCTTCCCAATATATAGTTGGAGGAAAATTTTGCTCATCCAGTACTGGATGTCGGTCAAGCAATGTGACAAATGAGAGACAGTGGACAGGTCGAGAGAGATGATGGTGAGCTAGAGTTGGGTGTTGTCAGCAAACATGTGGAATCTGATGTGTTTTCAAATGATTTGGCGAGGGGCAGCATGTAGATGAGAAATAGGAGGGGGCAAAGGATAGATCCTTGGGGGACTCCAGAGGTAACGGTAGGGCAGCGGGAAGAGAAACCATTGCAGGTGATTCACTGGCTACGACTGGACTATGCACATTGACAGTTACCATTTGGGTGAGGGACTGAAAGACTTCCAGCTCCTGTGCACTAGTTAGCACCTGCAGGTGAGGGGAAAGGGGAAGAAAATGAGACAACTGTAACTGGGACCTCTCCACAGTGATACGGCTGGGGTCAGGAACTCAGCAAACCGTAGTAAGATGTCACGCACCATTAATCTGTAGTGTCATATGTCAGAGTTCCTACGCACTGCGTCACTGCGGTATGTCGAGTAAATCTACACTACTTAATAACGTCCATAGCTGATTTAGAACAGTGTGGATTTAAAAAGGAGATTCTAAAATCAATTGGTTAAATAGTTTAATCAATTACAAATTAAATAAGGGATCTGTCATCATGCCAGCAGGTATTGGCACGGTACAATGCTGTGCACACACTGGACCCAGTCATTCAGATCCTGTTCTACAGGAAACAGCTGATGTTAAGCTAACAAAACAAACACTGAAGTGGATTTCAGGTCTTTAGCTGGGCAATTAACACACACGCTGGCCAAAAAGTGCCATCCAAACAACCTGGGGTACATTCCCTGGGCACGGTTTGGAATCTACAATTAACCAAGAAGCGGTAGCATTTTTATAATGATTTGATATATCTTAATATTTTATTCAGTATTTGATTCATTCGTTGAATGTTCCATCACAACATTTTGAATGATCAATTTCAGTGAAGCTCCACCCTCCCACCATCTATATCATTCTCTACTTTTCCCTCAAAGATACACCTTGATGCACATTAGCTGTAGCAGTAATCTCAGTGAACAAATCTTCTCTCAGTGCCAGCACAGTCAGCAATTTCAGTAATAGTTCAAGGCCCGATACCCAGAATCACTAAGTTATAGAAGATAGTGAAGATTCCAATTTTAAATCCTGAGGTCGCAGAATTCCTGTGGTGCAGAATAAGCCTTACCCAGATCATACGTCTAGAAGTGGTTGAAAGGAGCTAAACTTCTTCACAGCTACATTACCCCATCAGGTTCTCCCTACATTTCCCCCTTCCCCCACCCCAAGATTGCACTCTCTGTCCCAGAACAGTGATGAACCTAACATCTCAGTAAACTCCCAGACTGCCAGTCAAATTCACTCACCAAAGGGCAGGCAAGCCAAGGTATCTGCCAAGGCTGGAATTCAAACTGCAGCCCTATGGCTCAAGTCCAATTGCTAGAGTGACCTGGCCCCTCCCCTTCCCATGATCTCCATGTTTATGAATAAACAAAATACTGATTGGGCCGGATTTTGCTGTAAAATGAAGCTATCCGTACTCACTGTTATTTATGTGCAGGTTGGACAGCAACATCCGCCGACCGCACATGTTCAGTTAAACACGGAAATCCAGACGTTGCTGTCCAAGATGCCCTGCTCCTTCAAAAGCTGTGTGAAAACAGCATCTCGCCGTCTGACTCACCGTTCACATGTGTTGAATGGCGTGAAGTTCCTGTACTGACATCATAGACACGGACTAAACTCACCAAAAAAGGTTAGGGCTTGTCCACTCCAGTCTAAGTACCCTTTTAATGACAAGTCTTAAATACTGCCAAACCTCTCTGGCACTGAAAATTAACTTTTACAAGTGTGGAGTCTCATTCCTTCAGCTTTTAATTATTGTTGGAGATTTTTTTTTAAAAATGTAAATAACTTTTTTTACTTTTTCTTTGTCTCTTTTATCTCTCTCTTAATCCAATCCTTTTTTCCCTCTCTATTTCACTTTCTGTACCTGATTTGACATTGAAGTCACCATTCTAACTTACATTTTCTGGTTCAGACTGTGAGCTGCTCATTAATGATTCTTCAAACTGATTGGTTAAGGAGAAACACAGTTGCTTGCCTTGTTCACTCTGGTCCCAGATGCCCTGTAGAAGGTGCCACATTGTTGAATATTTGGCTGACGGTAACTTGAGTGCAAAAGCCCATAGAAAGACCATGGGCAAGTCTAACGAACGGCGCCACTCAGAGCAAAATCCGGCCCATTACATCTACCATCTCAACAATCGTGTTACACCTATAATATGTCCTGTAGAAAGCACAACGAGGGACATTCCCAATGAAAACTATCCTCATCATCAATGTCAGGAGGTAGCTACCGCAGGATCACAAAAGCCACTGATCATTGACAATTCATTTTTTAAAAAAAGGAAAAAGCACACAGACTGAACACTTAAGTAAAGATACACATCCCATCTACACTGCACAATTTCCCAAATGCCAGCCTGATAGATCAGACCAGACTCCATGCTCTCTGCTGAGGTGTGAACCTCTCCTCCCCTTCCAGGGCCCTACCTCAGGATGTTGGGGATCAACCATAAAGTGTCTACACCGAAGATCACCGTTTTTGACTCCCCTTCCCAGTGTTGCCCATCTTACACTTTTCTTTCAACCCAATTCACATACTTTCAATCCCTCCTCCCCCAAAATAATTACTTCACATCTTAAATACAGCTTTCATTTTAACTCAGATGAAACAGAAATCTAACAAAACATGATAAACATATTAACATTATAAACCATTAACACTATAAAGAAGAAATGAAAATGGCATATACTTTGATAAAATCCCTCTCCCTTCCTTTTGCACTTGGGTACATATTTTCAACCCCCCACCAGCATACATTCTTCATGAACAGCCTCTTACAGCTTTGGTTACTTGTCCTTTGGCTGTTTTCCCACACTCTCTGATGTATGATTATTTGACAAAACATTGAAACAAAAACCCGAAACACAATAAATTCATTACAGGTTTCTGCCCATCCAGCAACTTAACCCAGGGGAGTGCAGCAAGGCTTCTGCTGGTTTAAATTTAAAAGAAAACTTAATATTTCACTGAATAACCAGAAACAGAGAGAAAAACTACTGTACATACTGGCTGTAATGTTAGCAATTAATTTCCTGTTGCTTTGAAAAATAAAATCTCCATTTATCAAACAGTACACCAGGAAGGAGCATAAAAATAAAAATCCAAAACTTTACTCTCCTTTAACTCAGTAATTTAGGTTGACAAACCTAAATAAATTGTACAAAGAACATCTTTTATGATTGGACAAAAAAAATTGTTCCACTGCTCTACCTTAAAGGGAAGGATCAAGTTTTGTTCTGCTTATATTGTTGCACCTTAAATAATTCGCCTCTGCATTTTTAGACCAATTGTGCTTCCCACTGCCACTGCACAGGGGACAAGTGTCTCTCTGGAAATGTTCTCAGCACAAACCAGTTTCCTCACTCATGGTCTTGAACCCCTCTCCACGTAGGAGCGCTTTCTACAGATGTGCACAAAGGAGGGGGCACACTCAACCTTGCGAAAGCTGGAAGCATACTGAAGTACCACAACAAATTTCCTTACAGTGAGGTTAGAAACTTTCACTACTAAATGGCTCCTATCTGTCCACCAACATACATCTCTGAACAGTGAATGACAGCAGCTATAACACTAGACAGAAATAAATTAAAACTTATTAAGTTACTGCAGGCTGGCTAAATTAGTCCAGGATTGATTCTGAAACCTGAAAGAAGGGATTTAAAGAAGCACTGTCTTTGCGAAGGCAAGCCATTTTATTTTTGTTTGTGGAGAAGAACTGTGTGACATCATCGTTGCCACAATAATGTCATGCACAAATGACATAATGGAACAATTTATGACAGTGTGCTGTGTGTTGACCAACAAAACCAGAAAATGTTTGATAAGCACTTTTCCATAAAGTTAATGTACCTTAAAATAGTTTAAAGGGGTAAAATTTAGCAAAAGTGTCTACCAGGGCAGAGAGTGAATGCAAGATGGATGTGAGGGGGGGAAATACAATGTGAACAGCAGAGAAGTAAAAGAAGGTAGCCAGCAATGACAGAGGGATTCACACATACAGAGACATGCAAGCAGACACAGAGAGGCACAGATCAACCAAGTTCACATACAAATACTTAATGTGCATATACTGCTTTCCCATGTGCACTATTTTTATACAGGCATTAATCAATTTAAATTAACAGGTTAACATCTATCTAAAAATAGCATATGCAGAAATATGGGGCTCGATATTAGCAGGGCGGCTGGTTCTCAGCGGGGAGGGGGGTCGACTGGGTGCAGGCTAATTGGAGCCACTTACCTGTGCTTCCGGGTTTCCCGCTGGTAAGCTGCGCGGCAGGCGGACTGCGCATGCGCAGCAAGGTCTGTCAGCTGGAGGAGCCCTATTTAAAGGGGCAGTCCACCAATGCTCCTCCTGCAGCAAACAACCAATGCTGAACCATGGAGCAGGCCAGAGGGAAGGCTGCCCCAAGATTTTCGGACTCCTCACTCCAGCTGCTGCTGGATGGGGTGAGGAGGAGGGAAATCCTTTTCCCGTCTGATGGGAGGAAGTGCCCTCTCTCCACCACGAAGGCGGCCTGGCTGGAGGTGACCAAGGAGGTCACCAGCTGCAGCAATGTGCCACGACCCTGGGTCCAGTGCAGGAAGAGATTTAATGACCTAACCAGGTCTGCCAAAGTGAGTATACTTACACATTCTCCCACACTCCATCTTCCACATCACCTCCACCACCACACAACCCCTTCTGCACTGCCACCACAACGCTCACGCATCACTCCTCACATCCACTCAACTATCATCCTCACCTTGCCTGCACGTACTCACCGCCCCTGTCTCCATTCGAACACTACCACGCAACCCAATCCTCATACAATATCATGGCTATGTTGCACACGGACCCTCCCATGGATCTCCCTCACGCTCAACCCCATCCACACCAATGCATGCAGCGGCTCACCATGCAATCATCACTCAATCAAGCCTCTGTGTTTTGCCTTGATAGGAGGAGATGCCAGAACGCCCGGGAGAGGGCACGGACCGGAGGGGGCCCGCCACACCAGGTGGCACTAACAGACGCAGAGCAACAGGCATTGGAGATCAGCTGCACACTGGAGTGCCTGTCCGTGGCGGATGCCGAGGCTGGGATTGCACAAGCGGCCGGTGACAGAAAGCTAACACTCAGCACTCATGATAGCGAATGATCTTAGCATCACTTGGCATCTGCAGCACCTCAACATCTGTCCACATGCCTAATATTGCTTTCTGTTCTCTTGCAGGGCCATCTGCGAGAGCCGTGACCGTGGAGGGCGATTCCTCAGAGGACCTGCCAGCCTCTGAGAGTCCATCGTCATATCTGAGCCATGCATCCACCAGCGCAGATACACACACCTCGGTGGGTCCCCGTCCTCATTTAGTTGGGCTTGCACATGGTGAGTCACCACGCACATGTGAGCACGAGCAGACCCTGGTGGCAGGGGCAGCCGTGGAGAGTCCGCTTCGGTGAGAGCACTCTTCTCCAGGCTCTGCTCAGCTGGACACAGATGCTGAACCCTGGGGGCCAGCCGTGAAAAGGAGAGTCGTCGAGGGGCAGCAGCACATTGCCGAGGCACTGGAACAGGTGCCACGCGCACTCTCCACAATCACGCAGAGGATGGAGGAGTCCAACTCCTCCATGAGGGGAATGGTGCCACAGGAGGGTATCTCCGAGATAGTGTCGCAGGGACGTGAAGGCATCTCTGAGATAGTGTCGCGGGAATGTCTGCGATGGAGAAAAGGCTAGCCTCCCTCGAGCGTCAAGCACGGCTCAACAATGAGTCCATTCAGGCCCTAACAACGGCGTTCGGATTCAGGGTGAGCAACATTCTGCCGCCTTGAACAGGCTGACAGATACTTAATAAGTGGCCTTCCAAGGCCTCACACAAGTCCTCCAAACTGCCGTCCAGCAGGGTGGAAGGAGTGATATGGACCTGGGCCACGAGAGGGATGATGGTGAAAGGGGACATGGAAGTGGGGACACCACTCAAAGCGCTCCCACGTCTCACCCGTTGCCCCCCTCTCAACCAGTACCCGCAATGCTGCCCTCTCTCCAGGTGGCCGAGTCTGCCCCTGCACATGTGCAGGTGGAGCAGTCTTTGGAGGGGCCCTCACGGGCACCCAAACCCAGAGGGCGTCGGCCCAAAGCATCTCATCGGTCAGGGCATGGGCAAGAGCAACCACAGGGGTAGCACCACGTAGGGGTTCCCAGAAATGCAAGGCGAAGGTTTTGTGAGCACAAAGGGAATGCACAAGGGTGTCTGACGATTTGTCATGTTTTTTATTTGTATTTGTTTTCTTTCACATGCACAATAAATATTATCACCACTACTGCCACGTTTTGCCCATTCTTAATTGGCTTGGGAATAGGTCCCTTTCATGGGGTTCACCATGAAGACACACACTTGATGCCACCCATTGTGTCACTGCAGAGTGGGTGTAGGTGTATTTGCAGGGCTCTTTTGTGCAGACGACTGAGAGACGTCGGCGATGTCCCCGGTGGCACCCTGGAAGGATGTGGAGGAGAAGTTGTTGAGGGCAGTGGTGACTTTGACAGCGACAGGTAAGAAGATGGTGCTCGGGCCAGCCGGGAGCAGCTCGCATGAAGGAGGCTGCAGATGTCCACGACTACATGTCGCATGACTCTGAGTCTCCGTGTGCACTACTGCTCAGAGAGGTCCAGGAAGCTGAGCCTCGGTCTGTAGACCCTGTGGCGAGGGTAGTGCCCACTGCGACGCATCTCTCTCTGCGGTTGCCATCCCTCCTGCTGTGCAGGTGGATGTGTCACAGCACTGTGTTGTGGAGCTCCACATGTCAGAGGTGGACGGTGTGGCCGGCGAGGCTGGTGATGCTGTTCACCCTCCGAGGAGGACATGACTGCAGCTACGGCGGCCCCCATCCGGAAGATGTACGTTTGAGGGGGTCCGCGAGGTTGGTAAATGTGTCTGAACACCGGGGTAAGTGTGCAAGTTGGTGAATTTTATTGTTGGGGGAGGGTGGTGGAGGCCAAACTTTGTCCCAAGTGACAGAGTGGCCTCCTGCAATGAGTGAGGGTCTCCCCCCACCCCTCCACCTGTCAAATGGACCTTTGCAGCTGCCACAGGCTGTGCCTGCAACACGTCCATTTCAACTGGGAGTGTTGCCCCCAGTACGGGAAACAGTCTCAGTTAATTTCAAAATCCCACCCCTCCTAAAATATCAGGTCAATCAGGTCTGTAAACGACCTGAAGTACCTGTTTAAGTACTTTAAGTCGCACCCTGTCGGCTTTAATTGCCGGCGGGAGTCCCACATGCGGGGGCTGCGCGCGCGTGTCAGCGCGTCACTGGGGAACCCGGAAATGGGCGGGTTGGAGCCGGGCTCCAGACCCTCCCCGGGAATCCCAGATTTTCGCAACCCCCCCGGCATGAACGCACCCGATCGCGGGTGCGAAAATCGAGCTCATGGTGTCTGTATGTAATCTCCATTGATCAGAATTTCTGCCCGAGAGAAAAACAGACAGAGAATTGGAAATCAAAGCTCCTTCAGGTATCACTATTGATTGGCACCTGTGCTGAAAGATTTTAATAAGTTGATATATGTTGCTGTTTTTCCTCCAAAAAAATGCATTTTTTTTTAAATTGTCTCTAAATTTCTTCAAATTCATTTGATTTTTTTTGTTAAGTGTTAAAACACTCCTACTGCTTCAATGGACAATCTAAACGGTCATGTACTGAATATAGCCGTCCTGTGTTTATGACATCTATTAAAGAACGTATTCCTTTCTAGTTATTTGCTCGTAATTTCTTTACATTCCTTTTAGGTTACTTGCCAGGGAGAGGTGCAAGAAGCTTCAGCTAATGAATAAGATTGAAATAAATGAACTGGGAGTTGTTGGTCAGAAATCGTACCCGAGTTTTACTCTTCATTCACTTCCATAAATATGTTTATAATCTATAAAATGGAATAGGTGTAGAAAGAAGCCCAAGGGTCACTGGCAAACCTTCTGCAGACAGCAAGGCGGCTTTTATTCAGAATTCTCAACAGGATTTACTTACTCTGTCAATTGCAAAGACTGGACTGAGATGTGAAAAGCAGAAAAAGGGTTTTTGAAAGAGAAGGTGCAGATAGGAGAAAGTCCATAACTGGCTGTCCAGCTTTCTGTGCAACAATGGATACGGCTGGTCCACAGGTGTGCACTCTACACACGCCCTGCGCTCAGCACACTATTCCACCAACAACTCTCAGCAATCCAATCGTTTCCTTTACTTAGTCACAGCATGCTGACTAGCTGAACATTGCATGGACGGGGGAAATTAAGGATGGCAGACAGACCATAATGATTGGACTGCAGACTCAACCGGCCCAACCGCAGTCCCGTTACAATAAATTTACACCCACTGGCCAGTCCCATTTACAGATCTGTATTACCTATCTGACCAGAAAATGCATCTAAAAAAGCAAATCAGCTCGAGAGAAATCTCACCCATTAATAATGTCACCTGCCTGAACCAGACCATTTACCAATCCTGATTGGACAGAGGCATATTCATCAGGAGCCAGTCCATTTGGTATATTTCTATTCCATTCGCATCACTGTAGATCTGTCACAAATTACACGAGCCATTCAGCCCATCTAGGTCATCCTTTCATAGAAATCAATGATCTTCCCAATCACAGCATCCAAGTAACTCTTCAATGATTCCAGAGTTTTTACATCCACTGTCCCCTTCAGAAGGCCATTCCAAGTATTATTCACCTCTATCTGAAGATGTGCTTCCTGACATCAGTCCTGAACTTGTCTTTACCAGTTCGTACCTGTGTCCCCTTGTCCCGCAGTTGGGATTTAACTTGAAATATTGCTCAGGTTTGACGTTTACTAATCCACTTAGTATCTTATGTGTCTCTATACAGTCCCCTCTCATTCATCTTTTTTCCCCCAAGGCTGAGAAGTCCCAAAGTTTTCTAATCTTTCATCATAACTAAGTCCTCTGACACAAGGTCAGCCTCATGGCCCTTCTCTGCGCCACTTCAAGCACTTAGATGTTTTGCTTGTGCCTCAGTGACCACAACAGAGCATCGTATTATCAAGGTGCAGCCTGACCAGGCCTCAGATGTATACCCTACTGATTTGGCAGTATATTTAAGCATTCAGTTTGCTTTGTTAATTGCTGCTCCATGATGACTATCACTCTTAGATCTCTCTCAGCCTCTCCCCAACTAGTTCAACACCATTCATTAAGCACGTCCCAATGTTTTGTTCCAATGTGTAAGATCTTGCATTGACCTGTATTGAATTTTATCTGCCATATAGTTCTGCTCACTTGCAAATATTGTCTAGGTCCTTCTGTAACTTCTTGGCTGCTTTATCAGACCCTACTAACCTCCTTCCCCCACCACGGTTTAGCATCATCTGCATATTTGACCATTTGATACTGTATTTCTGATTCCATGTCATTTACAGAGACCAGAACAGGAGGGCCCAGCTCGCATCTCTGAGGCACTCCATTCAATACATCGCCCCAACCATCTCACACCTAGTTCTTAATCCATCTCCTAGGATACCCAGTGCCTTAGCTCTGCCTAGCACTGGACCACAGTTTGTTATAAATCCTGGGGTTAGCTAGAGGTTAGAACCGCCACTTGACCACTGCCTCCACAGAGTCATTGGGGGTAATTTTATGAGTCCACATTGCCAGTTGGGCAATTCAAAAGTTTAGTGGGGTCACTACCCATGATTTTCTAACCATTAAACTGAATGATTGGAAAATCGAGGGCCGTGCAGTCCTGGATTTCCAATTTGTGGTGCGCCTGCCGGCAGCATAAACTTTTAAAATTTACCCCCATTGTGTTTTAGTGGAATAAAAAAAGTCAAAAAACTACTTCTTACAGGACAAATTATCAAAATGATAGTTTACGAATCCCCAGATTTGGGTGCAGGAGCATCCTCTCCAAATCTAAAAAAGCAGGCATTTCATGAACTTCAGTTCTTTTGTATAGATACCAATCAGCCATGATCTAAATGAATGGCGGTACAGGCATGAGGGGCTGAATGGCCTACTTCTGGTCCTATGTTCCTTGTAAAATGAACAGCAATTTAAAGCTGTCTGCTAGCCCTGTTTCAAAAAGGACACATTTTTATTGGAAAATACACCAAATGAATGAATTCTATATTAGGGATAACACTGTACAAAAGAGTTGAACTTCATGAATTGCCCATTTATAAAAAGAAATTGGCAGGGCGGCCACTAAAGTATAATGTTATCACTTATTTCAAACAAGAAGCTGAAAGGTGTGCATCCCAGAGGGCCCCAGCTGGCTGCAATTCAATGTCCCTCCCACATTTTTGTGTTTAAAATAAGCCCCGTGGTGCAGCCCTGCGGTCCTGCAGCATGCAACAGTTGTATCTGCACAGGCCCACTGTGCGGCCAACTATTACTTCTGACTGTCCTTTCACTAGGTTTCCAAAAACAAAATCTTTTATCATTTAAAAAAAAATTGTGATTTGCCAGCCAACTCCTGGAGCAGAAGAATCTGGCAGCCATGACACGAATTCTCTCGTAACAGGGGTCAGAGTTGGACAATGGCAAAAATTCAAATTCCCCGTCCTCAACAAGAAAAAAGGTTTTCAATTGACAAATTTCTAAAGAGTCACCTGCACATTAAGAGTTCTAAATTTTTTTTTTAAAAGTAACGCATCAGTCATGGCACCCTATACTTGTTGGTGCTAGATTACATTTCCACGGCAGCTGTTCCTTTTGTCTACCTTCAGTGAAGCCAAACCAGCCTAAAATTTCATTTAATCTGCTGTAAACCAAGTGTCAGGCACTTAAATGGCAGCTAAAAGCGCCACACTCAGATAGCTGACTGACACTTGCTAATAATAGCTATACATGTCGAGAACAGGAGCAGACATTTTGTGAAACCGAAGAGGAATCTGTATATGGGAATGGCTCAGTCTCAGCTTCTTAACTAGCAAAAAAACCAGAATCCCCAAATCACCCCTCAGCACCTACTAATGCCAGCAGTGACCTTTCCAGCTTTTTATGTTAGTGCTGATGGTGTGTGGGGGGGGGGGGGGGGGGGGGAGTAGAGCCACAATCTATAATTCTGCAATCTAAACTTTTCTTTCTATTGTTACAATACAAAAGCAAATTAAATGGGATGGGAGGGTCAAAATGTTCCCTCAAAGTAAATAATTTTTTTTAAAAATGGAATCTGCATAAATTACAGAAATCCTTTTCTTTACAGCCTGTGCCAATCTGAATTAACATTTTGAGGCACACAAATGAAAATCATCATTTAATACACACTTTGAAAAATCCCCTATGAACCTCATGTACATCTTTTAACAGATACCGACAAGGAGAAAGTGGCAAACAATGCTGTGTGGAGATATTCCCAGAGAAAGGCTCTGCAGGAGGCTGCAGCTTAAAATGAAGCGGCTGCCCCATCAACAGTGACTTAACACTCTGAAAGTTGATAATATTGCTTTATTTGTCAAATGTTTAATCTTTCATTTCACTAGCATCTTTCCTTACAAAGCAGAAGTCAGTACTGCCCATAATGATGAGGTCAATCTAATGATGCTCACTCCTGGCTCCGTGACTCAGAAATCAAGGAATTATCAACCAAGTGACATCACTGTGACTGACAGAGCTGGCAATGCTACCAATCTTCCACTCAGAAATTAAAGCCACATAAAAGTACTTCTGACTGTACCAAATACAAAGAGGTAAGCGATGTCTTGGGTTTGTGGAAGGGGAAAGAGAAAACTCACAAATATTATAATGTAAAGTGGCACAAAGAAACCTGTCCATTAAAAAGAGGTCACAGTTACTCTACACTAGAATAGAGGAACTTGATTTATATATCATCGAACACATTCCCATGGCATCCTAAACAACTTTGCAACCAATGAATTACCTTTGAAGTGCAGTCATTATTGTTATGTAGGTAAACACGGTAGCCAATTTGCACAAAGCAAAGTCCTACAAACAGCAATGAGATAAATGACTAGCTAATTTTTGGTGTTAATGGTTGAGGGACAAATGTTGGCCATAACACCAGAAGAGCTCTATGATTGTCTTCAAATAGTGCCATGGAATCTTTTACAGCTA
This sequence comes from Heptranchias perlo, assembly GCF_035084215.1. Classification (NCBI taxonomy): domain Eukaryota; kingdom Metazoa; phylum Chordata; class Chondrichthyes; order Hexanchiformes; family Hexanchidae; genus Heptranchias; species Heptranchias perlo. The sequence continues at coordinate 45,528,104 of NC_090332.1, forward strand.
GCTGAACAGGCAGACAGGGACTCGGTTTAATGACTCATCTGAAAAACTGCACCTCCGACAATATAGCACTCCCTTGCTGATGTGTCAACTTAGATTATAGGTTCAAGTCCTGGAGTGGGGCTTGAACCACAACCTTCCCACTCAGAGACTAGAGTGTCAAGAACCATACCAGGTTGACAATGATTACAGTGAAGATGGAGGGAAGAAGGAAAGAGAAAAATCCCAGTGTTACCTCCCACATAAAAGGTATACACAGAATTCCATTTATTCAACAAGGGTTAGTTTACAGAATTCAAATAACTGACCGATCTAAAAAGCAAACCATTGTTTGCCATCTGTGCTGCAGATTGTACATTTTCTACAAGGATTGAGAACAGATATTGCACATGAGGTTTATAAATTGTGACAAAATGGATTTCTGGCTCCCTTACTGACAGTAACTAGCATTACAAAAACCATCATCGTGGAGGGTATACATTCCATTTCTCAAATTCCCCCTCCCCAAGAGCAGGCAGCCTCACCGCACACTGGTGGTGGGGGGAATCTCTATTAGTGATAATCAGTGGTGTGATCGGTTTGTAGAGCACTCTGCATGGGAGAGACACTACAGCTCCCAGACATCAAGCACCTCAGAAATTGTAAACAGGTTTGATCACAGGCTTAAAAAAAATGCAAAACAGAGTGGATTCCTGTTCTGTGCAATAGGTCAAGACCAACAAAAGGCTTGTGTCCAACCACACTCACAGTTACCAGGAATGGCTGCATATATCTAGTAAGTGTAAGAGTGGCACTTGGTAACAATTTACTTCTCTCCAAATTACTTTGTATGGGGTGGCTTGATAGCACAACCCTGCAGCAAAGGACTTTCAAATAGGAGACCAGAGTTCAAATCCAAGTCTGGACTGACATTCACATTTTGGCAACCCCTAGAGGGGCCAGTCCCAGTCTCAGTCTCAGTCTCAGCCTCAGCCTTCAGGGGAAAGCAGATTAAACTAGTCTCAGCTGGGTCCTCTGGAGCAGAGAAGTGGGGGGGGGCACTGTCTGGGAGGGGGATGGGGAGATAAGGAGTCCCTTCCTCACTGCTCAAGAGCACCTCCTGGTGGATGAATCAAAGTGCAGCACTGCCTGAATTCACAGATCTAACCTTAAATGGTCAATCCTTCCCTCTGCATCAAAGATTGGATAGCTTTGCATAAGGAGGTGAGACAGGGCAGACAGAGAAAACACTGTCATTATTTTTTAAATTAACTGATAGAATACAAATACTTCAGCAGATTATTTTATTCCAGATTTGAACTACAGGAGCATTGTGCTCTATTTCACTGTATACAGGAATAACATACCCTGTATACTGTTTTTTAAAAATTATGTTTTTATTGGTACAGTGAGGAATTTTACCTGACAGTTCTTAGTTTTAAAACGCAACAATACCCTCAAAGAAAACATGGTATAAGTGAGGGACAGCAATCCCCCTCTAGAAGTATTACATCATAAGATAAATTAGACCATAATCACGAGTTGGATCACATCAAAAGACAAGCTCTGTTGTATCCTGGACATTAACAGGAGGCAAACAGACATTTAAATTAGGCTGTTTACACCAACTTGATGGCAACCCACTTATTGAGGCAAGTTTTAATCTGGCATTTGGAGGGAAGTAGTTTCACTCCACAAACATGCTAAATTATGTTAATGATGCCTATTTAAATTGTGCACTTGGATTTAGAATAGTTGTAATTTTGGAACAAAGCTTATTTTACAGCTCCAGTGACAGCAGAGGCAGCTTGTGATTCCAACAATCCCTCTAAAGCAGCTTTCTGCAGGGCTATAGAGCAGGGCAGCACCTCGGGTTTCATTCTCAGCCCTTTCCATACGGACATTCAAAAGTCAAATTCAACTAACCAGAGATCTCCCTAGACATAGGCTGAATGATAGTGATCACATCAAAGGCAAAAATAAAAAATACAATTGTAAGAAAGGCCTGCTTAACACAGTTCTCTGCAGCTTTACAGAAATGTGATCGGACATGCAAAGTGAACAGAAGAAGGTGGACAATAATACTGAGAACAAGACAAAACAGAGTGAAAGAGAAAGTATAAATTCATTAAAATATTGGCAGATCTCCCATGGCGTACTCAGAGTAAGTAGGAGGATATGCTGTTATGTAAGGACAGGAGTGTTGTATCATGTAGAACACAATGGCCCGGAATTTCCTAGAAATTAACAATGGCATAACACAGGAGTTGCAACTTTTTCCCCCCCGAGGAAATTCGTACATAAAAGTGATTTGCGCCGGTTTTAAGCCAAAACATCACTACTCGTGAATTTCCTCAGCTATGTCCACTACAATCCCACTTAGACTATTAACACATACAAAAGATCAGAGAACGAGAGTTTCCTGCACTTGTGCTTATTCTGAATGGGCGTAAATTTACCACCAAAACCCAGTAATTATTTCTGGTGTTTTATTGTAATTTGCTTTTAGTCATTTTGATTTTATTTCTCCTTACAGAGACTTTCACTCTACTTTCTATCAATTTTGTGGCATTAGAATCTGTTATTTTAAAAAGAGAAAAGCCTCCATAATTGCATTTTCTTAAACTTGCTGTGCTTAATGTGCATCAATGATAGTTTGATAGCTTCAAACTTTAATTTTCAAAACATCAATAAGATAAAAGAGAGACTTAAAGACGGATGATGGCGCATGTTCCTCGGGCCCCAATATTTTACTCTGATATCCGTTTATTTCACACCGGTTTTTCGTTCTGCTGTTTGCTAATGAGATTCTCAGGAAATTCTGTCGTAAGTTGTCATCGGCAAGATCAGCATGAAAAACAGCGCAAATTTTGGTGTAATATCGGCGTAAGTTGGATCGAGGAAATTCTGGCCTGTTGTATTATTTTGCTGATACGGTGGAACTGTGTCCTTTTAAGGCCATAAAGCCTAACATTTGTTCATTAGTCAGAGCCTCAAGGCAATCACGATTCAATTGTTGTTTGCTGAAGGAACTGTGCAAATTGGAAAATGGCTGTAAAATGGATCTGGGAATAAAATAACAGTCGATCATACATGCCGCAGTCGGTGGCTGCCCTTGGCACAACCGAGCGCTCCAAAAAAAATTATTCCAGGACACAAAAAAAACCAAATACGATTAAAAATTAAAAGTCACTGTAATCAAGCCACCAAACAGAAAATATGTGTAATCACACCCGTGTAGTCGTACGGTCATCGGCTATACACGTGGAACCAAAAATCATGGCAGTTGCAGTATATTTAGTGGAAAGCAATTAAGAAACTGCAAAAAATTGTTTAAAAATAAATTTCAAATGAGCGCCACAGTAAATATACAAAGCAATCGCACCTGCGCAGACTATGCAATCAATCAGACGACAGTGCTTGCACCATAAATAACACCTCGGGTAAAGGGTTTTGCCACAGGCATACAGCCACGTACATTGCCAGAGATTTCTCAGCCACAAAAAGGCCTCCAAACAAAAGTGTTCATGTGGACAATAAAAGACCAAGACAACAATTGTATAGGGTATGTTTAAAGATGCGGTTGTGAAATGTGTAACTTTAATTAATTTCTTATGTCGGAGAACTAATTTTCAACAATGTATGTCAGTTTCTGAGAAAACAAAGATGGCAGTCAAAAGGATTTTCAAAAAATATTTTGAGTGATTTGATTGGTTCCCCTTCTTTTGTTTATTGGTAGATTTGGCTGATTGTTCATAAATAATTTGTCGTTTCCATACATCCTTAATAGGCCTTCATTGATAGTTTGTCTACCCATTTTCCTTGTTTTATTTGAACGTTCCCTACCTTTTCAATTGTGGTTTGTTGCTCATTTATGAATACAAAATGTAAGTCAATTAAGTGCAAATGGAAGACAGAAATCTGTAGATGCATTTTTGATATTCAAAGTATAATATCAAAATGGGACATCTGAAGTGCTATGGACAAAATGATGCTAATGTAACATTTTAATACAATAAATTATGTGGACAGATAGATAGATACAGGAGTTAAATAAATGTCAAAGAGCTCAAAGAGTCTTAACATTCCTTCAACCACTAGAGTGGCCATCGCAATAAAGTATGCTGGTCGTGCCGGGTTCTCCTTTTTATGCGCACAGAATGTACATGCTACAAATAGACTTTTAGCACTTATACACGTAAATGTGCAATTGCCTTTGAGAATTAAGACTCCAACCTTTATAATCAGCTCATAGGTTTTTGTTTTGCAGGAAAACCAATAGCCCTAAACAGTGTCTAGTAAACGCAGAAGAAAGCGCTTCTATTTATTCCAGGGATAAAAGCACAGAATTCACTAATACCTGAAAATGAAAATATGAAGACAACACCAAAAGCAGCCTTTAAAAGTGACTAATTCAGTTTGTTTCAAATTAGATTATTACTTCTCCCGAGTTTGCTCAGGATTGATCCTGTTCAACAACCTATAGTTTATTCTTTATCTACATAGAACACTGTCTGGCCAAGTACAATATTAAAATGAGGCAATAATAAATAATAATACTTGCTCTTATACAGTGCCTTATCACATCACAATGTCTCACAGTACTTCAAGCAATGAATTACTTTTTAGAATGCAGTGCCTGTTATGAGGAAAGCAAAGATACAATAAGCAGAGTGCAGGGAGAGGGGTGAAAAGAGAAGGAATAAATAAGTCAGTTAACCTTGCTCGTGCACAACTCCTACTGACTAGCTCAGGGAGCATAGGTGGGTCAATGTTGAGATGGGTCACTCACCCCTTTGCTGGTTTTCTGTAAAAGGAATAGAATTGTGGTGGAGGGGAACCTGACAGAGTGGGAGATGACGAGAACAATAAACAACAGCCAATTTGCAAATTATAAAGAACCTAGAAGCATATATTGAGGTGTATTGTAAACAGTGAAATAAAATGTCATGTTCTTAACACTAGTAGGGTTACCACCTGTCCAATCTCAGAGCACACAGTCTGGGGCAGCAAAGGTCTGGTTTCTATAATAAAAGTTTTTTCCCCCTACTTATTTTGTACCTTGTGGAGTACAGGTATTAGTAATTGAAGTTTTTAAGATTTTGTTGATCTTCCACCAGTTGCAATGTGAGCCTCAGAACTCACCGTGATCTGATCCCTTGCTCCACTTCTTTCATGGCCAGTCCCACTCCCCCAGTTTGGGTTTTGGACTTGGAAAATGGTGGCAAGCCTAAAACTTTATTCTGCAAAATAAACTGGAAATCTTTCCCCCTTCCCCAAGCAGACCCCGGTACCATCAGCACACCTAAAAAGTGAATTCTGCATCGTTAGCACAATTCAAGCTGGGTTTTTTTATTCATTCATGGGATGTGGGCATCGCTGGCAAGGCCAGCATTTATTGCCCACCCCTAATTGTTCGAGAAGGTGATGGTGAGCCGCCTTCGTGAACCACTGCAGTCCGTGTGGTGAAGGTTCTCCCACAGTGCTGTTAGGTAGGGAGTTCCAGGATTTTGGAATGATGAAGGAATGGCGATATATTTCCAAGTCAGGATGGTGTGTGACTTGGAGGCAAATTTCAATGATAGTGGGGACTGGTGGGGCGAGTTGGAATTTAAAACCCCTCCTTCATTTTTGTAATCTCCTTGCTTGTGTGAACTCCAACCTGTCATGGTGAAACTCCACTTAGGAGACCAGACAGGCAGAATGACTCAGAGAACCAGGACAAGCAGTGCACTCACAGTGCACTACCAGGAGAAGATACGGTATGGATACACACAGTTCTTCAAAGGGACCTAAACAGCATTGGTCCAGAGTTAGAATTCTAGAACTCAGTAAAAGCTTTTATTTGGAAATCTGGACCAAATTTGGTCTTTTTAAATGAATTTAATTAATAAAATTGTGTGATTGTTATACAATTCTGACAGTAGCATGACTTTTTAAAACCACTGCTGGTAGATCAACAAGTGCAGGCAACGATTGTGGCTTGGGTTTCTTTCTCTCTCCCTCTCAGGCAGGTAGTCAACAGGACTCCTTTCATGTGCAACAGCAGGTACTTCAGGTTTCACTGAAGCTCCTGAATATCATTTTGAGTTGGCACCAAACTTATGGTCACAGAGGTGTGAGGTAACCTCCACTCTGTTTGGCATCAGGAGTTCCTTTTCTGTTCTTCACAGAAGCCCCTCAACTCTGAGCTGGTCATATACACTTAAACATCCTCCCTGGCTTATAATGAGTTTTACTGGTTTGGAGATTGGCAGCTGCAGGAACTACTGTGAAACAGGAGGCCATCTTCATTTATCATCCCCACCAATCTCACGGCCCAGCTCGCAAACAAAATATGCCATAGTAAACATAATCCATACATCACTTTCTGACACTGGTGACCCCATTAGAGAACTTCGGAGGGCCTAGCGGGAGCATCCTACTGTATATTAACAATAAAACGGCTGGAACATTTTGACAATCTTTTCAAATACATTTTAGAGAACAGAGAATGCTGTGCTTCAAGAAGTTTCATTCGGAGCCTGCAGACCCTATAGGTGCGTTATCTTCATGTGAAAGCTTTTCAGACTGGCTGCACAGCAGGAATGTGCCCGTTTACTGTGAAACAAAAAACGGGCCAACCGAAAGCCTGCAGCATGGGCGGCAATCTAATGAGAGCACATGAGTGCTGTCCAAGTGTTCTCCTCATCAAAGTCCTTTTCCCTTTCAAAGGTTGGAAATAAGGAGTTCACCTTTTTTTAACTCTGTGATTTAAGGAGAGTTATTAGCAAGCATTCTAATATGTTCATACAGTGCAAGGGATATTAATGAGTAAATAAACACCTCAGTGTGCCCAGGTAGAGTAATTAGTCAGGAAAAGTCGGTGATAGAAATGCACAGGCCTCTTCAAAGAGGTGGGAAAGGAGACTCAACACGGTTTATAAAATGACAGTGTGATGGAATCTTTTCAGAAGAATTTTGATGCTCTTCAAAGAACATGCAAATGGTAGAGAGCTCTGGCTCATTTGCAATATTAGTACCACCACAGTACTACCACTACGCCTGCCTCTGAGTTGGGAGCATTGATGGCTGACCAACACGCACGTTACTGGGTGGAGAAAAAGTTTTATTGTGAGTGCTTCCTGAGCCGCACTGATAACAATTTTGCTGCCTGCACACAGGCCCCTCATACAACTACCCATAATGGGGGGGGGGGATATATCGCAAAATTTAAATGCCGCTATTTAATGGATTGTGCCATTATCCCACTCTAATTGCAAATTCTTTTTTTTAAAAAAAAAAGAAAACCCAAGGTAAACTTGTTCTTGCGAAAAGTTAGATCAAGGAAATTGTAACTACACATTCCTGGCTGAGGGATAAAAAAGGATTGCGGCATTTTACTGGTAATCACATTTCGGACTCAGAGGGCCTATGGCATCACTTAGGGACCTGCAAAATCCCAGTCGCACTAGGTTGTAGTAATGCAAGTGCAGATTTCCCCGTAAAGAGAAAAAAAAAATACACATAGGTTCCTAAAATTACTAAACTTCCATTCTATGATTCTACGAATCAAGAACAGGTACATCCTCAAATCGGGCCCCATGCCATGCTTTACCAACTGCGCCAATCTGAAGTATAGTATGCCTGCATTCACACTGCCTAGTCAAAGATAAAAATAGATAACGGACATCTTCAGTCATTTGGATAGAGAGTGCAAATTGAAAAGTGGTAAGCTGGTGATACAGCAGCCCTTTAAATAGCTGCCCAACAGTCAATTTTGAGTTTGTGAACAGTGAGATATCAGGTTAGATTTCATTTTTTCTTTCTATGAAAATAAACTTAAATACTTTGCAATCTTATAATGCTTTGTAAAGTTTTTTTTAAAAACTCACCATTTGGCAGTTTTTTTCAGAAACATCATATTTCATTTTAATAGGCAAGTTTCATTGAACATGACACCAAAAATCCATCTTTACTTAAAAACCCCAAGGGTCAACATGAGCAGGTGCTCACAATTCAGTATCTAAATGCCACGTGTGGCCATTTTGTAATAATACAAGTCTGAACTTTGTCATTACTTTAATTTTTTTCAGAATTAGTTTTATGGCATCACTCAATAGAGCAGCCCTTCTTGTTTCACCTACAATTCATCCCAAGACTCACATCCTTAGTTTGGGCACATAATTTAAACGTAATCCTTACAGTTTCAATGCAATTGTCTAGTTTACTCCAATAGGCAACTCAGCTGGAGAAAACTAAAGATATATCTACAAATCTTCCTGCTGGTTCCTTCCTCCCATTGGCAGGGGAGGGGAGAGAAGCTTAAGTGGCAAGTCTAACTACATATCAGCAAATCTCCATATCCATCTAAATATGCTCATGGTGTGAGACCCAAGTCCTTAGATAGGTCTCACTCCAAAGTTGAGATTTAGCAATATTTATAATCTCAAACACAAGGTTCAACTCCAGGACAAACTTGACCTCTTTGTCATTATAAACAATGGCCCAGAAATTGCTCATAAAATAACAGCAATGCTAACAGGGCTCACCGTTGTGTCAGGGCAAATGGAAGAGCAAGTTCCAGCGAGCACATAAGCGCAATTCAAAACGTGGCAATCTGGAAATTGCTCTACCATTTGACCTGCTCCTCTGAAAGCTGTGCAGGAAGGACAGCTCGCCAGCTGAATGAATGGACCAGCGCGAACTTGCTTTCCTGCCCATCTGGAAACGAACTAAGCTCTCCATAAAAAAGGTACGCTGGGTTTTTTTTAGGTCTAAGTTAACTTTTAACGGCGTAAGACTGCCGAATAACCTCTCTGGCACTGGAAATGGACTTAAAAATGTGGAGTCTCATTACTTCCGATTTTAACTGTCGTTGGACATTTATTTTAAAAAATTCTTACTTTTTTTACTTTCTCTTTGTCTCTTTTATTTTTTTAAATTCGATATTTCTTACCCTCTTTTTTTGGGGTTTCTCTAACTGATTTTACATTAAATTTACTGTTGTAGCTTTCGCTTCCTGGTTCTGACTGCGCAGCTTGTCAAGGATGCTTCAAGCTGATTGGTTGAGGGGAGAGTATGATCCTTTCCCCACTCTCACAGCTCACAGAAGTCTGGGAAAGACTGCTGCACTTTTTTCAGCCCTCCATTACAGCAAGTTGGCACCCAGAAGCTCACAGATAGTTTGTGGGTGAGTTGTAATCTAACGAGCAGCGGGCACCCTTAGTTTGCTGCTCAGCGCAATTTTTGGGCCTATGTCTAACTTACATAACATTAATTCCATTCGTTTCACTAGGTAAGCTGGAGCTTCTCCTTTAACAATGGAACAACAAACCACATCTTTTTCATAAGTTATTACAAATTATCTTGCTCTAATTACTTTTAAAAATAATGATTTTAATTTAAAAAGACAGTAAGACAGCACAAACCAGCTCCCACCTCCCTCCATGTCTCCATGTGACAGCAAGCCCATTGTACTGATCTTACCACAACCTGACTAGGAAACAGTGGCCGAGTCCAGGTGGACACAAGCAATGAAGTTCCCCCAATCACCCGCTTTGAAAATGGCAGCCTCCCGAGTACTAAGAGCATGCTCTTACTTTTCAATATTTTAAACACACACTATGGGTTTTCTTGTTTCCAAATCAAAATGCAATTATTTACTTTCACAAATTGCGTTTAACTTCATCAACTCCCCACCACAAATAAACCCCGCTGTAGCCACACTGCTCCTTGAAGGAATTACTCCCACGATATAGGCATCTGTGTCTGTACCAGCAATGAAAATCGGCTAAAACTGCTCACTTAGACTGACAAATCACTTAAATGTGCTAGCCTACCATTTAACAGCTTTCTCGTCAAATTCAGGCCAATGCAGCAAAACAATAATTAAAAGTAGACCAATGAAGTAAGAGAAGTCAATCTGTAGCAACTATTTCAGGATGGAGTTTACCGATCTTTATAGACAGGTGGTCTCTAAATGCAGGTCGAAGTCAGAATCAGTCCATTAATCTTTAGGAGGGTCACTATAGACAGTTAAAATTGGCCATAAGGGCTATAAGTGGATCTTGAGAACTACTGTGCAGGTGAAGCACTATGTCCACCCTATGCTGTTAAACTTTATCTGCTGTGCCACAGAATATAATTCATAAAGTAGCCTAATACTAATCCAGTTGCGCTTTTTTAAAAAAATTAGTAAAATGAGGGATAGGCAAAAATAAAACCAGAGACAAATTCACAACTGCAGAATTATCCACCTCCCAATGGCTATGGTACTGAATACTGAATCATGGCTTTTGGGGTAAAAGAAAAAGCTGCTTTCTCAAGAAGTCTTTAGTATAAATATTTTAGAGCCACAGCTTCAGAAGAACGGTCAGTTCCATGCTGGAGTATTGATTAGATTTTCGGTTGTGAACCCGAGGCATTTCCTTCCATTCTTTAGCAGCCCGTTAAGCTGATCAGAGAACAAAAAAGTATAAAACCAAAAAAAAAAGGTTTTCCATAAAACAAGGAGTGATATCACTGCTGTGTGACTCCCACCTACACACCGAAAGTAAGCTGCAATAAAAATCTTCAGCGTGTGAAGGCACTCATAAATTATACAAGAACGCCGTTAAGATTTTGTGAGGAGACAAATTTTTTTTAAAGAAAAAAGGATGACCTACAACAAGCATGATGCATAGTGACAGAAATAAAATGCTGGAGAGCTGCTCTTTGTACTGGGAGCTCATCATCGAGCACCAGAGTAGTTAGCACTCAGAGTACTGTAAATTATCGCTAGTCATGGCCATTGATTTTCTGTGTATTATTTCTTTGGGATTAGAGGAATAATGCGGCCCTGCTAACACCTCACTAGCAGCACCACGTTTCACGAGACTGCTCTCTAATATGCCAGTGCCAGCTCCTTAAAAAAAATTTCACCCCTTTTCCCTCAGTCTTGTGTCCATCATTTACAAAGCATCCTTTTGTCCTAGTATTCCCCCCTCCCTTTGCTGTCACATCACGTTTCTAGACACCACGTGTGGATTAATTTGCAGATGATTTCTATAGGGCAAGTTCAACCTCTCCCATTTATGAAAGACTCTCAATTTAATTTGCTTCTACAAACACCAAACTCTCTCTCTCTCTCTCTCTCTCTCTGTGTCCAGAGCCCTCGGGTTACTGGCATTATCACAAGTCTTTACAACGTAAGCCAGGAAAGACGATAAGAGCCCGCCCGCAAGGCCAGGCAGACCAGTCTCAACTGGTTCTAAGATAAAAATTGAGCCGTGTCGGTTTTTTTTCCCCTCAGCCAAAAGACCCAGGAGCATTAATGTACAGTCAGCAGGTAAAAAAAACTGCTCACTGACTATGACACTTTCATCAAAAGTCTGGACCTAAGCCAAGTTCATCTGTTAATGGACAGCCTTCATCAGCCCCCCCCCCCATTCCCCTCCCCCAGCCCTCATCCACCCTGCCAGTCTACTGTGCTCTTCTACCCCTCAGCTCCTAAAAGCTAGACATAGATTATGTCTGCCTTTCCCTTTCTATTCGGGATAAACAAAGTGCTTCAAGTTCAGGGCACACCCTGGGACCTATGACAAAGCAATCTATCATTCTGTCTGCTAAACCAGTCTGGCTGCACCAAGGCTAAAGAGACTAATGGTTCAAATGTACAATTTCCCTTTGTGCTGCTGCCCCTGTGCTGCTAACCCCTTTTCTTTACCGTCTTCAGAGGAGCAGATGTGCTTGACCGCTCTGCATAAGCCCCTCCCGGCCAAGTTAGGTTTAATAAAAAGCTGAAGAAGAAGAAAAACACAAAGATACATTAAATGAAAAGAACTGTTCCTCTTCTCTGCTTTGGAAATTTTTTTTAAAATAGCCCATCTCTAATGGAATAAAGTAAACTGTAAGAAACAGATTATGAAAGCTACTACTACAGAAGAACACGGTGAAGGGGGAGGCAAATAGATTATTGTGGGAGGCCCTCACCCACTTCAAGTGTTTCATTTGTGAAAAATAAAATAAGTTTGGAAAACATTTCATCTGCTAAAACTTTCCTTGCTCGAAAAAGCTTTTGACGCACTATTCATCCTGTTCCCTTCCACATAGTCCCTTGCTAGCATCACACGTCCCTAATTCTGTTTGCCTCTGTGTACATTAGAGATTTTAAAGTACTCCACTTTGCTCTTGATCACTTGTATCTGTGCACATTTAGGGCAGCATCAGGTTCAGATTGATCTTTAATAAATCTACTCTGGGGGTGGTTTATTTTAGATAAACCATTTTCTGTGCTAGTGTGCACAGATTGGTTCATTAACAGCTCATGCAGTGAGCTGAATCCATTCACGTCTGCACAGGGAA